>NC_055996.1:136677214-136988609 GCF_018446385.1 Zingiber officinale | reverse complement strand
TTCCAAGATCCTTCAAGAACTGGCGATCTGATCTTTGAGAGCGCCGTGGAGGAGTTGGCGAGAGATCCGAGTGAATCAAGGCGATGCCACCATCGTGACGCTGCAGCTTAAATCGACGCCAACGGCCGAACCCGATCGATTCAAATGTTCCCAATAGATCGGAGATTTGATCGATCCACGGATCGATCCGGATCGACCGATCGATCCAGCGGATCCACGATCCATGCACGAGAAGCCAGGCCCCAATCGATCCACCGATCGATTGGGACATCTGGATCGATCCACGGATCGATCCGGAGGCTTCGCTCTGGGAAACTCTGGATCGATCCAAGACTTGGTTTTGCCCAAACCAAGTTCCAAGACTTCTAAACCAACATCCGGTCATCCTCGACCTGTTGGTACATCATGCCCAGTATCGGTCACCCTTGACCTGCCAAGACTTCCCACCAAGTGTCCGGTCAATTCCTTTGACCCACTTGGACTTTTCGCCCAGTATCCGGTCACCCTTGACCTACTTGGACTTTTCTATTCAGATGTCGGTCAACCTTCGACCTATCTCAGATTTCCGTGCCAAGTATCCATCAATCCTTTGACCTACTTGGACTTCCCAACACCGGATGTCCGATCATCCTTGATCCATCTGGATTTTCCCTTGCCTGGCTTCACTCACCAGGACTTTCACCTAGCTTCACTCACTAGGGTTTTCCATCTGCCTAGCTTCACTCACTAGGTCTTTCACCTGGCTTCACTCACCAGGACTTTCACCTAGCTTCACTCACTAGGGTTTTCCATCTGCCTAGCTTCACTCACTAGGACTTTCACCTAGCTTCACTCACTAGGGTTTTCCATCTGCCTAACATGCCAGTTAGGACTTCCCAGTCAACCTTGACCTACTTGACTCTTCTTCAATTAACATCTTATTGTCAAACATCTAAACTCAAACCAAGACTCAGCTTGGTCAACCAGGTCAACCTTGACCTGAGGGATGTTGCACCAACAATCTCCCCCTTTTTGATGTTTGACAATACCACAATAACACTTACAATACCACATGTAAGTTAGGCTAATCCCATAGCCTCATTCTTCATGCCACTAGGTAATGAAAGCATAAGTTAAGCTCTTCAGGGCAAACTCCCTCTTAGATAATAAAAGCCTAACTTACTCCCTTTCACTAGTCTTTTCATTCTCCCCCTATTGGCACACATCAAACTCCCCTGTAGAGCACACTCAACCCATCTTTAGGCACACATCAACCCATGCCTCAATTTCGGGTATACTTCAACAAATCCATTGTTGAAAGACTCTCCCCCTGAAGAGTTGCTCATCGTTGTTCACAACATCACTCGTTGTGATCAACACGATAAAGAAGATCTCATACCCTTCATTTATCCTTAACTTCTCCCTCATTGTAGACAAATACTCAACCTTGAGCATTTTCTAACCACGTGAGTTCCCACTTGAAATAATGAGGATATCCACTCCCCATTTCAAGTTCAAAAGCTCCTACATGAGCATTTTCTTTAAAGAAGGTTAACCACCTTCCAAGGTTCATGAAAAATAATTTTCATGTCTTTAAAGAGTCCCTCCCCCTAAAGACATGGTGGTAACTTCTGTCATTGCACCAACAATGACTTGGACTCCCTAAACCTTTAGGAAACCCAATTTTAGAAGTTTTGAGGTTCAAATACTCAAAATTTGAAGCAAACCTCAACCTAAACTTCAATGAAGCCTTCCTTAACCAATCCATCCTTGTTTTCACATGAAAACACCCTCTGTATGTATACAAATGTATTCTAGGGGTTTGGAATGGTTACCTAGACTCAAAAAGGTTAAAAGATGCTGAAATCAGGTCTTCCCAGCCAAAATCAGCAACTTGGATCGATTGGAGTTGGGTTCCAATCGATTGAACCTTTCTGAATCGATCCACTAATCGATTCAGACTACCTGGATCGATCGGCCGATCGATCCGGTGAGCTTCTGCTCGCGAGAATTGCCTTCTGAATCGATCCACGGATCGATTCGGCACTCCAATCGATCCATGGATCGATCGAGTTCTGATAGTTGCTGAAATTCCATTTCAGTCATCGTCAGAAACCCCTAGAAAATTCCACAAAAATCCCACCATCATCAAATTTCGTGTAGACATTATTTAGGGCATACTTAATCATGGAAAAATAATTTTCTATGAAAATACTTCATATTTTCAAAGATTGACACAAACTTGAAAACTTGCAAAAACTTTAGCGTTTTCTTCAAATTTGTGTCTAACTATTCAATGGTGATTACTATCAAAGATAGCCTTCACCAAGGTTTTCCAAAACATTTTAAAACATTTTCAAAACCAATATCCCATCATGTTCCTTGGGCATAATGCACATGACTTGTACATTAGCTTTCCCAATGATGGGAAAACACATAACTATGTGTTTTGATGAACCTAAAACTCAAAAGAATGCACTAAATCAATATCTTGAGTTTTGTTCATCTTCCTAACATCTCACTTGTATCTAATGTGCACTAAAGCACATCCAAGTCACCTTATAGTCTTTGTGAGATGTAGATTTTGGTTTTGCCCTAATCTAGGGATCATGCATATCTATCTAGGCATTTTAAAGATATTAGACATCCACCTAGGATGTCACTTGTTAATAAGTGTTGTTAAATGCCATTTGTCCTTAATTACAAGGAAATAAACTAATGCATGATAATGTTATGGCATACATCAAAATAAAATAACTTTCAAAAGAAAGATTCCTATAACTACATGATGTATGAATGTCATGACATGGTATTTTTGGATTTTGCATAATAAAACATGAATGCAAAAATAGACATGATGTCATGGCATATGATGGGCAAACAATCATGGCAAGATTTAGCATAAATAAAGTATACCTAGATTAACTATCTAAGTATCCTTAAAATCTTAGCTAAACTTACAACTTAAACCTAGATTGCCCTAAAGTGCTTCAAGAAAATGCCAAAGCCTAAATTGGCATTTCTAATTCCCTTGATTAATGTATGCCAATTGAAAGTAAGCATATCCTCAAATGTTGGCATATTTTATTTTTCCACAAGAGTAGCACTTTTAAATTAAGGCCCGGATTGCCTTAAATTTCCTAAGAACATACCAAAATCCCAACTTGGTAGTTCTTATGAATTTCCCAATATGTGCCATTTAAGATTAAAATCAATTCTTCCACCATTAGGCACATTTTACTCTTTCAAGGAGTAAATAATAATTCCATTTCATTTTCAAAGGTTAACAAAACCTTGAAAATGCTCCTTGAGTGTCAATTTCCTCAAAGTTGGGTTAACTACCCTTCTAATTGGAGTTGACACTCTCTAACCCATTTATGGGGTAGAGAAAATGCTCCTAGGAACCCAACACCTATTGGTGCTCCTTGGATGCTCTAGGTACTCACTAGGGATAACTTCCCTAGATACCTTCCTAGTGACCTTGTTGGACTTCTTAGAAGCCTTGGTCACATTTTCTAGGTCAACTCTAGGGATAGCCTCCCTTGTGACCTTGTTTGTGACTTTCTTAGATTTCTTAGAAGCCTTAGTCACATTTATTGCAAAAACACTCTTAGGGATGACCTCCTTAGTATTTTTGACTTGCCCACTAGACCTAGGGTTTGTTCCATAACTATATGGAACCCTATGATAACTAGGCACATCCTTCTTAGCCTTTGGTTTGTATCCCAAACATCTATTGCTATTGGATGACTTTGATTTTCCTAACCCTAAGTTATGCTCATTTTGCCCTAATAGGATATTTTTCATCCTTTTTAAGGTCTTTTCCATTTTATCAAGTCTTGACCTTAAGACTTGATTTTCTATCATTAAGTCCTTAGGTCTTGATCCATGAGCATTTTTGTTTCTAGGCTTGTATATAAAATCCTTAGAATTATTGCCTAGATTTTTACCTACATCCCTAACCTTAGGTGTAGTAGTCTTGGCATGTAGGGCCACATGCTTTTCCTTAAAGCCCTCATGCTTCCTATTCTTATGGTAAATTGCATTAAAATGATAAAACTTAGAACTATCATGCTTTTTACCATAATGTAAAGGGGTAGGCTCAATAAAAGATACCTTCTTCTTTACCTTGGAGGCTCCCCCTTGACTAGTGCCTCCTTGAGCCTTGACCACCTTCTTCCCCTTAGGGCATTGACTTCGGTAATGCCCCTTTTGATTGCAAGAGAAGCATATAATATGCTCCTTGCTCTTCTTTGTGTTAGGGGTGATCTCCTTGGGCTTCACCTTGCCTCTTTGTGCCACTTGGCCCTTCTTCTTGGCCAATTTAGGGCACTTGCTCTTGTAGTGCCCATGTTCCCTACACTCAAAGCATATAATATGATTTTATTATTAATTGAATTATTTATAGCTTGTAGGGGTGGCATCTTTCCTTTGGATCCGGAGGTAGAAGCTTCCTCTTGATCGGACCTTGATTCTCCTCCATTTGATTTTTCTTGACTTGTGGAGGTAGAATCTTCTTCCTCCTCTTCGTCTCTTGACCCGGATGTAGAAGCTTCTCCTTCTTCTTGATCCGGCGTCACCAAGGATTGCTCCCCCTCAATCCTAGAGGTGGAGGCTTCATCATCTTGAATATGAAACAAGGAGTATGCTCCCTCCTTGTTCCCTTCGTTGCATTCCCTTGAGGATGAAGCTTCTAGGATTTCCTCTTCTTCGAAGGTTGAGCATCTCTCAACCTCGGAGTCCTCCTCTTGGTCTTGCTCCAAAGAGTCACCCTCTCTGGATTCTTCATGATCTTGTACAGTGGAGGGGATCTCTTCATGAAGCTTGTCCAATTTGCTCCATAATTCCTTTGCATCTTCAAATTCTCCAATTTTGCAAAGGATGGTGCTTGGCAATAAATTGACCAAAAGCTTGGTCACTTTGTCATTGGCCTCGCACCTTTGGACTTGCTCTTGGCTCCACTTGCTCCTCTTGAGAACTTTGCCCTTTGAATTTCTTGGAGCCTTGAAGCCTTCCATTAGAGCAAACCATTGCTCTATCTCCATCATAAGAAAATTTTCGATTCTTGATTTCCAAGAATCGAAGCTTGTGGATGTGTACAGTGGAGCCACCCTTGTGTCAAATCCAAGTCCATCTTGGAATTGCATCTTGAAGTTGAGCTTGATAAAGTCTTGAACTTGAAGAATTTGCTCCAACTTCTTCACCCTCTAGCTTTTCTTGTTATGCTTGACCCTTCCGGCGATGATTCCGGTGAAGAGCGGCCTCGCTCTGATACCACCTGTTAGGACCAAAAGTAGCTAGAGGGGGGGTGAATAGCTCGTCGCGTTCGCTCGGTGCTCAGCGATGCTTGTTTCTTCAAAGATGTGCAGCGGAAATACAAAGAAACAATCACACAACGCTAACACGGTTGGTTTACTTGGTATCCACCTCACAAGAGGTGACTAGTCCAAGGATCCACACCACACACGCACCCTCCACTATGAAAACACTCCTTTTCGGTAACTACCAAGGGCGGAGAAGCCCTACAAGACTCTCAGTACAAGAAGAAAGGAAAGGGAAACAAAATACAAGCGCAAAGCTTACAATGAGTACAGAAAACCCTAACCCTAGCTTCTCTTCTTGCCTTTGATCCGCCTCTTGACTTGGAAAGCTTCCAAGATCCTTCAAGAACTGGCGATCTGATCTTTGAGAGCGCTGTGGAGGAGTTGGCGAGAGATCTGGAGTGAATCTACGAAGCGATGCCGCAGCCATCGTACGCCTGCAGCTTAAATCGACGCCAACGGTCGGAACCCGATCGATTCAAATGTTCCCAATCGATCGGGGAGGCTTTGGATCGATCCACGGATCGATCCAGCGCTTATCTCGGGAAAAATCCGGATCGATCCACGGATCGATCCAGCGCTTATCGCGTGAAGCAGCCGCGTCCCAATCGATCCACTGATCGATTGGGACATCTGGATCGATCCACGGATCGATCCAGAGGCTTTCTGTTCGCTGGGAAACTCCTGGATCGATCCCCTGATCGATCCAGCACTTGGTTTTTGCCCAAAACCAAGTTCCAAGACTTCCAAACCAACATCCGGTCATCCTTGACCTGTTCGTACATCATGCCTAGCATCTGGTCACTCCCTTGACCTGCCAAGACTTCCCACCAAGTGTCCGGTCAATTCCTTTGACCCACTTGGACTTTTCTCGTCATGCCAAGTATCTGGTCACTCCCTTGACCTACTTGGACTTTTCTATTCAGATGTCTGGTCAATCCCTTTGACCTATCTGTATTTCCTCGTGCCAAGTATCCAGTCAATCCTTTGACCTACTTGGACTTCCCAACACCAGATGTCCGATCATCCTTGATCTATCTGGATTTTCCCTTGTCTGGCTTCACTCACCAGGACTTTCACCTAGCTTCACTCACTAGGGTTTTCCATCTGCCTAGCTTCACTCACTAGGTCTTTCACCTGGCTTCACTCACCAGGACTTTCACCTAGCTTCACTCACTAGGGTTTTCCATCTGCCTAGCTTCACTCACTAGGACTTTCACCTGGCTTCACTCACCAGGATTTTCCTTCTGCCTAACATCCCAGTTAGGACTTCCCAGTCAAGTATTCGGTCAACCTTGACCTACTTGACTCTTCTTCAATTAACATCTTATTGTCAAACATCTAAACTCAAACCAAGACTCAGCATGGTCAACCAGGTCAACCTTGACCTGAGGGATGTTGCACCAACAATTATAACCGTGCTAACACTTTCTTTTGCAAGGTGATATAATTTACATTATGCTTCGGACTAATGTTTTCTTGCAGGGAGTTGAAGTTGCTAGAAAATGGGGTCCGGGCGCCTAGAATGCAAATTATATCACTTTGTCGCTTCGCCACGTGGAGCTCTCTGGTTGGCTGGGCTACATTAGAGTCTAAGTGCCCGAAAGGGATCCGGGCGCCCGAAGTCTCCTATATAAGGAGGGTGAGCCCTGGAGCAAAATACAATTCACGACAACGTCTTCTAACGCTTGCTCTATTGCGCTGTGCTCTGGGACGCTACGAAGCTTCTCCGATAACGTGTTGCTTTCTCTTTACTTAATTGTTGTCGGTATTTTACTTCTAAGCATTTGTGTACCTTCATTTGTAATATCCTTTTCGAATTGTCAGTGAATTACCTAATGAAAGCACTCGAGACGAGTGCGGACCTCGGAGTAGGAGTCGACTAAGGCTCTGAACCAAGTAAAATGGTTCTTATTAGCGTTGTGATTTTACTTTTCCGTTACTTACTCTACGAACGTTTTCAATCGATATTCACCCCCTATCGACTTTCATGATCCAACAATTTTTAGTTACCCTGTTGGGTAGATTATTTTTGGAGGTACCAACTAATTTGGAGTCTCCCTCTAAATTATTGATTTTTTTAAAAGATTTTTGTATAATTAAGATTAGTTTTAGTTAAGATTTAATGTTTAATTTGTAATTTAAATTAAGTTTTAAGTTTAATTTGATTTTAAATTAATTAAATTGGGTCCTCTTTAAAAGAGTGTATTTAATGTTTAGGTTTTTATTAATTTTTAAATTTAAATTAATTAAATTGTTTGAATTATATCTCTTTAAAGGTTTATCTTTTAACCTTTTATTAATTGTTAATTTGGAATTTTCTAGATTATCTTTGTTTAACATGTTATCTTTAACATTTAATTTTAAGTTTGTTAAATTTAGTTTTGATTTTATCCTTTTATTTTCTTTGTCTTTTAAGTTGATATGATTAGTTGAGTTTATTAGATTAGTCTTATATTTAAAATTTAATTTTTTACTAATTAATTATCTTGGGTTTGAATAGGATTTTCTGGATTGATATTGTATAGATTATTAAATAATTTATTAAGAAATTTATTAATTTTACCTAGATTAATATTGACCTTGTCATCATTATCATTTGAATTTTCAAATTTATTTAAGTTTAAATTTGAATTTTTAATATTCAAGTTTTTTGAATTTGTTAATTTATTAAGAATTTTGTGTAAAGTAATATTTTTAATATTATTAGTTGAATTTTTCTTAGAGATAGAGTCATTCAGATTGATTTGGTTATCATTTGAATTTTTAGAGTTATTAATTATTTTCAGATTTTCTGAATGTTCTAAATTAATTAGATTTGTTTTATCAGATAATATCCTAGGGGTATTTTTGCATGTATTATCAAATACACTATTTTCACGTATATTTTCAGAAATATCCAAATTAACATGCATATTTTTTAAACTACTACTAGCAGGGGTATTTTGGTAAATAATACTAACCTTGAGCGCAACCCCTAATTCAGTAGGCTTTTCGATTGGATTTGACTCGAGTCCAAATTTGATTTTGACTTGATCCTCTAACTCTAACAACTCCTTGTGTAGTTTGATCAACTAGGTCCAAAGCTCATATGCATTCTTGTACTTTTCTAGTCTGCATAAAACATTCTTAGGTAAAACATTACAAATAAGTTTACTTACATTTTCGTTCAATTCTGAGTTCCGAGGAGGTTTTCTCAATATCATCACATTATCGAAATTTAGGCTTCCTAAGAACCATTCCATTCCTCGCCTCCAGTAATTGAAATTTTCTTGATCGTATGGTAGTGGTTCGTGGATGCTCCGTCGTTCTTGAATAGACATTGGTATATTTGCAAAGAATAGACATGAAATAATTTCCAAGACTTTGTCTTGGGGTAAGCAATGTGGGAGATAAAGAAATATACGTGAAAAAAAAATAATTTTTTAAATAAAATATTAATAAAAATTATTATTACAAATTTTGTTAAACGTGATATTTTGTCAACATTAATCAACGGTGAAAAAATGAAAATAAACTTTTCATAAATACTTTTGGAGGAAAAAAACGATATCTAATTTTTCTTTAAGAAAGACCACCTTTGCCTGATTGGTGGTAGCACTAATTCAGAGTTGTACCTGCTCTGATACTACTTGTTGGATTGTGAAAGTCGATAGAGGGGGGGGGGGTGAATATCGATCGATAAATTTTAAGCGAGTACGCAGCGGAAAAATGAAAATAAAATAATGCTAACATAAACCAATTTACTTAGTTCAGAGCCTTGGTCGACTCATACTCCAAGGCCTACATTCGTCGAATGCTTTCATTGGACAATCACTAATAGTTCATAAAAAGGTTTAAAAAGTTGAGTACAAGAACTATATAAAAAAAATGAACAATACCGACAACAATAAACAGAACTTGAGCCGTAGGTTGTCGGGGAAGCAGCGTCGCAGAAGCACAGGGAAGTAGAGCAGATGTCATCGTTGTTCTTTGCTTCAGGACTCACCGTCCTTATATAGGAGGCTCCGAGCACCCGGATCCCTTCCAAGCGCCTGGACCGTGACATAGCCTTGCCAACCAGTGAGCTCCAGGTGCGACGGGATAAAATTTACCTTCCGAGCACTCGGACCAGTTCCGGGCGCCCGAACCAGCTTTGGGCTCCCGGACCACCTTTCTCCAGAAGATCCTTTTCATGCAAGAAAGTGTTAGTCCGAGGCAAAATAAAAGTTATACTACCCTGCAAAACAAAAGTTAGCATAGTTAATGAAAATGAGTAGTAATTAGATTCCGTCTCACCAAGACTGGAATCTAGTCGAGATCTCAACTTAGATTTTCGAAATGGTTCTAAGTTAGATCGGCGCCTAAGTTCCCTTCCTGGGAACACGTCCTCACAGTCACTCGCCTCCAGTGACTTACCTTAACTTACCTGCCAGACGTCGGTCAGCCCGTCGACCCGTCTGGACTTCGTGCCAGCTATCAGATCAACCCGTTGACCTAGCTGGACTTCGTGCCAAACATCCGATTAGTCCGTCAACCAGTCTGGACTTTTCCTGCAACACTGAGTTAGCATAATAAATGAAACAGTACACTAAACTTAAGGTTACCTCCCTAGGGTTGCCTAGCTTCACTCACTAGGACTTCAATTGCTTGGCTTCACTCACTAGGACTTCCTCCACCTAGCTTCACTCACTAGGGCCTGACTTCACTCACTAAGACTTCCTCCACCTAACTATTGGTGCAATATTCCCCAGGTCAAGGTTGACCGTGTTGACTGAGCTTGAATTGAGTCAAGCTCGAGTCTTGATGTTGTGGTTTCGATGTTTGACAATACATGTAGTCAATACATGAAGATTGCAGGTGCAATTGTTCATGTGTGAAGGAGAGTCAAGTAGGTCAAGGTTGACTGAATACTTGACGGGAAAATCCTGGTGAGTGAAGCCAGGTGAAAGTCCTAACTGGGAAGTTAGGCAGAAAGAAAGTCCTAGAGAGTAAAGCTAGGCAGAAGGAAATCCTGGTGAGTGAAGTCAGGTGAAAGCCCTAGTGAGTGAAGCTAGGCAGAAGGAAATCCTGGTGAGTGAAGTTGGGTGAAAGACCTAGTGAGTGAAGCTAGGTAATTGGAAGTCCTGATGAGTGAAGCCAGGCAGACTTGAAGTCCTAGTGAGTGAAGCTAGGCAGAAGGGAGGTCCTGGTGAGTGAAGCCAGGCAAGGAAAACTCCAGATGGATCAAGGATGATCGGACATCTGGTGTTGGGAAGTCCAAGTAGGTCAAAGGGATTGATTGGATACTTGGCACAAGGAAAATCCAAATGGATCAAGGATGATCGGACATCTGGTGTTGGGAAGTCCAAGTAGGTCAAAGGGATTGACCGGATACTTGGCACGAGGAAATCCAGATGGGTCAAGGTTGACCAGACATCTGGTGGAAGTTCAAGTGGGTCAAAGGGATTGACCAGACACTTGGTAAGGGAGTCCTAGCAGGTCAAGGGTGACCAGATGCTAGGCATGATGTACCAACAGGTCATGGTTGATCGGATGTTGGTTTAGGGAACTTTGGACTTGGTTTTGGGCAAAAACCATGAGCTGGATCGATCAACCGATCGATTGGCTCATGCCCAATCGATCAGCTGATCGATTGGGCAAATCCCCACGATAGCCTTCTCCCAATCGATCAATGGATCGATTGAGGAGAAGTGTCGCGCGAACAGAACAGCTCTGGATCGATCGGCCGATCGATCCAGAGCCCCCAATCGATCAGTGGATCGATTGGGAGGCGCGACTTCGCACAATAAGCCCTGGATCGATCAGCCGATCGATCCAGGTAATTCCCGAGAGCACAGAGGTGCTCTGGATCGATCAGCCGATCGATCCAAAGTCTCCCCGATCGATTGGGAGCAATCCAATCGATCGGGATCCGACCGTTGGCGTCGTATTTAGCTGCTGGCGAGCTGTTCTCTCGGTAGAACTTCCACGGCTTTCATCTCCGATCCTTATAGCGACTCCAACCACTTCTCCACAGTTCTCATGCCAGATCTTGAAGGTTCTTGGAGGTTCTTCCAAGTCAAGAGGCGGATTTACAACGAGAAGAAGAAATCTAGGGTTAGGGTTTTCTTATGCAAACGTGTAAGCTTTTGCTTGTATTTTGTTCCCTTTCCTTTTCTTCTTGTAGTGTGAACTTGTAGGGCTTCTCCGCCTTTGGTAGTTAACATAAAGGAGTGTTTTATTAGTGGAGGGTGCGTGAGTGTGTGGATCCTTGGATTAGTCACCTCTTGTGAGGTGGATACCAAGTAAATCCTCTTGTTAGCGTTGTGTATTTTGTTTCTTTGTATTTTCCGCTACATATCTTGAACAACAAGCAACGAAGAGCACGACGAGCGCACCGAGCTATTCACCCCCCCCTCTAGCTACATAATCGGTCCCAACACTAACTTCACTCACTAGGACCTGACTTCACTCACCAGTGTTGGTGCAACCTTAGGTCAAGGTTGACTTGGTTGACCTGACTCGAGTTGGTCAAGGGTGACCTGACTCGAGTTGTATTTTGATGTTTGACAATGTTTGACGAGAGTAGAAAAGTTGTATTCTGATGTGTTGACAAGAATACGAACTTGGGAGATTGTTGGTGCAACCGTAGGTCAAGGTTGACCCGGTTGACCTGAAAAGTCCAAGTATGGAGACTTGGCACGGGAAAAGTCCAAGTATGGAGACTTGGCACTGGAAAAGTCCAAGCAGGGAGCTTGGCACGAGGGAAAGTCCTAACTGGGATGTTAGGCAGTTGGAAAGTCCTGGTGAGTGAAGCCAGGCAATGGGAAAGTCCTAACTGGGATGTTAGGCAGTGTGGAAAGTCCTGGTAAGTGAAGCCAGGCAGTGGGAAACAGGCAGTGGGAAAGTCCTAACTGGGATGTTAGGCAGTTGGAGAGTCCTGGTGAGTGAAACCAGGCAAGGGAAAATCCAGATGGATCAGGGATGATCGGACTTCTGGTGTTGGAAAGTCCAAGTAGGTCAAGGGAGTGATCGGATACTTGGCACGAAGAGGAAAATCCAGATGGATCAGGATGATCGGACATCTGGTGTGGAAAAGTCTAAGTGGGTCAAAGGGATTGACCGGACACTTAGCGGGGAGTGCTAGCAGGTCAAGGGAGTGACCAGATGCTAGGGACGATGTACCAACAGTCAAGCCGGAGGTGATGTTGCTGGGGGCGCTACTGGTTCAGTCAGTTGGACTTATCGTTTCCTTTGGCTAGACTTGAGAGGAAGGCTTGTGATGCGGTGGTCAGAAGGATGTGGATGTCAAAATCAAGACGGTCAAAGTTAGAGGCCGTCAATGTCGCGGGGCTAAACGGATCCGTCATGACACCACCGACCCGACCCAATGGCCCGATCGGTCAGCACCCTAGTTAAACAAAGCAGTCGCCTGAGCGGGAGGATTACATAAGTACACCGGGCACTCAACGAATCAAGAGGAAGCACCGAAGCCTGATCGGTCCATGGACCGATCAGGAATCTAGCCGTTGCGACGCAACGGCTAGTTCTCTGCTTTCTTCTTCGCGGTATAAAAGAGGGCTACAGGACTTCGGTGAAATCTCTCTTTCGCTACTTCTTCTTCCTTCGGAAGTTCTCTCCTGCCTCAAGCTTCGCTTCTTCTTCCTGCTGAGCTTTGCTGAGCTCAACCGCTATCAAGCTTCGCGTGAGCTTCATTCCTTGGCTGGGACTCTGCTGAGTTGCTTGTTGCATCTGTCCGTGAAGTTGCTACTTCATCCGGGACCCCAGTCGACGAGAAGGCAAGCTACTGTGTTTACATTCCTGTTGTATTTTGTTCTTGCTATTCTCTTGTACTCTTAGCTTGCTGTTGCAAGTGATTGTGGCGAGGTTTCTCCACCCACAAGGAGTTTGATTTAGCCGGTTTTCCGGGGACTCATCCACCGACGGATTGATAGGCTTCGTCCACCTTACAGACATGCCGAGGAGTAGGAGTTTCATCTCCGAACCTCGTTACATCCTTGCGTAGAGGTTTGATTTCTTCTCCTGTTTTCTTTCTGCATTTAGTTTCCGCTGCGCTAACCCTAGTTTGTAGAAAGAAACGCGAGCAATTGGGGTCGGCTATTCACACCCCCCCTCTCTAGCCGTACGAAGAGATCCTAACAACCAGGACTTCCACCACCTAGCTTCACTCACTAGAGCCCGACTTCACTCACCGAGACTTCCACCACCTTCACTCATCGAGACTTCCACCACCTAGCTTCACTCACTAGAGTCCGACTTCACTCACCAGGACTTCCACCACCTAGCTTCGCTTACTAGGACTTCCACTTTACCTAACCTTTGGTTAGGACTTACTTTTGCTGCCATCTAGCCCTGACTAGACTTCTCTCTCCCAAACATCAAGTCCTGTTTGGATCAACCCTTGGTTAAATTAACCAAACCTAGGTATATTGTTAAACATCAAAACCCTAGAGGTCGATTGCACCAACAATAATATTGTATGACACATCATTTCTGATCAACACTGAACCAGAATCCACTGCCTTATATGTGTCAAATCAATCCTTATTTGGAGTCATGTAATATAAACATGCAAAGTCTAAAATCCATCTGTCAATTGCTCCGAACTCGACATAACTAATAACATATCTCCATCACCGCTATCTGAATTTTCCTCTTCAACTATATTTACAAACTTTATCGAACTACCTTTGTTCTCTGCAACATGTTTCTTTATCTTTGGACAATCTCTCTTGATATGACCTTTACCTCCACACTTGCAGCACGTGATCACCTTCTTCCTTTTTGACTTAGAACGAGCCTTGTTGTTACCCGATCCATGTCAATATTTGCTCCTACCACACTCTTGGTTGCTATTTATCACAAGTCCTTCTCTCTGAGAAATTTCATCGATTGGTTTTCTTCCTTTAGTGAAAACCTAGCAACACACCTATGATCTCCTCCAATTTGAGAGTTTCCTTACCCCCACATCAAAATAGTAACTAAATTATCATACGTAGGAGATGAATGTAGAGAATGCAATAACATCAGCGTCTTATCTTCATCTTCGATCTTCACATCAACCCACTTTAGATCACTCACAATCTGATTGAATACATTGATGTACTGGCTTAGATCAGTTCCTTCTGTCATCTTCATCTCGAATAATTTCTGTTTGAGATACAGCTTGTTTGTCAATGACTTTGACATGTACTGGCTTTCCAGCTTTTGCCAAACTGCCACCGGTAACTCCTTGTCCATGATATGGTACATCACATCATCCTTAAAACAAAGTCTGATTGTTGTACTGTCTTCGCCTGAAGTTCTTCCCAATATGATCTCTCCATGTTTTCCGATTTCCTTTCTCCTAGCGCCTTCACCATGCCTTGTTGCATCAACAAGTCCTTGATCCTTCTTTGTCTTAATCTTCACCATATCAAACTTCGCAGAAGTCATCCCTGACATGTTGAAGAAATCTGCCAAAACCTGTAGCTCTGATATTAATTGTTATGCAAAGAGGGGGCAACACCTCTCAACCTCTAATGCGGAAGAAGAGGAAGAGAGAAAAAGATCATGTGGAGCAACGAGATAAAGATGCACAAGAAAGGAGCAAACATGAGGAAGGAGAAGAAGAAGAGTTGTCGTGGTTCGGTAGCGTACCTACTCCACAAAAACAGTCGAAATTTTATTAGAATTCTCTCTACACAATTGAATCATATTCCATAATTTTTTTGATTTATAATGATTTATATAAATAGTGTATAAATCCTACACCTAGTAAAAATTGTAAAAATATTTTATTATAAAAAATCACTTTAAGACATCCATTGGTCTCAGACAACCAATGTAATATTAATATCTCTTGTTCTCCTCTCGCTACAAGCATGCCCGGCTGAAGGCATAGGCCAATAAGGCCTATGCCTAGGGCCTCAATATAATTGGGGCCCATTAATATTATATTTTTTAAAAATATATTTAATAATTGAAATTTAATTTTAATTAGAACTGGATGTTTCATTTCAAGAATGCTGCTTCGGCGCTTCGATTTCCGTGCAGGCGTGCACAGTAATATATACTGTACCGCCGTCGCTTCGATTTTCTACTGTGCACATTGTACAACCATCTTTGAAGACTGCCGCTTCGATTTCCATGCACAGTAATGCAATGTACAACCACCTATTCCAACGAAAAACAAAACTTCAATTAATTATATAAAATAATTCTCCTAGAATTCTATATAAAACCACTACAGAATTTGATTTACTCATGTTTTCGTTCTCTAAGTCTCATACTCTCATCCTGCTCATATTTTCATCCTCTAAATTTCATCCTTTGTAATCTGTATTTTTGGCCCCTAATCATCTCGACGGTGATTCTTTCAGTCTCAGAATACTGAACACGACAAAATGCCCTTCGCATTCCTTAATCGTCAGGTAATATTTTTAAATTTTTTCTTCATTCTTGAAATGTTCTTTATTGTATAAATAATAAATTATTGATGAAATAGACTAAAATATGAAATATGGTTGGAAAAATAGATTATTAGCAGTTGTATGAAATTTTTTTTTTCTCATTTTTCCTCTCTCGTAAACAAATCACTACCATCGCAAACTTATTTATGCACTTATCTCATTTATTATATATTTGTTAAGTATAGTTTATTATAAAATATAAACTGCTTAAATTAACCGATTCAAATCAAATTTAATATTTTTTATTATATTTGTGCAGGTAATACTAAGTAATCAGTTTGAAATATCATCAAATTAAAACTACACGGCATAAATCAGGTTTTATTGTTCATTTAATTCTAAGTAATTTTATTTTGATAAATAATAGAGACTTATATTTTCTTTTCTAATATTATTTTAATATAAATATGTCTATGAAAAAAATATGATTCTGGATATATGAAACGTATGGAAAAAAAAAGAAAAATAGAAGAATTTATTCAATCTCAAAAAGGCGCACTCGATAGATTTATTATTAATAATCAAAATCAAAACTCAGAAAATAATATAATTGAAAATTTAAATAAAAAACTAATTGAATTTTCACTGGAAGATAATACTTTAGGACAAAAAGAAATCTATCAAGAACTTTCTAATAATCACAAAACAAATTCATCAAATATAATATTAATGAAGAAAATAATTATAATTTAGAAGAAGAAAAAGACGACTTAATAAATCCTGAAAATAATTTTTTTAATAATATTGATGAAACCCTTATTCAAAATATATATGATCTAGCACAATGGAAAAATATAAATACAAATTTAATAGATTTATTAGTTGAAAAGGGTCCAATTAGAGAAATCAATATTTCTTTTCCAAACGATGAAAATTCTAGACATTTTTCTATGATTCATTACATTCGAAAATTATCAAATGGAGAAAAACATGATAGAAAATGGTTAATATATTCAAAAGAATTAGATAAAGTATTTTGTTTTTGTTGTAAATTATTTAGTCAAAAATCAATTACAATTCAATTAGCAAACGAAGGGTGTCGTGATTTGAAAAATCTTAGTGCCAAGTTTAAAAGTCATGAAACAAGCAGTGAACATATTATAAATATGAATATTTGGTTTGATATTGAAATGAGATTGCTTAAAAATAAAACCATTGATCAAAATTTACAAGAAAAAATAAATAAGGAAAAAGAACATTGGAAAAATGTATTAATAAGAATTATTGCTATAGTTAAAAATCTTGCAAAAAAAAATTTGGCATTCCGTGGCACAAATGAGAAAATTTATCAAGATAACAATGGAAATTTTTTAGGTTTAATTGAAATGATAGCAGAATTTGATCCTATAATACAAGAACACCTTAAACGTATTCAAAATGGTAAAATTCATAATCATTATCTTGGTCATAATATATAAAATGAGTTAATAAATATATTAGGAAAAGAAGTAAATAATATTATAATTAAAAAAATAAAAGAAGCAAAATACTTTTCAGTTATACTTGATTGTACTCTTGATGTAAGTCATCAAGAACAAATGTCTCTTATATTACGATGTGTAGATATTTCAACAAGTCCAATCAAAATAGAATAATATTTTATAGAATTTTTAAAAGTAGATGATACATCAGGAAAAGGTCTTTTTGATACGCTTATTAATATAATAAAGAAAATTGAACTAGATGTGAATGACATAAGAGGACAAGGATATGATAATGGCGCTAATATGAAAGGTAAACAACAAGGTGTACAAAAGAGATTGTTAGATATAAATTCTAGGACTTTTTATACACCATGTGGTTGTCATAGTCTTAATTTAGTACTATGTGATATGACTACTTCTTGTCCTAGTGCTATAACATTTTTTGGTGTGATACAACATATTTACTCATTATTTTCTTCTTCTACAAAAAGATAGAAAATTTTACAAGACCATGTTTCTAATTTAACTCTTAAACCATTATCACAAACACGTTGGGAAAGTCATCTTGAAAGCGTTAAAACAATACAATATCAAGCTCCACAGATAAAAGAAGCTTTATATAAACTTGCAGAAACTAGTGATGATCCTAAAACAAAAAGTGAAGCAAATTCTTTAGCAACATATGAGTTTGAAAATTTTGAATTTTTATTAGGTATGATTATTTGGTATGATATATTATTTGCAGTTAACATTGTTAGTAAATTTTTACAATATAAAGATATGAACATTGCTATTGCATTAAATCAGTTAAAAGGTCTTGTTTCTTTTTTTAATGATTATAGAGAAAATGGATTTATATCTGTTGTGATTTCTGCTAAAGAGATTGCAAATGAAATAAATATAGAACCAAAATTTTGTGAAAAATGTGTAATTAGAAGAAATAAATGATTTGATGATAATAAAATTAATGAAGTGAAGCTTTCACCTGAAGAATCTTTTAAAATTAGTTACTTTGATTATATTATTCACCATGCCATTTCTTTACTTCAAAGTAGATTTGAACAATTTAAAATATATGAAGATAATTTTAGGAGGCGTTTGATTCTTTCCTACGAATAGGAATCGAAATGGGAATCATTGTATTGTGGAATGTGAATGAGTATGAGCATGAATATCACTCTTAAAAGCAATGTTTGGTTAGTTGCATATTTTCTATCGGAATAAATCAAAATTTCCCTTTTTACCCTTAAAGGAAAATAAGAGAAAAAATTAGATGTGAGAGAAAGATGAATGTAAGAGAAAAATATGATGAAAGAGAATGATGAGGGAGAAAGTCTGATGAGAGAGAAAGTGTGATGAGAAAGAATGAAGAGAGAGAAAGTGTTATGAGAGAAAATGAGAAAAGAGAGTGTGATAGGAGAGATCATGATGAGAGAAGATGAGAGAGAAAATATGATGTGAGAGAAAGTATGATGGGAGAGGATGAAGAGAGAGAAAATGTAATGAGAAAAATGAGGGGAAAGAGTGTGATGAGAGAGATTAAGGATAGAGAAAGTGTGATGAGGAAAAAAGAGAGCAGTGAGTGTGATGGGAGAGAGAAAGTATGATGAGAGAGAAAATGTGTTGAGGAAAAAAAGATGGAGTGTGACAAGAGAGATTGAGGAGAGAGAAAGTGTGATGAGAGTGAAAGTGTGATAAGAAAAAAAGAGAAAAGATAGTGTGATGGGAGAGATTGAGGAGAGAGAAAGTATGATGAGAGAAAAAGAAGGAAGAGAGTGCGATGGAAGAGATTGAGGAGAGAGAAAGTATGATGAGAGAGAAAGTGTAATGAGAAAAAAAGAGGAAAAAGAGTGTGATAGGAGAGAGAAAGTGTGTGATAAAATGATGAGAGAGAACAAGGAGAGAGAAGTGATATGAAAGAAAAAATAAATAAATATATTTTGATATTTGGTATTAAGGGAGAAAATTTTAGTTTTAGATCAAGGGTATAAGGAAATATTTTGATTGATGAAAATAGGATAATGACTCATTGAAGGGGAGGTACATGGGAATGAGTTATTACTCAATTTCAAGGATTCATTCCCTTATTTGCATTCCTATTCCTATGATCAAAACATTCTCATTCCCCACTCCTATTCCCCTAAACCAAATCCCCCCCTTAATTTTTTATATGATGTAGAAAAGTTAAAATTGCTTGATGATGAGTTTTTAAAAATAAAATGTTTAAATCTTGAAAATTTTTTAACACATGACATGTTATCTGATATTGATGGTTTAGATTTATTTTTAGAATTAAAAGTTTTAAGAGAAATAATAAATCCAAAATTAAAAACAACACTTGAGGTATTGAAACTTATAAAAAAATTAAATTCTTTTCCTAATGTATGGATAGCTTATAGAATATTATTAACTATACTTGTTAGTGTAACTTCAGCAGAAAGAAATTTTTCAAAATTAAAATTAATAAAGTTTTATTTACGTTCAACAATGTCTCAAAAAAGATTAAATAATCTAGTAATTTTATCAATTGAATAAAAATATTATCAAAACTCGAATATAAAAATTTAATTAATAATTTTGTATCTCAAAAAGTTAGAAAAACAAAATTTTACATAAAAAATATTTTAAATTAATATTTTATTTTTTTAAAAAAAAATTAAACCTACCATTATCGATCCGAAGTCCGAATGAAAAAGGATGATGAAAATTTTAAAAATATATATATTAAAGGCTTTTTTTTTTTTTTTTTTTTTTTTTTTTTGAGGCGGGCCTCATAGAATCTTGAGTCGGGCTACAAGTTGCAAACTAGTGTGCGTAGACATTGAGCAGCAACAGCAGCCGTGCGACTCCATTTGCCACTGCCATGACAGCCACAGAAAGAAAAACTCCCACACAAGCATTTTATGTCGCTATCTCTGATCCATATGCGTACATCTACAAGTATAAATTATTTAGGGTAAAAAGACAAGGAGAAGGATGGCAGAGGTGGTCTGGTCTGGTCTGATCTGATCTGCAACTCTGCATGCATGGTCGCATTCTTCTGCTGTTAAGCTTCAGCATTCAAATTCAATGACATTGTCTGTCTTCTTCCTCTTCTTTCAGTGCTTTTCCCAGCAGCCATTGTTGACACTCTGCCTTGCTTTACAAATTAATTTGCACGAGGTCCCTAAACACCAGGGTTCCTATTCATTAATTGTTTTGTGCCTCTCTCACAAATGAATCCAAGTCGAACTCCTCCCGTATTCCAATGGATTCATTGTCTGATTCTCACTCTCATTTTCTTCTTCATCTTCATCTTCTTCTTCCTTGAACAGGCTGCACTGCATGCCATGCTCACTCCTCGGTTTTGTTTTAATCATCTTCTCGGGAGCAAACATGCTTCATGTTCCCTCACTTTTCCCTGTCACCACCTCTCTTCCTCTTCTTCTTCATTCTCATTTTGTAAGCATTCAGTGATTCAGATCATCTACGACTCCGCTGACAACATTTCTTTTCCATGTCCCTCTGCATGCACTCATCTTTCATCCATGCCAGCTACTTTAGTCTGTACGTACGCAAGGAGTATGATACAGTGCTGCTGCAAAAGCCATGAACATGAAAGCAACAGATTCCTAGCATTAACATATCAAATATCAAATCAATAATACACTCACAATCTCGCTCATTACCTTAAAATCACTAGTTAAAACACACACGGAATCTTAGTTCATCATTCACTGACAAAACTGCAGAATCCCAGAGCAACCAGATCATGACTAGCTTGGGTGTAGAACAGAGGAGGGCTTGGCTTGTTCCAGCATTTGTATCACCTCTCTCATGGTCGGCCTCTCCACGCTGTGCTCCTGCACGCACAGCATGGCAACAAAGAACACCTGCATGGCCTCCTCCACCGGCACGTTGCTCAGCCAGGGGTCCAGGATCTTCACCACCCCTTCCTTGCTCCAGTTCGTGACGATCCTCGTCCACTGGACAAGGTCCAGTCCTTCCTCGCCGAAGTCACCCACCGGACGTCGGCCGGTGATGAGCTCCAGCAGTACTACTCCGAAGCTGTACACGTCGCTCTTCTCGTCCACCTTCAGAGTGTACGCGTATTCTGCATCACGAAAATATAAAATCAGGGATTCCGATCAAGATTCATGAGGCAAAAGGGATGAGGAGCCCGGTTCTTGAAAGAGAAAAAGCAAGGCAAATGCCGTTTGCTTTCTTTGAGGAGTTGGTCGGGCGATCTCAGTGCCCTTCTTTTGATTGAAAGGGATCTCTCACTCAGTGCCATGATTCTCAGAGCAGGAAGAGTGTAGACAAAGTGTACTGCTCGGAGCTTCAAAGTCTGAACCATCCATATATAATATAGCGAGGATCTTGCTCGACTAAACGAACTTATCTACAATGATTTGACCTATAAGTAAAAAGATGATACTGAAAGCAAAGCAGAAAGGATGATTACCGGGAGCAATGTAGCCATAAGAGCCAGCAATGGCGGACATGCATTCGGAGGCTCCAGTGTCCCTCAAGTACTTGGCCAGCCCGAAATCAGCTACATGAGCTTCAAAGTTTGCATCCAACAAGATGTTGTTGCACTTGACATCCCGGTGAAGAATCGGAGGGCGACAGTCGTGGTGCAGGTAGCACATTCCTTTGGCCGATTCGATGGCGATCCTGAGCCTCATTTGCCAATTGAGATACCCAGCTCTCTTTCCATGGAGCAACTCTCCTAAGTTTCCATTGGGCATGTACTCGTAGACCAGCAACTTGCAGTCGTTGTTGGAGCAGAAGGCGAGCAACCTGACGATGTTGCGATGTCTAATCTTGCCCAGTGTTTGAATCTCTGCAGAGAATCCGTTGTCATGCGTCGACCCTTTGCTGATTCCGAGCAGTCGCTTCACTGCGACCTCTTCGCCGTTAGGCATCGTGCCTCGGTAGACGATGCCAGCTCCTCCTCTCCCGATGATGCAGTTCTCTTTGAGGCATTCTACAATCTCTTGACTCCCGAAATCCAATTTCTGGAACGCAGTCAATTTCCACAAATTAGAGTTTCTTGCCATCACGGACCGCGTCTTGATGGCCACCGTGATGGCGAAAACTATGGAACACAGTAAGAGGCCCAGAGCAAACAGGAGTTTGGACTTCCCGGGGAGCTGGAGCTTGAAACTTCCTTGTTGGTCTCGATGGAACTGAGAACTTGCTGAGATGTTGCAGGGGTTCAGAATTGGCCCGCATAGCTGAGGATTGGAAAGGAAGGACGAAGCGTTGAAGTAGGCAAACTGCCCTGTCTCCGGCACTCTGCCGGAGAAGTCATTGTGAGAGAAGTCGACCGAAGTTAGACTCTTCATGCTCCCCATTTCCTTTGGAATGGCTCCGGCCAACTGGTTCCATGAAACATTCAGATAGTTCAGAATCCTAATTTGAGACACTTGGTACGGCATCTCACCGGTTAATTGGTTCTGGCTCAAGTCCAAGTAGGTCAGCAGCAAGCAATCGCCAAGCTCAGGAGGGATCCGACCAGAGAAGTTGTTCGTGCTCATATCTATCTTTAGCACGTGCTTGAGAAGACCAACCTGAGGTGGGATTTCTCCGGTGAACTGGTTGTCACTGAGAAGAAGAATCTGCAATGCCGAGAAGTTGCCAATGGAGCCTGGGAGAGGTCCGAAAAACCGGTTGTTCGATAGATTAAGCTGGCCTAGCTTTGTAGGTGGCTTTGCAGGTTCATCTGTTAGAACTCCGGTGAGGTAATTGTTTTGCAACTCCAGCAGTAACAATTCCGGTAGGTAGAGGAAGCCTCCGGGAATAGACCCGGTTAAGTAGTTCTGTCCCATGCGCACCCTCACAAGAGTTGCGCACTCGCCAAGGTCATCCGGCAGAGGACCAAAGAGGAAGTTGTTGAGCAAGATCAGTATCTCCAACTTCCTCCCGATGCAGAGAGCTCTGGGGACCAATCCAGTGAGTTTGTTGGTGGAGAGATCGAGCTCGCGGAGTTTGCCATTCTGTCCAAGTTTGGGAGGGATAATACCAGTGAAGTTGTTGTGCCACAGTTTCAGCACCTCCAAACAGGGCAGCTCTGCGATGAACAATGGGATTTCTCCATGGAACTGGTTGAGGAACATGTGCAGCAACTTGAGCTCCTGGAGATTCCCAAACTCACTCGGTATCTCCCCGGTTAGCGCATTGTTGGAGATGTCGAGGAATCTTAAGTTGCTCAAGTTGCCAATTTGGGGAGGAACGGTGCCGGTGAGCTGGTTCGTCTGCAGGAACAGAGTGTCCAACTTCACAAGATCCCCCAACTGGTGCGGGATTTCACCCTTCAAGCCGCAGCTCGAGAGGTCAAGGTGGAGGAGATTAGTCAACCTGCCGAGCTCCACCGGAATGCCACCGTCGAAGTCATTGAAGTAGCCTAAGTAAAGCTGCTTGAGAGTGGTGAGGTTGCCGAGCTCGGGTGGAATGCGGCCACCCAAATCGTTCCCAGCCAATGACAGATAGCTAATGGCAGGAAAACCACCGTAAGTGGCCGGGATCAGGCCGGAGAAGTAGTTCCCGCCGAGGTCCAAGTGGCGGAGCAGAGGCAGCTCCGGGAGCGCCACCGGGAGCGACCCGGAGAAGTCATTATTGTACGCGTCGAAAACTTGCAGCTCCACCATTCCAGAGAAGAAGTTCCAGTCCAGGGAGCCATTGAAGCGGTTGTTGGAGATGTTGAGGAACTGGAGGTGCGGGAGCTGGCAGACGCTGGCGGGGAACTCACCGGCGAAGTTGTTGCCAGAGACCGACAGGCGAGCGATCGCCCTCAGCTCAGCTATCCTCGGCGAGAGGAAACCGGAGACGTTGAGGTTGGAGACGTCGAGCTCGGTGACCCCGCGCCCGGAGGCATCGCACCGGACGCCGTTCCACGAGCAGACCGAAGCATGATTCCACGAGCTCCAGCTCCGGAAGAAGTCGTCAGACGTGCGGAAAGATTGCTTGATGGAAAGAAGAGCAGAAGCCTGCTTCTTCAGGGAAAGGCCGGGGGAGGAAGCCGGAGAGGCGGCTGAGAAGAGAAAGAGAAGAGAAGCAGAGAGGAAAAGGAAGAAGCTTGCACCAAGCATGGCCATGGAGAGATAGTGAGAAAGCAGAGGAGGTAGCTCGATGACTGGTGCAATGGAGGAATGAGGATGGTGGCGTTGATATGGAGATGGCTCAAGCTGCTGTTGCTATCTCTCTTTTTTCTTGGGAGGAAAAGCTAAAGACTAAAGGGCAGGAGCTTGTATTAAAAGAGGATACAAGGCCCTGTTGGAGCAGGACTGGTCATTATATTGGTCGACGTTCCTCTGCATGAGCACAACTTTTGTTCAGCAAGTTCCTCACTCACTCACCTTGTGACTTCCCTCTTCTGCAAAACAATAATAATAATAATGCAGAAAAACTTATGTTAATTTAAACTCAAACAAGATAATGAAATGGTCTGGACACTGTCTCCAGTCTCAGTTTGTTCAAACTCAGCAGTGCAGTCATCAGTCTGTTTGTTTGCGAGCGGATCGAAGAGCTGAATGAACAAGTTGCTTCCTTCAGTATTTGGTATTCAGTAATGATCAAGAAGTGCCCTACGATCAGGGACAGCTACCAGCCTTTTAGGAATGGATGAACATGCTCTATCAAGACTCACTTTTGCCCTTTAGGCCAAAAACGAGCCTCTTTTTTAACAGGAAAATGCACAATAACAAAAGACTGCACAAAGAGACTCCTTAAAGCAGCAACTGAGATATGGGGCCAAGGAGAAAAGAGGCTCCAAGTGCCATCCAATACCAGCCATCTTTGCACTGCAGTGGTCTAATATAACAGCTATTTATCTAGCAATTGATCATGAATTATGATGACTATTCATCATATCTGAAATTGGTGATAGTAGTGAGATGTGACGTGGCTCTATTACTAATTTGATGAAGATTCCGTGTTGTCCCGTAGCACAGGGAGTGTTAGTGTCGAGTCAGGAAAAGAGTCTCAACGTTGGTCTTCCGACACTCAAGTCAGTGCTCGATTTTGGAGAAAAAAGTAATAACTATGAACTGTAGCAGATAGTGTGTGCAAATAAGAAGCATTGCATACATCTGCTTATAGATGGAGACGTCTTTTATAGTGTTGTTGTTGCATTATACACGCATCTCAAAGTATTAGCACGTTTTCAAAAGTTTTTCTAAGAAATGACCGACTATAAAGTACCCCTGACACATTTCCTTAAATAAGCCTACAAATTGTTGTGACTTCACAGGTTGGAAGCTTTTAAAGGACGATTTGCTAACATGATATTCTCTGTCCTTTCCGGCACAAACTTCCAAAAGAGTATGATATGACAAGTATCTAGGCTCCGCTATAAGCCGACTGGCGACCACTCAGTCAAGAGCTTGCCAGCTCAGCTTTCCATAACGCAACCACTGACTTGTTCTTCATTTGGTCCTTCATGTTGTCAGAAAGGCGCATTGTGTCCGATCGGCCTTGTGTCTGATCGGACCTTAGGTTCAATTGACAAGGACGGTGGACCGGATAAATTAGTACTTAGCTCTAAATCCCATCTGCGAGTTGCAATGGATAATTGTTCAGGTGGTCTGATCAGGCCCTCACGTCCGACCGACGTTATAAGGCCCGCTCGGCCAACCTTGCCTAATCAGTAATTCTAGGTCCATCTGACCTTGCGACTTTGATCGTTTGACTTTGAATTCCACGTCAGTTGGTCCTTGCAGTTTTGACCCGCTTTTTGAGGGACTAATCTTTATCATTGTATCACAAGACTTTCCCTTAAGTCTAGTCGAAGGACGCTGGAAGTCCAACTGATTTGACACTTAGTATTTTTTGTAACTCTTATTTCCAACCGGGCATTTTGCCATCTGGGTCGTCGCTCAGCTCGAATGATTACTGCCCTTACTTACAATCCTAAGGAAACTCATTTCTGCCCAATTGGGAAACTCCGAGGTTGACATCGATTGGATCGAATGTTAGAGACACTTAGCTATTCATTATCTCTTTTTTGATTTTTTTTTTTCTTGAGCGGTTTCCTATACTCATAGTGTCTTTTATTGCTACTAATGTTATCCTGATTTCTTAAAAATTACTCAAATCCTTTGCCATTAATGCAAAATATGTCGAACATGTTTTTTCATTATACGTCTGCTGATTGTTTCCATTCCTCATTAATGTCACATGTGATTGACTGCCATATGTAATACTTTCATGCCTCCAAATGTTCGATGTGACATGCAACTGTTGGGATTCAATGTGAATGCTATTTTTTGAATTTTGACGGCATAGATCAAGTTTTGTTTTACTAAACCCTTGATCGGACAACTCTAAATAACCGACGACATGATTTTTAAGGCCTTCGTTTCTCCTCACACTATGTTGCCCTTGTCTTCGTTTTCATCTGCTCCTTTGCTCTCTGTCTCACATAGCCAGTAGTTCTCACCCAGTAAGTTCTCTCTTTTTTTTCTCCTTTCGATCTTTGATCTTCATCTTTCTTTACATGACACACTCTCCTCCTCCTCTTGTTATCCTCGAACTGTGGTGCACCTCCACGTCGTCAGATATTAATGGTGATGAAGTAGATTAAATGAAAATGACTTACCACATTCCTTATGATCATACGCTTACCATTCCATCTGCCTACGATTGCCCCCACACCCCTCCTAAAGCCCTTCTGACTTTTTTCAAGGACCAGCTTTACGCCGACCTCCGTTTCCCAATCCATCCTTTTTTAACGAAAATTTGTAGATACTTTCATATTCCATTACAGCAACTAGTACCTAACTCTTTTAGGTTACTGTGTGGAGTAGCAGTATTGTTCCATCTTTATAGGATTTCCCTTAATCCTCACATTTTTTATTATTTTTATTACCCTAAACAATCTGAACAGGGCATCTTCTTCCTCCAAGCCTGGGTCGGCGCCGTGTATTTTGATAAGATGTCCTCCTCCAACAAGTGTCAAAAGTCTCATTACTTCTATGTCCAACTTCCCAGCCGGGCTGCCTTCTCGAGAGGGTGGCAAATGCAAATACCCAATTCCTCTAAGCTAGGAAAATATCGATGGGAGTCGACCTACATCCAAGCCGCGGCACAACTAATCGGCATGAAATATCACAGACACAAGTTGCTGCTGGAGAGTGTTTTGTATATGTTCGGGCTGAGTCTCGTCCACGCCCTATTACCCTGCACTTTTGATGAGTAGCCTTTTCTTCCCTTATTTTTTGATCTAGCTGATTTTTTTCTCTTTTTTTATAGCAAAAATGATGTTTAGGACGTTACACAGTGGCTCCACTAAGTTAACTGATGAAGAGATGGAAGCTCATGGAGTTACTGAGCTGGAGAGCTATGAGCTATTGCCGGTCGGAACCTCAAAAGCACCGACTGGTGAAGAAGAAGCGAGTAGAGTAGCGAGGAGTGATGCTGCTACAAATACTGGGGAGCTACCTCTCGAGCGGCCTTCTTTGGTGCCTGTAGCAGTGCCTTTGGAGTCCATGACTTTCGTTGAGCCCTTGGTTCAGCGTCAACGCCGTAACAGACTTCGAACGAAAGCTGCTGCCCGCTCACAACTTCTGTCCCCCAAACTTCTGTTGTCACATTCATGCAGTGACCAGCATCTGAACGGGGCGAAAGCTCCACTTTTGCCGCTCCTGAGAGAGCAACGGGCGGACCAACTCCCCCATCCTCCGACCAGATGCCATTATCGTTCAACCCATTTCTTATCTGCTATCTGTGCCAGCCGACCCCTTTTCCACCATTCACTCCACTCCAATATCCAAATACATGGGCAAGGCTAGCTTAGAGCCAATTGGCTACACTTCGCACAAGCATGTAATGGACATCCTAAGATTGCCAACCGATGAGTGGTGCTACCCTAAACTAGAGGAGCCACGTGCCCCTGAGCATAAGATAAGGATTCAGGGTCCCTTAGCCCATACCTGAGTGGAAGCCAGAGCCAAGGTGGCGACCATTCCCCTTGATGAGTTGGCCAATCGATTTAGCCAAAATTCCATGGGGGTAAGTAAGTTCGTATAACATTTTAAATAATTATATTTTCCACTCAGCTCGGCTTTAATTAATTTCTTTGTGTACCAATTTTGGGTGGACGGCTTGACTCTTTGCTAAAGGCTAGCCTAGTTAGACCATGAGCTCAAGCAGGCGCAAACCTCGGTCGAGGATGCAAGCACTTCAAGTCCTTGATCGAACGCTTAACTATAGAGGCTACCCAATTGAAGGAGGACTTGGAGAAATAGCCTAAGCAACTCCTTGGGTCCGAGTGAGCATTGACCATGGATTTGGACATTGGAGTGGAACAAATGGTGGAAAAAGGGCCCATCAGGCCAGCTGGCACAAGTAGCAGATAAGAAATGGGTGGACGCGATGGCACCGAACGGTGGCTTGGATAGGGAGGGCGTCTGATCGGAGAATAGGGGAAATATGATTCTGTCCAAAATCAATAAAGGCGGTGAGCTGTGACGTGGCTCTATTGCTAACTCGATAAAGACTTTGCAGTGTCCTACAACACAGGGAGCATTAGTGTTGGGCCAAGGAAGGGGTTCCTTGCATTGGTCCTCCAACACTCAAGTCAGTGCTCGATTTTGGAGAAGAAAGTAGTAATTATGAACTGTAGCAGATAGCGTGTGCAAATAAGAAGCATCGCATACCTTTGCCTGCAGATGAAGACCCTTTTATAGTATCATTGTTGCATTATGCATGCATCTTAAAGCATTGACACGTTTCCCAAAGCTTTCTTAAGAAAGGACAGACCATAAAGTGCCTCTAACACTTTTCCTTAAACGAGCCACCAAATCGTTGACTTGACAAGCTGGAAGCTTCTAAAGGACGATTTGCCAACGAAATATTCTTTGTCCTTTCTAGCACAAACTTCTAAAAGAGTACAATATGACAGGTATCTAGGCTCCGTTATAGGCCAATCGGTGGTCACTCGACCGAGAGCTTGCCAGCTCGGCTTTCCAGAATGCATCCATTGACTTGTTCTTCATTCAACCCTCATGTTGTCAGAAAGGTACATTGTGTCTGATCGGCCTTGTGCCCGATCGAACTTTAGGTCTGATCGGCTAGGATGGTGTACCGAGTAAATTAGTACTTAGCTCCAAATTCTATCTGCGAGTTGCGAAGGACAGCTATTCGAGTGGCCCGATCGGCCCTTAACATCCGACTGACGTTGCAAGGCCCGCTTGGCCAACCCTGCCTAGTCATTAATTCCGGGTTCGATCGACCATGTGACTTCGACCTCCATGTCAATTGATCCTCCCGTCTTTGACCCACTTTTTTAGAGGACCCATCTTTATCACTGTATCAACTAGGAAGAATAGAATGCTACTTTCTTCCTGTATTTTCTAGAGGCTTGAATCTTCGAGTGTTCAAGGAATTGAATTATAGTGGAATATTTTCCTACAACTCATAATAAAAGTCAGATCATGAGTAAGAAACAATCTTGAAGCTTAACAAATGACTTGAAGATTTGGGCACTCACTTAGGCTCTATTCCTTTTAAAATTCGCAGTTGCAACCTGCCAAAGGATTCAAGTATAAACACATCATGACATTTTTTTAATCCAACACAAAAGCACCAATTTAGCTATACTCTTATTACTGCTATATAAAGGGTCTCTAAAATAAACAAGACTAAAAAAAAAAGGTACATAGATGATGCTAATTATACTCACTTTACATGAATCTTTTAAATATTGCCAACACTTATACTACTACTAAGGCCAATGAATGAACTGATGAACTCTGTATTATTTATTTTTTATCTTTCCTAATAAACAGAGCATATAATGTACAATTTTAGGAAAATTTGCAACAGGATTGGGTGGAACATAAGGTCTTCTGTCCAAAAACAAAAAATCTAGTGTGTCCTTGAGTTATTATCTTCTCCCCTGAAAATTAAATGATAAATATACTTGAGAAATAGAGTTAGTTTTTAGATTGTACTGAATATTTTTGTTCCTCACAAAGATTATGGTATTTTTTATACAATAAAATAAAGATGAAAAGATTAAATACCATGAGAGGCTTGAATCATCGAGTGTTCAAGGCATCAAATTATAGTGGAATATTTTCCTACAACTTAATAAAAATCAGATCATGAGTAAGAAACAATCTTGAAGCTTAACAAATGACTTGAAGCTTTGGACATTCACTTAGGCTCCATCCCTTTTGAAATTCACAGTTGCAACTAGCCAGAGGATTCAAGTATAAACACATCATGACATTTTTATTAATCAAACACAAAAGCACCAATTTAGCTATAATCTTATTGCTACTATTTAAAGGGTATCTGGAATAAACAATACTCAAAAAAAGATATATAGATGATGCTAATTATAATCGTATTACATGAATCTTTTATATATTGTCATCACTTCTTCTTCTTCTTCTTCTTCTTCTACTACTACTACTACTACTACTCTACTACTACTACTACTACTACTGAGGCCAATGAATGAACTGATGAACTCTGTTCATTATTTATTTTTTATCTTTCCTAATAAATAGAGCATGTAATGTACAATTTTAGGAGAATTTGCAACAGGATTAGGTGGAACATAAGATCTTCTGTTCGAAAACAAAAATCTCGTATGTCCTTGAGTTATTATCTTCTCCCCTGAAAATCAAATGATAAATATATTTCAGAAATAAAGTTAGTGTTTTAGATTTTACTGAATATTTTTGTTCCTCACAAAGATTATGGTATTTTTTTATATAGTAAACTAAAGATGAAAAGATTAAATATCACGAGAGCTTGGAAGGTGAATGACTCTGGAATCTACAGAAACTACTGAACAAGTAGGAAGAGGAAGAAAACAAGCCTGCTCTCTATCTTACCAATCTCAGATGCTTGTTACCATGTCTTTCCTGTTTAACTAATAGAACAAAATTCAAAGTCAAAGTCATATGGCCTGCATGGTCTCTTCACGTTACATGTTTGGTCTGATCTTATCATTTAGATATATTTTACTTGATTGTGATATTAAAATTTATTTTTTTAAAAAATGATTTTATGTTTGATGGAAAAACATAATCTCCTCCCTCCTCTGGATTAAACTAATTTGGCGAGCTAATTGAGTAAACTAGTTGTCATAATCCTCTTCTCCAAGTTGAAATAACCACGGGAGCCAATTGAATAAACTTGTTAAATTAGTCGAGCCAACCTAACTAACCTGTCTCAAATTAATTCACTTGGACCGACAGATAAATCTAGATTGAATTGACTGAACTGACCAGAACAATCAAACCATCTGACTCAAAGTCGTCTGATCCTTTTTGCCAATCTAGTTTGTATCCTTAAACATTAGTGAATAGAGAATAATTGACTAATAAAGTGACTAAAATAATTTTCCTGAAACAAATGAAGTTTTAGCCGCCTAATTAGTTACTGCATCACCATCAACTCATCAAGGTTGGTTTGGCCTATTCTATTTGAATGGGGCGCAGTCTGGACCGTAAAGATGGACCACTCTATTTATTGGTAGGATCTTATAGACCCTACCTCTTATATAAATTGGGTTCATAGGATCCCACCAATGAGTGACCCTGATCCAAAAACGGACCAGAGGTACAGGAGCGGACCAAAGGTACAGGTCCAGAGGATCCCGTCCCATTTGAATGGTCTAAAACAAGGCAAGAAGTCTGAGATTTTACTTCACACCCCAAAATTTTTTTAAAAAAAATCTGAGATTGTTAGTCAAACGAATTGAATGCTGTGTATAAGTAAAAATGAGGACTATTTCAAGGTATATCAAGTAGATGTAAGATATAATTCATATTCAATGGCCATGAGTGATTGATTTCTTGGGGCTGTGGAAAGTATCAATAGAACTGAGACAAGTGCTACCATGGCATGGGTTGAATTAGTAGGTTCTGCTAGTGTTTACTTGAGCAAAATGTATGTTTATTCTTCATTGCCCGATGCTCTGATTGAAGTATTGAAGACCATACCATAATCTTACAAAATGTTCTCTTCCACCTAAGGGGCAAATGATGAACATACAAGAGCAAAGATATTAAATCCATGTGTGCTACAAATATTTAGTGACCAAAATCCAAAAAAACTATCGATTCTCTTGTCATTCATACTACTGCACAGAACTGCAAGTGCGTTTCTACATACTGATGTGGATACCATGTGATAGAAAGATTTATATGATCATGAATATAATCCTAATCAAAGAAAATACGTCCGTCCATATATGATACCAGCTTCAACAGCTTGCATAGTTAACTATTTGGATAGACAAGTTTGGTTATTCGGTCTTTGCAAATCTTCCCCTTATCCTAGGTTGATTGTCGGCAAGAGCCTTCCTGCAAGCATACTGCAAAACGCCCCAAAGTTTATCAATTTCTAGAATTTGTGTTTGACTGAAAGTTATAAACAAATAGCTACATTTGCAAGCACTTCATGGGCTCAACACCCAAAAATAACTTTTTATTGTGGTGCCAATGTAGTTTAGACTAGTGATAGCATACTTCTTCACGATGACAAATTTATTTGTTACAAAAAATAGCAGTATCAACTGACAGATCAAAAATTTTTTCATTCTTGGTTCCAATAAGGAATTGCCTTTTTTGCTGTGCGGTATCCAAATTACAAGGAAGATATGGCACACTTTTTTCAATCTAATAATACAGTGTTATGTTCAGTTAAATGTCTTTAGTTATTTAAAATGCTGAAATTTTTTACTTGTATAGTTATCTTCACTTTTATTCTCTTATCAAGTTTGTTGTGTATAATCCTCATATCAATTATTCTAGTGTAGGGTACTCCAACTTTCAAGGCTTTACTTACTTTAGAAAGAATTATAAAGGGCAAAAAAATTTTAAGTTCGCACCTTTATTTGTCTGGCAAAGTTTCTCTTACTCTTCTTCTCCCTGTATCTGGAAAGTTTTTGTAGTCGCTGTTCTGTCTTATCGATGGAAAGGAGTTGCTCAAATGAAGAGCATGCAGTGGTTGTATTTCTTGAGTTGGCACTTTTACTGCCAAGATTCTGACAATAAAAAGTAAAAAATAAACGATCCTGCCCATATCGGCATACATCAGGTACAAATTTACTATAAGTGATATATCTCGATGAACTAATAACAATCTCAGGGAAATTCTCCATCTCTCAAGAGGGAAATATTCATTAGTCTTTAAGACATGGTAAGATCAAATCCTGTGCTAGTTAAACCTTCATAGCCAAACATTGAAGAGATAAACCATAACCATGAACAAAAATTAAACAAGGAAAATAGTCAGAACACTGGAAGTTTACTCATACCTCTATATCTCCTTCACTGCATGCTCTCTTCAAACCAAGTGCAGCTTCAAAATCCAATCCTTGGAAATCAAGGAACTCTGGTCTCCTAGTTGAACTAGGAATCCATTCTAATGAGCTTAAACAATCAGAACTTGCACTTTTATGAATTAATATTTCTTCACAATTAGCTTTTTCTGGAGGTGGAACTTCAACTGTTTCGAATGCAGGAATCTTCACTTCTAGGAGTTCAGAAATTGTCTCTTCAATCTGCGACTTATCAAGAATTGTTCCTTCTGCACAATTAATTTTTTTGGAAGGTGGGGGAACCTCAACCATTTCAGCTAAAAGAATCTTCACTTCTAGGAGATCAGAAATTGTCTCTTCAGTATCTGATTTCTCCATAAGGTCCTTCTTGCATTCATTGAAAATGTCACTCAGATGATCATTTTGGGTTGACTCTATATCTGCAGCCTTGATGGTTTCTGTGATGACATGTCCACCTGATATAACGGACATGGCATTAACCATAGGATCGAGTGCAGGATCTTCCAAGATAGGTTCTGGAGCGTTGAAAAGATCTCCTTCTCCTCCCATATCATATTCCAAAACAGAGGGAGCCTGTACCATATTGGCCTATACAAACAGTCAACAAGTGAACTATGGAAACAGTTTATATTAATGTACATACTTTAGTTTCTAATAAAAATAAGCAGCTCTACTGTGTTTTTCAACAGACATTTTAAATGATAAGCTCATAAAAATCGAAAGATGTTTCTAGTATGGCTATTAAGATAATTGTATTGATTGCCAACAATTTACTTCAATGGTTCCACTTTTGATTATAGTGCTTCTTTTTTTCTTTCAACTTGACAAAAGTTCCCATTTTTTCTCTTAGCAGGCAGCCACAATCACAATCACATCTCTATCTCATCTTTGAAGCTAAACTAAATATTATCCTCAAATTGAAGTCAAAAACTAAAATGTTTGAGCAGATTTCACAATTACGTATCTTTTCTTTTTAATATAGGATCGAGTATTGTCTAATAAATAAAAAAATTTCCAGTTTCTTTGCTTTCAAAGAATTTTGTCGACTTCAACCAAGCAATAAGTACTCTTCGATCTCAACCTTCCCGATCTTTGCTTTCAGAAAGTCCTCTTCGGAACTTCCCAAGTGGCATGCACTTCTTCTTGATCATCTTTCAAAATCCAGTAACAGTCCCAACAAATCAAACAACCACTTTTAGTATTTTCACTTTTCACCCCACAACCCTCAGCATCCGATCCAAATCTCCCCAAACCCTAGCATATTCCTCGACCGGACCCATTCAGGCCACAGTAAAAGCGAGATCGGTTTAACCAGAAGGAAAAAATTACCATGTTGCGCGAACCATCCTCGACGCCGACGCAGAATCGGGGGGAGAGAAAGCCCTCATCGGAGAACGGCAGGTAGGAGCTGTGCCCGCTACTGTAGTCATGGAAGAAGCCGTCCGAGAAGCCCAGAGGCAGCTGAAGCCCGGCCTCCGCATGCATCTTCGATCTCTCTTCCCTCTAACTTCTCTTCGATTACTTCGCTCGTGCTTCGCGAATCCTCTCCTCCTCCTTCGCGAACTGGAGGAAGAAGAAGCACGAAGAGACAGTAGCTGGGGAAGAGACAGAGGTCTATTTATAGAATACTTGCCTCTCCTCTCTTTTCCCCCCTCCTGTCTTCCAAAGTAAACGCACGCAAAATATAAACTTCGATATAATTAAATTTTAAATATGCTAAGATAACTTTATTAAAGTCATAATGTTCATCATTAACTTAGCGTAGTGTTTAAGATGGCAACGTATATAAATATTGTATTATTATTTTTTTGTCTTTATCAACTTCGATAGTGACATTAATTGGTCTGGTGCCACCTCATGATAGGCAATCAAGTGATTGATTGAGGGAAACAAATAAGGACAACAATTCAATTCCAATGTGCCTATCATCAACTTCAGTTCATTCCAAATTTTACAAATATTCATTCTATTTTAAATGAATTATAAAAAAAATTATTTCCTTTCCCGTTTACCTTTAAAGTCCGTAAAAAACAATACGAATTACTAACGATCGACTATAAATTAATTTAATAATTTATCTTTTTCTTATATAATTTTAAAATAGACAGTAAAAATATCTTAGATAAACATAATTACTTTTTTTTACTATCATATAAATAATTATTGGTACTTACATAAATATTGCTCTAATAAATTTTAAAGTCAATTCTATTTAAAATACTTTATTTGATGTCTGATCTCTCACATATAAAAGGGTTATTGTACTAGGACAAAGATCTTTCGTGATTTATGTTAGTGTAATTTTCCCTAGATTAAGGTTCACCAGGTTGACTAAATTTGAGTTGACTCAAACTTGAGGCTTGATGTTTAAATTTTGATGTTTGACAATATATGGAGATTGATGGTCAAAGGTTAACCAGAAGTCAAGTAAGTCAAGGTTGATTAGATATTTAACTGGGAAATCCGAATTGAAGGTTAGGTATAGACAAATCCAACGGGAATATTGATAGAAAATGAAAATTCAAGTGGGTCAATGTTAACCAGACTCTTGGTGTGAAAAATCTTGATGAGTGAAGTCGGGTAGTGAGAGAGTCCTGGTGAGTAAAGCCAGATAGTTGGAAAGTATTGGCGAGTAAAGTCAGACAGTTTGAAAAATTCTAATGAATGAAGTTAGGCGATGAGAAATCCTAATGAGTGAAATCAAGTGGAAAAATCTTAGTGAGTGAAGTAGGTGATAAAAAGTCTTGGTGAGTGAAGTCGAGTGAAAAGCTCTAGTGAGTAAAGCTAGGTAGAGAGAAATCCTGGTAAGAAGTCAGGTGGTGAAAAGCCCTGGTGAGTGAAGTCAGGTATGTGAATCCTGGTGAGTGAAGCCAGATGGGAAAATCCTAGTGAGTGAAGCTAGGTGATAAAAAGTCCTGATGAGTAAAGTCAGGTGAAAAGCCCTAGTGAGTGAAGCTAGACAGACAGAAATCCTGGTGAGTAAAGTCAGGTGGTGAAAAACCCTAGTGAGTAAAGCTAGACATATGGAAATCCAGGTGGGTCAAGGTTGATTGGACATCTGGTGTTTGGAAGTCCAAGTGGGTCACGGAGGACGGGAGATTTGGCATGAGATGGTAAATCCAAGTGGGTTAAGGTTGACCAGACATTTGACATGAGGAGGAAAGTCCAAATGAGTCAAAAGATTGACATGACACTTAGTGACGAAGTCTCAACAGATCAAAGTTGATCAGATGTCAGACATGAGAAAGTTCCAACAGGTCATGATTAACCGGATGTTGGGATTGGAACCCTCGACTTGTGTTTGGAGAGATAGGGTTGGGCAATGCCCAATCGATCTATCGATCAACTGGGAGCTTCTCGCAAACACATACAAGGTTTCCCAGTCGATTAACCGATCGATTGGGACACACCAAAGCTAATCAATTGGGACATGACAATCGATTAGGCGATCGATTCGGAAAGGTTTTCTAGTAAATATAGCGAGGCAGTCGGAATTGAGTGGTCAATCAATTTCGGATCTTCTGTGAGAACACCAAGACATTCTGAATCGATCAGTTGATCGATTTAAGTCTCCCCAATCGATTAGTCAATCAAGTGGAATATGACCGTTGCGTAAGTTGTGAGCTTTGGACGGCTGTGATCACTAGGATCTGACTTGGCAATTGATTGAGACGGGCCCAATAGATTGGGAACCCTAAAAGTACAAATATAAAAGCAACAATGAATTCAGAAACGACAGATCTCTTCTCCACAGCTCTTCACACAATCTTCTCTGCTACTATTCGCCGGACCTTGAGATTTGGAAGATAAGTGTTGTTACACTTTCTAACTAGTCTAGAAGTATCTACAAACTACAAGAGATCAAGCAAGAATGTTTTTATTTGTATTCTTGTGTGTTTACTTTTTATTTTGAGTTGTATACTTGTGTGAGTTTGTACGAGGTTTCTTACCTCCGAATTGTTTCGAGAAAGAGTGCATTTCATAGTAGAGAGTGTGCTTGGGTGTAGATCCTTGAATTACTCACCTCTTCTTGAGGTGGATACTAAGTAAATGCTCGATGAAGCCCCCCCTCTCCTCTAGCTCTGGAGTATCCCAATAATTTACACCCTTCTAGAAACTGTGAGAGTTGTCATGGAGGGACCGCTAAGTTAACGATTTTATCTTCTACTCCAATAATATCTAAATAATTAGGGGAGGGGGGGTCAGTAGACTCCCATCATTTATAAAATCATCAGATGGGCATCCCTACCCTGGTGGCTTGGCTGAGTTAGTCATCATAAGATAGAATTGTCAAATCAAGTAAGAGTTAATTCCCGATGAAGCCGGAAGAAATACCTTCTCATGTGATGATGTACTTACTTTCTTGATTTATTTCCCTATAAATGATTGTGGGGGATTTGAGATATGACCTTTTGCTAAATTAGATGGACGTTCCATTTCAAATGAGTGCTCTATTTAACACAAACGAACAAAAATATCATTATATTATTTGATCATTTCAGAAATTAACAAGTAGTTTTTATCATTATTATTCATTACATAATTATATTTCAAATGAACATGTAATGAACATATATATACCTTTATTACTTAAGGAAAGCCTAAATCCTAACCAATTAGGTTTTAAGATATTGACAATTTATATATTAGTTAATTATATAATAATTAATCATTATATCACATTTTTCTTAATAGTTGACAGAAAAATAAGAGAATAAAGAAATAATTTCTTTCAAATTTGTAATAATTTATTTATACTAGTGATTTAAAATCTAGAAAGAATGAATAACTAGGGGTGACAATTCGGTTCCGATTCGGATTGATGAATTTAGATTGGTAGGTTGACGGATTGGCAAATGATAATCTGAACCCGACCTGATTATTAATTTGGGTCAAAGCATTCAACCTGAACCTGATCTGTTTATTTGCACTTGACCCGAACTCGACCCGTTTGACCTGAACATGACCTGAATTCATTAAAAAAAATTTGTATATTAAATTAAAAATTAAAAATAACATTTATCTACACAAATTGAAAATCCATATAATAAATAATAAGTCATGGCAACATTGCAATCAATAGCATCTCTCTATGTTTATGGTTTTAATTTTTTTTTTAATTTGTAATTTTAGTTTAAATTTATAATTATTTATAAACGGGTTCGCGGGTTGTAATTGAGTCATTTCAGGTTGACTCGAACCTGACCTGTTTATTAATTGGGTCAATTGGGTCGATCCGATTTCGACCCGAACCCGAAACTACCCAACCTTAACCTGATTTTTTCGTGTTCGATTCGAATCGTATTTTCATATCGGATAAAAAATTATCACCCCTATGAATAATTATTAGATCGATAGCTTTGATCATTAAGGAAGAGGAGATCATTTATTTATTTTAAATGATTTTTATTGATGATTGAAGATACTCTTATAAAATTATAAATGATATGTAAGCGTGTAAGTCCTCCTTTATATTTTATTATAAATTTATATTTTTTTTTAAACTAAAATAATATTCATCTTGAATCATGAATTAATGGTTCTAAATTATAAATCGTAATTGTCTTAGATGGATAAAGTTAAAAGTTTATCTATTAGAATCGTCGAATTGATGGTTCTAAACCGTGAAATCAACTATTTTGAACCATCGAAAAGTCAATTTCAAATTATAGTCAGATATAAAGTACAATAACTACTTGCTAACTTCTACATATTGTATAAATTAGCCGGTAGTTTCTATGTATTATGGAAGTTATATATTCCTCTTAATTATTCCAAAGTTCTTACGGTTAAATGTGCGTAACAAAGAAATAGTATTAAATGTGCGTTTACTTGGTGGGATTAAAGAGCTCAATAGGCAAAAAGAAAAGGAGAGAGAAAAAAAAACTAGAGAGTGGAATCCGTCAAGAGAAACACTACTTTAAAAGAGTTGAAAGGTGTTCTTATAAAGCACCATAAAGTGTCATTTCAATGTGAAAAGTGAAGATGTCTCTTTCTTTGTGCTTAGCCTTTGTGAGTTTCTGCAAATTAGAATTGTATTTTTACAACAATAATGAATAATGTTTAAGTTCTAGGATGCCAATTGATTATTGTTATGATTATATCTCTAGGATTAGCTTAAAATAAACCTCATTGCTCTTAGTTTCCAATTTTGTAAAATGACAAGGGTGCTATAAGAATCATGGCCCTACCCAACACTTTGAGTGAGAATCATTTGCATCATCTTCTTGCTTGATGCACATCACAGTAGTTGTATATATGGAACACTTTATCCCTTTTGCTCAACACTTTTGCCATTAAAGTTGAACTATCTCATGAACTTTTGCTTAAGTCCTCATTCTTCACCATCTCTTCACACCACAATGCAATATGAACTTTTGCTAAGTCCTCATTCTTCACCATCTCTTCACACCTCCAATTCACTTTGCCTACAATGAAAAACATTACTGAGCAATATAGAAACCCTTTATCCTTTGCTCACCTTTTCATTTATCTAAGTGTAGGAAAGGAATATATTATAGGGCAAAACTATGAAGGATGTCTCTTTTATAGGAGGATGCTCTATTTTTTTATTTTTAATTAAAAAGGTGCTATGTCATATTAGTCTCTTTTTAAAATGACACAGCTGTTTGTACACTGTTTAATATTATTATCTTTTAATATATTTATTATATTCGAAATTGATTAGGTAGATTTGATCTATTCAATAATATTTATATTAATTATAAATCCATAGGTATTACAATATTGTAGTAACTATGAATCCATATGTACTATAATAATATAGTTACTAATTCGTAAGTATTATAATGTTATAGTAATTATGATTTTATAACTGTTACAATATAAATTTATCTTGTTTAATAATATTCACGTTGTAGTAGTTATGAACAGTAGTTGTTATAACTACCACAGTTTGATAGCTATTACAATACAAATTTATCATATTCATATAACTGACTAATGAGACCGGGCGGTAGGAGATAATTGTTGGTTCCTTTGGAGGCCGGCAAGAGGGGAGGTGTGAATTGCCCTAAAAAAATTAAACCAAAAACCTTTTTCGAATATTCAACTAATTAACAGACACTTGTAATAATAAAAAGAAGAGACTAAATTAAAAGATCAGACACAAGAGGGTTTACATGGTTTGCAATCAGAGGATTGCTAATCCAAGGCAAAGATGGCGCACTATCTGATTCTCCTCTGAGCGGAGTAGCCTCTTACAGCGTTGACAGTAAAAGAATAGAAAGCACAGAAAGAAATGAATTACAAGTTTGTTGATTTGACTGTGCAGATCAGTGCTATATTTATAGCACTGGTCGGGGCGCCCCGAATGGGTTTCGGGCGCCCTGGGGGGATAAAATTTTATCCCCCAACGATCAGATCGCGTTTGACGCGATCCTGGTCAAAATCCAAGTCCGGGCGCCCGGAAGGGTTCCCGGCGCCCCGGGCTGCTCCGAGTGCCCCGGACTGCTCCTGGTGCCCCGGAGCCCAAAGTCAACAATGTTGACTTTTCCGTCTCTGGTTCAGGTCGTCTCGGTCCGGGTCTTGTTCGCTCCGGCTCCACTAGCTTGGGTGATCTCGGCCATCCGGAATAGGGCTCACCCGAACCCAAGTTCCGACCTTTTCCTCGAGCAGCCTTCCTTCCCGGTTTCTCGTCCCTCGAACGCCGCGCACGTTCTTCTCGTCCACCGGTGTATTCTTCCGCGGTCACCTCGTCCCTCGGATGCACCGAGCCCGTCGGCTCTCTCCCCGTGCCGTCCTTCTTGTTAGCCGTGTCTTCCGCTCGATTTCCTGTGTTCCTAAGCTTCTACACACTTAGACATAAGGGTTAGACAACGCAGGACCTAACTTAACTTGTTTGATCACATCAAAACACCTTAGGGTTCCAATAATCTCCCCCTTTTTTATGTGAGCAACCCAAGTTAATTTAGGGTAAAACAGATGCAATAAAAACAGTTAATTTTCAATTATATTACCTCCCCCTAGACTTAATATACTTCTCCCCCTTTAAAAATTGGGGTTATAAACAAGTCTAAGATAAATCCTTAAAAAATCTTAAGTGTAAAAAAAATTTACGCATCATGTCTAAGTAAAGATATTCTTCAGAATTTTTCTTTCGAGAAAAATTTAAGTAAAACATTTTTCAGAAAAAAGAAACATTCATAAGTGTTAAAAAAAATTTCTTAAAATGTAAGTTTGAAACTTAAGTCAACATTTCCTTAAAAAAAATTCCAAAAAAATTCTAAGGCAATTTTTTTTTAATTTCTAAGGCAATATTTAAAAAAAATTCCTATGGTAAGTCTTAAAAACAATTTCTAAGAAAAATTTTTTAAGTTAAAAAAAAAATTGAAGACCGTTAAAAAAAATCTTAGTAAAAAAGTTTTATGGTAATTTTTTTAAAAAAAAAACTTAAGGTAATAAAAAAATTCTAAGTAAAATTTAAAAAAATTTCAAAGGTAATTTTCATAAAAGAAAATTTCTAAGGTAAAAATTTCTAAATCAATTTTAAATATTTTCTAACACAAATTGAATAACTCTTTTAAAGCATTAAGTAAATTAAATTAATACTTTTTCAGTTAGTCAATTAAACTTTTCATTTTGATACTTGGCTTCCAGGTCGTGGTGAGGTACTAGGTCTTCTTGGTTATTGGAGCAACAATCACTTCCTTAGACAAAGCCTCATAAAGAAATTAGTTGTTTAATTTCCTTGATGAAAATACTAAGTCTAATTTTAATTTTAAATTAAACAGGTTTTTGGAATCCAGTAGAGGTTTCTACCTGCAGGATTAACCAAGTATTTCCTAGGTACATAAACTTTTGATATATTTCTAATTTGACTTTGATGAAATCTATAATACCAATTTAAACCTCTATAATTTCTAAAAGTAGAAATATTTGAATCATTAGATTTTTTCAATCTTTCTATTTCTTCTTTTAGTTTTTCATTTTCAATTTTTCAAAATTCTTTATAAGACATGATTTTGCCAAAATTCTTTTTGTTTCTAAAATTTCATTTTCTAATTTGGTATTTTTATTTTCTAATTTATACATGGATTTTGTCATTGCCTTAATACCAAAGTAAAGTTCATCAGGGGGTAAGAGGCATACCTCACTTACCATATCAGACTTGAGGCCTGAATCTCCCCCTGCTTCGCTACTTCCATCTGAGGTCGCTCCCCCTTCATCGATGCTGGGTTCTGATGTAATTTGTCCTTCGTAGCTTGCCATCAGTGCTATCCCGACATATTTTTGAAATTCGGACTCAGATGAAGAAGTGTCGTCCCAAGTAGCTTTTAGGTTCTTGTGCTTCTTGGGAGTCTTGCCTTTGTCCTTCTTTAGTTTTGGGCAATCTTCTTTTAGGTGTCTTTCCTTTTGACACCTACATTTCTTGGATTCTTTTTCTTGGATTCTTCTTCTATTTCTTGGATTCTTTTTACTCTACATTTCTTTGAATTTATTAGATCTAAAAAACTTTTTAAAATTTCTTACCATGTATGCTTCCTAATCGCCTTCTGAATCTGACTAGGGTTCATCCTTCTTGGTTGCATTTAGTGCAATCATCTGGCTTGCTTCCTTTGTTGTCCCGACACACCTAGTTTCATGCAATTCAAGAGTGGAGAATAGTTCTTCTAAAGTACTTACCTCCAGGTCTTTCGAAATGTAGTAGGCGTCGACGATTGATGTCCAATCTGAAGTTCTGGGAAACACGTTGAGTGCGTAGCGTATTGTTTCCCGATTTGTTACCGTTTCTCCGAGGTTCTCGAGACCAGTAATCAGTTCTTTTACCTTTGCGTGTAGACAGGCTACCTTCTCACCATTTTCCAGTCGGATGTTCATTAGCTTGTTCCGGAGGATGGCTCTTCTAGCGAGCTTCGCTTCGGACGTGCCTTCGTGGAGTTCCAGGAACTTTTCCCAGAGTTCTTTGGCAGATGAATAGCTTCCGATGCGGTTGACCTCTTGAGGCGGCAACAAGCTCAGCAAGTGATATTCCGCACGACTATTTGCTACAGACTCATTTTGCTCCTTCTTTGTCCAATGACTCTCTTCTTTTTCTTCTCCATCTTGATTCATCGGAGCTACAAAACCATATTTCATAATAAACCGAATTTCGAAATCAGTTCTTAGGAATACCTCCATATGTCGCTTCCAGTCTGCGAAGTCTCCTCGAATTTTGGTGGAACGATGCTTGGTCCGACCATCTCGTTGCTTCAATCGGCGGTTAGTCCTCCTGAAGCGCCTTGCTCTGATACCACTTGTTGGTCCCTTTGGAGGCCGACAAGAGGGGAGGGGTGAATTGCCCTACAAAAATTAAACCAAAAACCTTTCTCGAATATTCAACTAATTAACAGACACTTGTAATAATAAAAAGAAGAGACTAAATTAAAAGATCAGACACAAGAGGGTTTACTTGGTTTGCAATCAGAGGATTGTTAATCCAAGACAAAGATGGCGCACTATCTGATTCTCCTCTGGGCGGAGTAACCTCTTACAGCGTTGACAGTAAAAGAATATAAAGCACAGAAAGAAATGAATTACAAGTTCGTTGATTTGACTGTGCAGATCAGTGCTATATTTATAGCACTGGTCGGGGCGCCCTGGGGGGATAAAATTTTATCCCCCAACTATCAGATCGCGTTTGACGCAATCCTAGTCAAAATCCAGGTCCGGGCGTCCGGGCTGCTCCGGGCACCCCGGAGCCCAAAGTCAACAACGTTGACTTTTTCGTCTCTGGTTCAGCTCGTCTCGGTTCGGGTCTTGTTCGCTCCGGCTCCGCTAGCTTGGGTGATCTCGGCCATCCGGAATAGGGCTCACCTGAACCCAAGTTCCGGCCTTTTCCTCGAGCAACCTTTCTTCCCGGTTTCTCGTCCCTCGAACGTCGAGCACGTTCTTCTCGTCCACTGGTGTACTCTTCCGCGGTCACCTCGTCCCTCGGACGCACCGAGCCCGTTGGCTCTCTCCCCGTGCCGTCCTTCTCGTTAGTCGCGTCTTCCGCTCGACTTCCTGTGTTCCTAAGCCCCTGCACACTTAGACACAAGGGTTAGATAACGCAGGACCAAACTTAACTTGTTTGATCACATCAAAACACCTTGGGGTTCTAACAATAATAATATCAAATAATATACTGGTGGATAGTTGCATCATTTTATAAGGGAATGATGGGGTGAAATACTTTTTTGATGATTTTTTTAAAATGATGCTTCTTTGATAATTCAAGTGGATGTTCCGGTGATGGTCGGTGTCAAAAAGTTCAAAACATTGACATGGGAAGACGATAGCACCAAATCATGCTTTGACATCAAAAGAGCCTCTGAGTCATTGTTTTACTTGAACATTTTAGTAATCATTTTCATGTGCATATTATGATCAAGTGAGTATTCGATTAAAATTAAACTGAACTAAATTAATCGAATCTAACTAAACCGATTTTTGTTCGAATAAATTGAACCGACCTATTTTTTTTTTAAAAAAAATTGAACAAATCAAATCTATAAAAAATCAATTAATTCAGTTGAAAACTATATTAACTTAATTTTTCTAATTAAGACATAAACATTTGGTTTGGTTTGAAAAAGTTCAATTTTGATCTAAAAATTTGATTTATTCCAACAATTTGGTTTATTTGGTTTAACTAAATAAGAAAAATTAAAATCAAACCTGAACTAATTAACTAAATCAATTAATTTTTTAGATAAAATCTAAAATTTCAAATAAATCAAACTAAATTTTAAAATTTGATTCATGGGTTTATTTAGTTTAACTGAACTTTGCTAACCCCTAATCCTTGATACACAAGTCACAATTGGCAATACAATTTTAAGTGACTTTTAAGTGTTACCAGAAGTTTAAACTTGATAATGTGATATCACTCTTAAGTATATATTTTTAATAGTTATATATATATAGAAGTAGATAACATCAAAATTTCATATTTTAAAAATTATTTTAGTTTTTTTAAAATTCGTTTTTAAATATTAAACATTAGGTTTTAACATTTCTAAATATCAATCTAAAGAATACTTTTAAACAAAACTTAATTTTTATAATTTCACTAATAATGTATTTTATTCATATGCATATATCTTTCTTGATTGCAAAATTTTGACAACGTATAATTTTTATATCTTAATTAAAACAGACAAGGCATGTAAGTATATGACTCAATAAGCTTATGTGACATCTTAAAATATGTTCTTTATCTCTATTGATGTAAGCTGACATATAAAAGAGACTTGGAAAAGGAGAAGAAAAGAGATAAAATTTCATGTAACAGTCTCAATATTAACAAAATTTCTACTATAATTGACACAGGTCGCACTTAAGTTGCGTAATTTTTAAAAGATATATCTAACTTTTAAATTTCTAAAAGGATATATTTATTCCTCATTTACCCCTTCCACTAATTAATATGGTGTTGTATTCAAATAACAATACCAATGTGATGTTAAATTTTAATACCACAAAATACAACACCAGAGTAGGTTGATTTTGAAAATCAATATCATATTAGTGTTGCTGATTTCAATTATCATGGTGGCATTGTTTTAAAAAAAATGAGCAACACAGTAGTATTGATATTAGAAAATAAACATCGTTCTTTGAAATCCAATATCATAATTGCATTGTTATTTAAATGTAGCATCGTACTTGACGGAAGGGATAAAATGTTAAATAAATGTGCCTTTTAGAAAATATGAAATTTAAATGTATCTTTTAGAAATTTCATTATTTTAAATTCATGATTTAGTTAATTGTTGAAACTTTCGTGTAACTAATTTTGCTATTTTGAAATGCAGCAAACTTCATCCTAATTCAATATTGTGTTAGAACTAGTGATCAACTCGAATTGAGTTATAATTAGGATACGTTTAGTTTAAATTATAATTAGGATACGTTTAGTTTAAGTTACTAGATAATCACATAATAAAGATTACGAGCAATAAAATATAACTAAATATTATTTTTTAATTTAGATAATATAATAAAAATTTATTTATTTGAAGATTTTAATGAATAATCTATCTTAATATTTTACTGTGTTATCTTCACAAAAATAATCATATTTATATTTTTTTTTATTTTTTCTTTTTCATATTTTTTTAATTTTGTCATTTTTTTCCTTTTCCTTACGTTTTTGATATTTTTTTCACGTTCTATTTTACGTTTTTCTTTTTTCTTTTCTTTTTACATTTTTTTTAAATCCCCCCCCTTTTTTATGTTTTTTTTTATTTTTTACTTCCTTTTCTTTTTTTACATTTTTTAATCTTTTTATTTTTTACGTTTTTTCCTTTTCTTACAGTTTGTTTATATTTATATATTTTTACATATTTTTTTCTTTATATTTTTCTTTCTCTTTTCATATTTTTCTAATTTAGTAAAAAGAATCAAGAAAAACTTGATTTTTCAATTCTAAATTACATGTCTCTTTTGCTAATGTTCATCGATTACTTAAATTGTGGTTTTCATTAATCTTAGATGGATAATCCTAACTAAACGCACTCTTAAATGTAAATCTGTTATATTAATGATCCCCTTAGTGCCGACCTCATGAATATAAAAGGAGGTACATAGAAACCAAACACACCCTTAAAATTATGGGTTTCATAATTCACTAACTCTATAGTTGAATAATTACTGATTACTCATCCTAAATCATATAATACACATATGAATCCCTCAACTGAGTGAGTATTCATCCTAAACACTAAACACTAAACTCTAAATCCGTATATTTAAGATGCCAACTACTAATTATTAAACTTCTACTAAGTTATAACTTAGGAGTCAATTTTTTTTTAAAAAAATTTTAATCACATGAAAATGATTATTAAACCTTTAATCTTTGATTATCGACCAGAAGATCTAACCGCACTTGAAGATTATATTTGTTATTAATGAGAACATTTATCAATTTTCTTGCTTGAAGTTTTAGTTTAAAATGAATAATGTTATTAATATGAATGATGGAAACTCTTATCATTTGCAACAAGTGATCAATGATGATTTTCAGGAATAAATACATTTAGTTTAACTAATTAATGATGATCGAAGAATTTTTAAAAAGTATATTAATTATAATTAATTGTCGAAAGGGCTCTCGCCGACATAGTTTCCCGGCGGGTCGTAGTTGCAGATGACAATGTAACCGGCGTCGGCGAAGCACTCGACGAGGGCGCATCCCACCTTGGCCGTGCTGTTCCACACCATCTGCGTGTAGTGACCGCACATCTGGCCCTCCTCGCAGGTGTTGGTGGCGCGGTCGTAGTACGCGGCCTCCTCCGCCCAGGCATCCACCGCCAGGTCGGGGGTCCACGAAGCGCCGACTGCCCCCCAGAATATGTTCTCCCCGTACGGTCCTTGCGAGTGCACCATCGCACAGTCGAGGCGCCGATTGCTGGCCCACCGCCGAGCGTACCGCGCCACCTCCGGGTCCCACTCCAGCGGCGCCTCGCCCTCCGCCACCCTCACCTGGTTGTGCGCTTGCAGGTACTCCCGCACATCTTGCCCTCGTCGCCCAGGCGGCGGAGGCTGAGACGGAGGTGCAGTCGTAGAATCTGAAGGCGGCGGGGAAAACAGAGGAGGAGGAGACGGAGGAGTCGGCGAATCCAAACTGGGCGACGACGTAGATGATTTCTGATTAATGCAACCAATCTCCAAGGAGCCCAAATTGAGGCAGAAAGAGTTTCTCTCCGGCGACGTTACAGAGACGCCGCTGCCCAAGTCCACGGCCGGCGGAGAGGGGGCGTCGGCTGAGGCAAGAGTGAAGAGGAGGAGAACGTGGATGAGGAAGAGCGAGGGGAGAGGAAACATCGCTGCTGGACTCTGCGCCATTACCGAACTCCAGCAAGGTAAAGATCGCCGGATTCTGTTTTCCCCGAAAATTAGAAGAAAAGAGACGGATTCCGATGGCGGGAATGGCGTACCAACGGTCTAATTAACAGTTTTGGAGTTGCTAAAATTAGATGGATTTCAACGGTATATACTCATAGTATGCCTCCGATTTACCAATTTAGTAGTTGTTAAAATAAGGAACCTATTAATTTATAAAGTTTGGAAAAAATTTAATAATAAAAAAAACATCTTTATTACTAAATCAAAGTTGATTCAAAATTTAAATTATTTAATATGATAGTTAAATCAAGAACAATCTAAAATAAATTGATTATTCAATTTTATTTTTTTTATTATCTTAATCCTGATTCATTTAGATGTTATTAAATTTTTAATTCAAGTTATTATTTAAAATTTTTATATTTTTAATTTATTTAATTGGTTAGTGAATTTGATATTATTTATTTTTTAAAAAAAATATTAAATTGTTTATTTATGAATATAATTTATTTATTTTATTTGTAGATACTATTTATAAATATTATTCTATATTGTCTCCACAATGGAACTCAAACTCCATTTATAAGAAAAAATATTTTTTTTATGTTTTTCTTTTTATATTTCATATAAAGTTTTAAAAATCTTCTCTTATTTTATAATAGTTTTCTGTGATTTTTTTTATTATCAGCTTTCTTTTCTTTTATGCGCCTCTATTCCTTTTGAAACTGAAACCCATTGTTCTCTGCGGAACGCAAGCATAGAGTTTCCTACGCGTCAAAAGTAAGCTCCTTTGAAACCCTTCACGCTCCACTTTCTTCGCTACGCTCGCTGTTAGTTCTTTCTGCGCCGCCTCGTCTCCTCCTTTGGCAAGCTCTTTTCGCACCGCCAATTCCACGCTGGTTTTCCTCTCGTCTCCTTTCTCTCCGTTTTACTATTACAATTGTTAATCGTACTTCTCTCTTTCTGAATCTCAGAATCCAGTATGATTCATCCAACTTCCACATAATACAAATTCGTAAGTATTACAATGTTATAGTAATTACGATTTTATAACTGCTACAATATAAATTTATCTTGTTTAATAATATTCATATTGTAGTAACTACGAACAGTAATTGTTATAACTATCATAGTAATGTCGGCACTAGGGAGGTCGCTAAGGTAGCGGATCTACCTTATAACTATCATAGCAACTATGAAACTATTATAACAATTATAGTTTTATAGGTATTACAACATAAAATTATCATATTTATATAACCGACTAATGAGACTGGGTGGTAGGAGATAATAATGTTAAATAATATACTGATGGATAGTTGTATCATTTTATAAGAGACTGATGGGGTGAAGCACTTTTTTTATATTTTTTCCTTTAAAATGATGCTTCTTTGATGATTCAAGTGGATGTTCGGTGATGACCGATGTCAACGAGTTCAAAACATTGATGTGGGAAGATGATACCACCAAGTCACGCTTTGACATCAAAAGAGCCTTTGAGTCATTATTTTACTTGAACGTTTTAGTTATCATTTTCATGTGGATACTACGATCAAGTAAGTATTCAGTTAAAATTAAATCGAACTAATTTTTTTCAAATAAATCAAACTTACCTATTTTTTTTCAAAAAAAACTGAATAAATCAGACTGATAAAATATCAATTAATTCAATTGAAAATTATATTAACTTAATTTTTAATTAGGGTCTAAAAATTTGATTTCACTTGATAAAGTTTGATTTTCATCTTAAAAATTTGATTTATTCCAACCATTTGGTTTATTTAGTTTAACTAAATAAGAAAACTTAAAATCAGAACTAAATTAACTAAATTAATCAATTTTTTAGATAAAAACTAAAATTTCAAATAAATCAAACTAAATTTTAAAATTCGATTGGTTCAATGGATTTATTTTGTTTAGCTGATCTCTAATCCTTGATACACAAGTCACATTTGGCGACACAATTTTAAGTGACTTTTAAATGTTACAAGAAGTTTAAACTTATAATGTGATATCACTCAAGAGTATATATTTTTCATAGTTATATATTTGTTTTTAGAAGTAGATAACATCAAAATTTCATACTTTAAAAAATATTTTAGAATTTTTTTAATTCATTTTTAAATATTAAACATTAGGTTTTAACATTTCTAAATATTGATCTAATACTTTTAAACAAAACTTAATTTTTATAATTTCGCTAATAATGTATTTTATTCATATGCATATATTTTTCTTGATTGCAAAATTTTGACAACTTATAATTTTTATATCTTAACCAAAATAAAAAAGCGTGTAAGTATATGACTCAATAAGCTTATGTGACATCTTAAAATATTTTATCTCTATTAATGTAAGCTAAGCGGGCATATAAAAGAGACTTGGAATATGAGAAGAAAAGAGATAAAATTCCATGTAACAGTCTCAATGTCAAAACTTCTAACAAAGATTCTTAAAATATTAACAAAATTTCTACTCCAATTGACACAGGTCGCACTTAAATTGTGTAATTTTTAAAAGATACATCTAACTTTCAAATTTCTAAAAGAGTATATTTATTTCTTATTTACCCCTTCCATGAATTAATATGGTGTTGCATTCAAAAAAATAATACTGATGTTGAATTTCTACACCACAAAATAGTAAGGTTGATTTTTGGAAATTAGTATCATATTAGTGTTGTTAATTTCAATTATCATAGTAGTGTTATTTTTATAAAAATTAGCAGCATAGTGATACTAATATTAAAAAATAAACATCGTTCTTTGAAATCTAGTATCATAATTGTGTTGCTATTTAAATATAGTACCGTAGGTGATGGAAGGGATAAAATAGAAAATAAATGCGTCCTTTAGAAAATATGAAATTTAAATGTACCTTTTAGAAATTTCATAATTTTAAAATACATCATTTGGTCAATTGTTAAAACTTTTATGTAACTAACTTTGTTATTTTGAAATGGAACAAACTTCACCCTAATTCAATATTGTGTTAGAAGTAGGGATGCACTTCGAATTGAATTATAACTTAAAGTTATGAGTTTTATGGTTCACTAACTCTATAGTTGAATAATTCACATATCAACCTTCTCTCAACTACTACTGATTACTCATCCTAAACCATATAATACAATCCCCCTTGAATTGACTACCATCATAAACACTAAACTCTAAATCTGTATTTTTAAAATATCAACTAATCATTATTAAACTTCTACTAATAATTTAGGAGTTATTTTTTTTTTAAAAAATTTGATCACTTAGATTTATTTGAAAAAAATGTTTAGCTCCATTTTAACTTAATATTCATCCAATCATAATATACATATTAAAATTATTATTAAACCTTAAATCCATGATTATCAATTAGAAGATCTCATTGCGGTTAAGATTATATTTGTTATCAATAAGAACATTTATCAATTTTCTCGCTTGAAGTTTTAGTTTAAAAATGAATAATGTTATTAAAACGAATGAATGGAAACTCTATCATTTGCCAAAACAATTGATCAATATGATTTTCAGGATTAAATACATTTAGTTTAACTAATTAATGATATTAATGATTGAAGAATATTTAGAAAGTATATTAATTATACTTAATAATTAAAAAACCATCTTTATGACTAAATCATCTAAATTTTTTCCCTAGTAACTTATTTGGTAAAGGATCAGTTGATTTAAAATTTAAATTATTTAATATGATAGTTAATCAAGAACAATCTAAAATAAATTGATTATTCAATTTTATTTTATTTTTATTATCTTAAACTTGATTTATTTTATTAAATTTTTAATTCAAGTTATTATTTAATTTTTTTTCTATTTTTAAATTTATTTAATTGGTTAGTGAATTTGATATTATTTATTTTTTTTAAAAAAAATATTAATTTTTTTTTAATGACTATAATTTATTTATTTTATTTGTAGATACTATTTATAAATATTATTCTATATTGCTTCCACAATAAAACTCAAACTAAATATTTTTTTATGTTTTAATATTTCAAATAAAATTTAAAAATTCTTCTCTTATTTTATAATCGTTTCTTGTGATTTTTGTATTATCTTTCTTTTCTTTTATGCCCTCTTTATTTCTTTCAAGACCGAACACCTAGAAGGCTAGAACCCATTGTTTTCTGCGGAAAAAGAAAGCCCCTTTCGAAGCCCTCACTCTCTTCCACTTTTTCTGTCGCTCGCTATGCTCGCCGTCTGTTCTCTCCGCCGCCTAATCTTTTCCTCTGTCAGGCTCTTCTCGCGTCGCCGATTCCATGCTGGTTTACTCTTGTCTCCTTTCTCTCCGTTCTGCCATTACAGTTGTTAATAGTACTTCTCTCTTTCGGGATCTCAGATTTTTTGGGACCGGGAGAATCCAGTTCGATTCACCCAACTTCCATCATCCACCCCGATGCGGTTCTTGGGCAGGTTCTCCTTCGACTGTGCTTTCCCGACTTATTTTGATACTGTGATCCTACTTATTTGGCTGCTTGATGTGCTCAGGGAGTGTCGATTGGACCTTTCTGTACTGTTGGGTCTGCTGTCAAGATTGGTAATTCTTGTCAGTTGCACGCGTCGAGCCATATTGTGGGAGAGACTGAAATAGGAGACCACTGCATAATTCAAACGTATGTTTTGGATATTGTTTGATGATTTCTCGTTTTTGCTTTAGTGGATTAGTAAAAAAAAAATGATCTTTTACCAGTCATGCCTGAATGCTTCAAGCAAAAAAAATGAAGTCTACCTGAAAGAAGAAGTACATGAAGCTTCCACCAAAAGTATGCCTACTTTGGGCATTTAGTTTCCCACAGGAATAGTTGATTTGTCGACAAACATAGCCTTAAAATAATTCAACAAGAAGTAGTCAATAAAATGGTTATTAAGCGCGTAGTGTTTGGTATTATCAAACTATTTTACTGCTTCAAACAGTAAGAGCTCAATTATACTTTTGCTCTCTGAATTCTTAATTTTGATTAGCGAGGAATATTGCGCATGTATGTATCTTGTCATGCCATGGAACTCCATTTAAGCTTCTATTGGGAATTGATGATTATGTATATCATTTGTAAACACTATTGTGCTATTTGAGTAGAGTTTAAATGAAAGAATCTCAAAGCTTAAATTGTAGAGACTCTATGTTGTAAACTCTTTGCTTTTGATAGATCTCACCGATTGTGCTTGAAAGCCATTGATTATCTCATGGTAATGAAATCACAGACAGTGGTGCAGTTGTTGGAGCAGATCTACCTGGTCTTACAGTCCTTGGTCATCATAATGTCGTTGGACACTACGCTGTCGTTGGTGTGAAGTGTCAGGACCTGAAATATAAGGTCAGTTGCGATATTTTCTTTGTTCTATTGTATTCCTTTACATGCAATCGCACCAGCTCTGCACTCTTATTGGGAAATACTGAATGTTTAGTTTCACTTGTATACTTCTTTTTAATCATAACCTAGCCAAGGATCAATATACATATACCAATTCTTCAAAGAGTAGAAACCATAAATATGTACTTCAAACAAGACTTCTAATGAATTTACTAATAGCCAGGGGATGAATGTTTTCTGTATATTGGTGACCACAATGACATTAGGGAGTATAGTTCCATTCATCGTTCTTCAAAATCCTGTGACAAAACTGTAAGTTGGTTTCTTCTCCTTTTTATCTTCTTTTTTTTTTAAAGATATTACTTTCTGATCAGCATTGAATTTTCTAGATTATTGGTGATAACAATCTGATCATGGGTCATTGTCATATTGCCCACGATTGCAAAATCGGTAACAAGAACATTTTTGCTAATAACACTTTACTTGCTGGACATGTGGTGGTAGAAGTGAGTCATGTTCTCAAATTTTGTTATTATATCAAATTATTGCCTGATTGATTTTATCTTGTTATTGTCAAAACCATTTCCTCTTCAGGATTATGTTCATACTTCTGGCGCAATTGCAGTTCATCAATTTTGTCATATTGGATCACATTCTTTCATCGGCGGGGGAGCTATGGTATATTGTTTTAAGCCAAGTTTCATACTTTTGATTTATGTCACATTAATAATGTAAATAGTTAGATTTCTGTTATATCAATAGCACTCTGTATACTTGATTTCCCTTTATAAAATGAGTTTGTAGCCAGACCAAGACCTGGAAGTTTGGACCAATCACTGGCAGACAATAAATAATCATATCAATGGAAAATTACTGTGATACAATGGGAGAGTGTATATGATCTACCATATTGAGAAGTTTTCTTTCATACAGTATTATTTTTGCTTCGAATATGCTTCCAATCAACTTTTTTAATATTGCAAGTTTTTTGGGTATTATTTAGAAGATTCCTAATCTCTTTTGGGTATTGAACTATATGCCAGTATTTTTGCTGAGATCCAATACATGGCCATGAAAAAACGTTTTTAGGCTATTAGCATATGATTCTGTTCTAAAGCTGAGTCGATGGACGTTGGAGATGTGACGCTCCCGTTGGCTGGTTGAAGACTCTGCAAGCGTAGATCTTCCGCCGACGTGGACCTGCAAGCACAACGCCGAGCCGGGGAGAAGTTCCCCGGCGATGGCCCTCCGATGCTCAAGTAAGATATCCGGTGGAAAAAAGTAGAGCAAAGGGGAAGCGAGAACTGTAGCTACAGTAGACCAGTGAGCATACCTCCGTCGAAGTCTGGGGGTCCTTATATAGGGCTCCCCAGAGGCGCGCGCACGCTCCCCGAAGCGTGCACGCTCCTCGAAGCATACCTGGAAAGGATGTGTCAGAAAAGCGTGCCGAACGCCGTACCTTAATAGCACGAGCATATCTCTGAAGTGATAGTGGAAGTTTCCACCGTACGATTCTCTGTCTGACCATGCCGCCGGCCATGCCTCTTGTCGGCGGCACTGGTTCTCAGGAAGATATCGCCAACTGCTCCCCTTGTCCTTTACCGAGCCGAGCAGAGGAACCGCTCGGCTAGCGCCTTCCCCGGGCCGAGCGGAGGAACCGCCCGGCTAACGCCCTCCCGGCGACACCTAGGTCGGACTGACTTGGATGTCCGCTCGACCGGTGATTTGATGTCCGAATTCACCCTGTCGAGCGAGGGAGCCTTAACTGCCGGGTTGATGTCGTGTCCCTTATTAGCCGAGCGGGATGACCGCTCGATCTTCGTCTCTTCTTGCTTTTGCCTTATGAGTGTCAGAAATTCGGCGTTAGGCCGAGCTGTCGAGATGCTAGTTCGGCTATTCTTCCTACCGCTCGGGAAGGTAGCTCGCCCGATCGGCCACCTGCCCTGGATGTTGACCACTTTGACTTCCTATTGGGCGGGCCTCGTCTTACCACCGGATCAGCATCCTTTGAGTTCAAGGTGTAACAAGATTAACAATGTGTCGATGCACATTTCCAATGTCATGAAATCTAAATGCCTGTTTTCATGTGTTTTGTAGTAAATACTGCGTCATTCCTGAACTAGCATTTACCACTTTATACTCGGATCTTATTTATGTAGGTTACGCAGGACATACCAAAGTTCATGATGGTTTCTGGTGGTAGGGCAGAGCTTCGTGGTTTGAATCTTGAAGGGCTTAGACGGCATGGATTCTCAGAGATTGAGGTAGTATCATCAAGTAATCTCAATTTTTAGAATTAGACTATGTATGTCAAAAATCGGTATTTTGTTTGTTTTCATTTTTTCCCCCTATGAAATAGCAACTAGGAAATTTATGGCTTCAACACATTATGGATTAAGTTTTTTGGATTGCATTGGTACAGGAAGAAGATGTAAGAGCAAGGTTCTAAATTGCTTAGTTTCTTCTTATTTTCTCCATATTTTGACTCATTTTCACTTAGAGACTTATTCAATTCTTGAATTTGGATAAGGTACGTGGTATGAGGAAGGCATACCAAAAGATATTCATGGTCAATGAAGCAAACTCTGGGGGTCTCGACGACCGGCTCAGTCAAGTGGTATGGATCTTATTTTTCAACTGGGTTGCATCAACTCCAAATAACAAAACAAAAGGTTAACTTGACAGGAACATGATGAGGAGATTGCTTGTTTTTCTGCTGTGACTCATATGGTCCAATCGATCCGCGAATCATTTCGACCAAACCGACGAGGAATATGCAAGTTCAGAAATCCAAGTGCATCCTGAAGAATTTACCATTGTTAGTTATAACTCTGTTTTAATAATCTTTAGAAGGTTTTTAGTGAATTTGACGAGAAATTGGTTGTCATATTTGAAACTTATTCAAGATTTTTTTTTGGATCGATTTATATAATTTTAGAAATGGTAATCAATGCAAAGCAAAACGAAAATGTTTTCTAAATTAAAACGATTTTAATTTCCATCAATATTTTAATTTAAATGATGTATTACCACGGGCAGGGCAATATGTTGTAGTATTATTTAGATAAAAATAGTAATTATCCTTTGGCAGAAAAATTATGAGATATTTTACAAGAAGAACAAATAATTATACAGAAATCCACTGCGTCAATCGGCGAGTACAACAATAAATTTCAGACGTATACAGAGAGATGACATTCGACGGCCAATTTCATGAATTGATGTTGTGAGGCTCTCATTCATTTTACATGAACTGTCTTATGAATTTTTAAATTAATTAAAATTCTCACTTAGCCAGTTGTTTTACGAGTATCATATGCCCTTAATGTTATAATTAGGAGTAAGCAGTCAACCCGTCAAACCGACCAATCCGTTTATATCGATCCGAATCGAAAAAAAAAATCCGCCGGATATAAGGTCATGATATTACATTATCCGATCTAGTAGGGTCGGATAGTTTTTTATCCAAATAACCGAACCAATCCGATCCGCGATCATCCCTATTTGTAGCAACTACTATTAATAAGTTGCTACACGTTGTAGTAACTACTACAGATAAGTTGTTACACGTTGTAGTAGCTAATCGCAGTAGTTGCTACAACGTGTAATGAGTAATGTTTATTATCATTTTAAATATTTTATTTTTTATTATTTTATATTTTATTGGATATAGGGTCGGATATCCAAATAACTGACAATCCATCAAATATCTGATATATAATAACCATCAGATATAAGACTGGATGTAAATTCAGATATTATATTATTTGATCTAATAGGATCGAATAATTTTTTATCCTAATAATCGAATCAATTCAATGCATGATCACACCCCTAGTTATAATTCAATAATAGAGACATTTTACTCCGGCAATTGTGCGGAATACATTTTTAATTTTTCAGAAAACTAAAAATCAAGTCATAGTTTTCACGAATTAATAAATAAATTTACACTTAAAAATATTAAATTGATAAACTTTCTCGATAATACTTTCTAATTTATCTTGTTAACCGCTAAAACAGTTCCGTGTGATGGAATTAATCTCCTCTAGTATTAGTTGACGTAAGCAGAATATATGATGTTCACTTAAAAAAATTAAAATAAAAAATAGAGAAATTTTCAAATTTTAAAAATTCTAACACACACACGGGTTAAAAATTTTGAATTATAAATATCTTGAGTGTTCTGTTCTACAATTTTAACATACCAATAGTGTATTTCATTCCATAACCGAATGCACCATTAAACTGCAAAAGAAAACATACCGAATAATGATGAGATGCCACCACAAGCTACTCAAAACACGGCGAGCTCATGTAAATTTCCCGCCGAGGACCAAGGATGCTTGGTCGATCACCCTCGCAACCCTCCACACTTCATGCTGGGCAAAATGCCACGCTTCTGAACTGTTCAGCCTCTTAGCCTTCCAAATGGCATCGTCGATGCCCGGGAACATTGTCGACCCGTAGTCATCCTGTGCTGAAGGTCCATAAATCTGTTCGCATTAACAGGCGGGGCGCCTTAATACTTCTCCTAAGCTGAAGCAGAAAGTGAAGACGCTGGCATTTGGCAATATGAACACGGTGGTTCTGAGCTACATACCAAGTGCTTGTACCATTCCTTTTGGAAAAGCCCTTCCCGATCGGTCAATGCTCGTTCGGCCATCATCAATCTGTCGTTGACATCTCGAACTGTCAGTGGATCTTTCCTCCACTTTAATAAGCCAACTTTTGACTCTAAGCCCTGAAACGTGAGAAAGTTCAGCATCAATAGGAAGCATTTATCTTCCTCCTTCCATGGAGGACCATAATTGAGTTTGGAGATACCTTTTTCTGGTTATCTACTGTCGAAGCTGCCCTCTTGAGTTTCTCAATGGATTTGTACAGAGGAGCAAAACTTACAGGTGTATTGACCGCCTGGTCTTTAGCTATCTTTGCACTGCGCTGACAAATTCAACAAGGAAGTCTTCAATTAGGTCACAATATATTATATACTAAGACGAGGATGCAGCCACTCGTTTTAGGATTTTCGGTTGCGAAATAAGAAAACCTGGAGCTCAGATGCATAGGAGCTGTAGTCAAACGGCAAGAACTCATCATCTGCGAGCCTCAAGGCGACAAGACCCCATATACTTGCCACTGCATAATAGAGATAAAATTGGAATTGAATGAGATCCACAGCCAATTTTTAAACAAGATATAGCTAAGTACTTTTAGGATATGTGGACGGCATGCTGACACTGAGAAGGACATCAATAAACAGGAATCATGAGAGTTTCAATGGCAAAATTTAAGATTATAACAAGAAAACTTCTTGAGAACAAAATTTGAATATTACACATACAGCTAGCTATAGAAGGTTTACTTGATCGATGAGAAAGATGACATTGTAAATGAAGAAAATAATGTTGCCATGAAGTTCATATGTATATACTTTCTGTTATCTCAACCACAATGTACCTTTAGATACATGATATACACAATTTTGTCGGTTACCTGCAATGTGTCTATGAAAAAATGGATCTCCAAAGTTACGCATCCACACAAAATCATCATACAGTGAATGGTAAACTGGGTATCCTGTAAAAAAGGATGCACGTGAAAAACAAATAAATAGAAAGGCAAAAATGTTGTTTTTAATTCATGATTCAGTATTTCTTAGCTAGAAAATATTTGGATTAGGCATACAAAAATGGTTCTGAGAATTTTGGAAAAAGCTAAAGCAAATAATGAAATGAGAATTATGTAAGGATTAAGTTTTTAACAAGATAATTATACCTTCTCCAAAATACATATCTAAGGATGAAACACCCGCATGTTGGATGAAAGCAGCAAAGTCTGTAGCACCACCACCTAGTCTCCCAATCTTCAGAAAATTCAGCAATTACATTTCACAAGTGAGATGAAACAATTTTTTTTAGGTTGAATATAGTGATAATGCACCAAAAACATGATTATCTAGGCACCAATTACAATATGTTATCAGATTAAAGTTGGGGGAAATAATCAAGAGGACAGCTCTCAGCATATGGAACAATTGCAACTTGTCAATTTGTTCATTTTGTAAACAGCATATGCTTCAAATCAAAACTTAGTGACTTGCCTGAGGAGAATGATTGGGGGACAACGTCCAAGAATCATAGACTGTTTGAGAGAAATTTTCGGGGTCTTCAACCTATCAAATACTTGATTGAAAAAAGAGAATTAGCACAGTCATGTCCATAATATTTGGATCATAAATGATAGCACGAATGAAAGTTTAATTGTCTTTTCATCCCTTTTCACTTCCAAGGTATACTTAATTCAAATTTCATTTATATAACAGCAATAACAATTTATAGATCCACTAATCCAAATGAATCATATTTATTTTACTACAAGTGCTATAATTCTCGTTGCAGTAGAATTGTTACGGAGGTAAAATGACACCATTAGCAACCTTTTTAGTAACTTCCTTCAGCAACTCGTCAAGTTGTGGTGTTGTAGAGGCATGGAAACCAGAGCCTCTGACTGGGCAGTCAGCATTCAGATAAGCAACTGCTCTTGAAGCTAACATTTCTCTATTCTCTTCAACCCATTCTGTAGATCCTATCTACAAGAATGCAACAGTTCAGAACTGAATTGCCACTAAGAAAAAGAAAGTGGATGGTTAGAGGAACCAACTAGGCCATATTCTTCTGCATCCCAATTGCACAAGACTATGGTCCGTCGAGGTCTCCATCCCCTTTTTTGTAGCTTGCCCAACCTTTCAGCTACCTAAAATATTAGGGAAATTATATACATATTCTTAGGTGAGCAACTTTGTCACTCTTTCCATTTCAGAGTTACATGCTATAGAATAAGAAAATTTTAGCGTCATTAATAGAAAATCACACATCCAGGAGAATTTTGTATGCCTGTAAGTACCTCAAGCAATGCTGCAGTTCCACTACTTGGATCTACTGCTCCAAATGTCCAGGCATCCCGGTGATTACCCAAGATTACATACCTGCAACAAGTCTCTTATAGCCTCATTCACTGTGAATTATAACCATCAAATTTTTTTTATAGGAACTGTATTTATGTGATATGGTAATCTCATTGTGTTTACTAAAGCAATAAGCATGTTTTGCAAAGTAGTTCTATTATCTACATATGCACATCAACCAAAGCCTCAATGCAGATGCATTTTCAACATGGGTCAGACTAACTTTGACAAAATATACATAGAGATATTTTCAAGCAAGGAAGTTAAATATCTAAATAGCTGCTCACTGCCAATTCTGATCTTAAGATGCATTATGTCAATGGCAAATTTCATAAATGTCAATGGGAAAGATAAGAACTAACCTATCAGGTTCCTCTTTCCCTTCAATAACAGCGAAGACATTCTGTATTGTTGCAAGCGTTTCATTCCCCTGAGAAGAACACAAAAACACATAAAAAAACAGAGGAAAAAAAAACGAATCAAATGGCTATCACACGCTGAGCAAACGATCAATGCATAGTGGCATATGTACAATGTACGTCAAGTTGAGGAACCCGGGACCTGGACCCAGACGGTAAACAGGGGCCCCTTCGCCTCCCTGCCATTCACCTGGCGCCACCTGTCCCCCGACGCTCCTCTGTATTTCCTCCCCATCCCTCGCCGAGATCGGCAACGACGGAATGCCCGGCACCAGACCACTAGCCGACACCTCCGCCGGGCTCAGACGCTCGCACCCGGCGGCGCTCGGCCATCCAGGGGTCGTCGGATCCCCAATTCCCCGAAACGTGGTCCCCACCTGGACTCCACTCGGAGGCATCCCCGGTCCGTCGGGGAACCACCGCTCCCTGCCGCGGTAGTCCTTGGCGTCGGTGTACACCACGGCGGCGGACGCCCCAGCCTCCTCAGCGTTCTTCAGTATGTCCCCGCGGAATATCTTACCGTATCTGGCCAAGACCACCGCCCCGGTAACATTTACCCCCATCTCCCCTAGGGCGGCGAAGTCCTCCAAGCGGCCATAGTTGGCGTAGACGACGGGGCCGGCCGCGGAGCCGGATCGGGAATAGGCATGGAAAGTGGGAACGGATTCAGCGGCCGAGGTGGCGTAGGGATCGCCGGGGTAGATCTCCTGGATGAGGTCAAACGCGACGGGTGGAGCCGAGAACGGCGGCGGAGATGGGGAGAGGAGGAGGGAGCGGGTGACAGGGTAGGAGAGGAGGACGTCGTAGGAGGCGGATCGGGCGGAGAAGGAGGCGGAAGAGAGGACATCGAGGACATAGGACGCAGCTTCTGCGTTAGCCGGGGTTCCGGCGACGTGGGGGCGGCGGGTTAGAGCGAGGAGGTGTCGGGCGGCGGTAGCGTTGTCGGCGAGAGTGAGGAAAAGAGCGTGGTAAGTGGATTTGGAAGGAGGGGAGGCGAGGAGGCCGAGGAGGCCGAGGAGGAGCGGGAGGACGACGCTGGCGAGGATGCGGTTGGAGGAGGAACCGGTGGTTGCGGAGCGGCGTAGCGTCGGCGGCGCCTTCTCGAGCCGCTCCATTGTTTCCCAAGGCAAATTGCATTCGCATAATTAAGGGAAATATTTCATTTGACTCCCAAAAGTTTCCTAATTCTTCAAACTACTGTCTGCATTTTTCCTAATTCTTAGTTCAATTGGGCCACCGATATGATCCATGTCATGGATCATGTTGGGCCGTAACTGGAGCGGCCTACGAATATATGGGGCCCAATGGTCGCCACCAATCAGCACAGCAGTTTATGTCGTCTCGTGAGATCTGGAGCCGCGCCGGAGGTGATCAGCGCGACGGTGGCGGCCGAGGCCGGCAGCTTTCTTCGGGGAGATGTTTCGACGAACAATCATTGATCATCGAACTGTCACCATCGCAATCTGAATTTTCCATCTATTCCGCCGACGACGGAGGTTTGCCGTCGACACTTTTTTTTTTTAACTTCAATCTACGCAAATGATCATCTCGAACTTCCAATTGGGAGTCCCATTTGATGAACCCTAATCCTATTTCAATCCTCGTTTAAGTAACTAACCCTAATCTCTCATTTTGTTTATGTTTCTGCAGTATGAAGAGAAGTCCTCGGAGAATCAACTCAGCGGATTGTAATGCGAGACCGGGTGAGTTCTTCCAGGCCTCATTTTCGTTGAAATTATGCCCTGCGTTGCATCCCCTAGTGTTTGAATGCTTCATAGCTGTTTCCATTGATTGCTTCTAAAAAATGAACTCTTTTTCCTGACCAATCTAATCAGAATGTAACTATACATAATATGAAATATTCTGAGCAGTTCAGTCATCATCGAGGTGGCAACCCTATATGTCTTTTTATGCTTAGGGCCTATGAATCGACTTCTGGAGTTGATCCACAAAGACATTTCAAGATAAGAGCAGATGCAATGTTCAATGGCTGACTATGGTCTTTATCTTAGCGTATTTCTTTGGCAAATCTTCCTGTTTGGGTTGTTGACAATCTTATGCTGTCAATAGTTCTTGTCACCTGTGACCATGAGAGATTTCGATGTTAACCATTGTATACGTCCCATTTGTTTCTGTTCATCTTCTAGATGTTTTATTTATCTCAAGTTTAGGAAGAGGGAAAGGAAGAGAAGAACTGTTAGTGGTTTATGACAAAGAGTTTTGATTGACTTAGGACATTTAAGGAGTATGGGCACCTGGTGAAATTTTTTTTTGAAACTTCAAAGTCACTATTATGGAGTTTTATCTACATGGATACTTTACATGGCAAGGCTAGACAGGAAAAAATAAATAAAGCTCTTTCTGTTTAGATTTATCACACTGACTCACTGAGTAAAGGTTTCATCCCATGTAGCAAAGATTCTACAGGAGACATGATTCATACAAGGGCTCAAATAGGAATCATCTGGTTGTTATTTCATTGAATGATTTGATGGAAAACCATTAGCTCATATTTAAATAAAATTATGCCAAGGTTTCACAAGACATATTTTTCTATAATATGTAAAATGTGAAGGACAGAGGTCAAATCCACACCTAATCTTAAACTTGTTGGAGTTCTGACTCTAGGATTCAATAATTTTTATGGAGGCGTGTGGTTTAGGCTCATCAGGTTCCCTTAGCTGGAAAGTCTGAGGGCAATACTATTTAGAGGCATGAAGTCAAGTTTCAACTTAATAAAAAAAGCTTCCTTGACTGTGACAAGAAGAGAGCAACATCACTCTAACTCAGGTAAAACACATCGGCGCACACAGATTTAAAAAATTTCAAATCACTCGCCTGTGAGAATGATTAGAGAGCGTGCTGATTTGGATGATCTTCTTATTTTACCCTTTCTATCAGCCATATATTTCAATTCCTACTTCCAAAACATCCGAGCTACCTTCTAAAAATTAAATATAAAAATTATTTCTATTGTTTGGATGTATACAAACTTTAATATCTCTCTTCCTCTTTTTCTCTCCACACGGGGAAAGCAAATCTCTCCCTCCATTTCTTTCACCCTTCGAATTATACAACTCGTACTTATTATTTTTTTTTCTTCAAATGTAGCTATTAAAATCAGAACTAAGATTTAACATCAAATCTATCTTTTCTAAACTATACTCTTTCATGTGATTGCAATTTCATAGAAATCTAAATAGTCTAGATCCATCAGTGGATTTTAGTCAAAACTCATTGATCGATCTAGAGAGCTTTGATTACACTCATTTCAAGTTCTGTGAGTTTCGAAAGTGCCAAGGAGTCCAATTGTTCCCTCCTTTAATGTTAGAATACTTCGGTTTGATCTCCTAGAGACCAGGACCATGTTGGGCTTGATATGAGAGTAGACCAGGACTATGTTGGGCCTGGTGTGGGGAGACTAGGCCTAACTTGGTCATGGTCTGCTCTCAAATCAGGCCAACATGGTCCTGGTCTTATGAGATCAAGCCCAAGCATTTAACCTGTAAGTTAACATAATACTAGAGCACTTCCAGCAAACCCGAAATAAGTAATTGAGGGCACTTTTGGACTCCTTGCAACCTCAAAAACTTACAGAACCTGAAATGAGTGCAATTAAAGCTCTCTACATCGATAAGTAAGTTTTGGCTAAAACCTACTAGATTTCTTCAAACTTGCACCCATTCAGTAAGGTTGAGCGAGAGAGGAAGGTAAGTTCTGATCAAGAAATACTGTGGGCTTAATATGAGAGTAGACTAGGAGCAAGTTGGGTCTAGTCTCTCCACACCAGGTCTATAGTGTTCCTTCATCAGAATCAAGGTTTGACACTATATCTACCTTCCTTTCACTCAACTCTATCGGATGAGTGCAAGTTTGTAAAATCCAAGTAGCCTAGGTCTATCGGTTAAAATATACTAATCAACTTAAAGAGTTCAAATTACACTCATTCTAGGTCCTATAGGTTTCTGAGGTTGCAAGTAGTCCAGAGGTACTCTGGTATTATACTAACTTTAATCTAGAATGTTTGGGTCGGGTCTCCCGGAGATCAGGACCACGTTGGGCCTAATCTTCTCACAATAGGCCCAACTTAGTCCTGATATGCTCTTAGGTCAAGTCCAACATGGTCTTGATCTCCAGGAAACCAGCCCCAAGCGATCTAACTAATGACCTTTTTCTCCTTGACACTGCTAGAGAAGTCCGAAAACAGTAAAGGAGGACACATTTGGACTCCTGGGTATTTCAAAAACTCACCAGACTTGGAATGAGTGCAATTAAAGTACTCTAGGTCGATCAATAAATTTTGATCAAAATACATCGATGAAATTAGATTATTTGGATTTCTATAAATTTACAACCATATGAATGAGTAAAGTTCAGAGAAAGTAGATTTGATATCAAATCTTGCTTTTGATTTAGTAGTTAAATTAAAAAAAAATAAATTCAAGTTGTATAAATTGATAAGTAAGAGGAAGGGAGAGAGAAATTTACTTTCCACGAGTGGAGAGAAAGGGAGGAAGAGAGATGTTGAAGTTGCATGCATCTGAAGTATCAAAATTATTTTAAAATTTAAATGTTTCAAATATGATTCGGATGCATTAGAAATTGACATGTGAAAAGTTAATATTGACGGGAGGGATATAATGGGAAGGTCATCTAATGTGTGCTTTGGTCATTCTCCTAGTAGTATGATGTGTGATTTGAAAATTTTTCAAATATTTGTGCACTCTTGGTAAATTCCCGAAAACAATAATTGCGGAGCAAATCTTATGTTTAAAGAAAAGTCTCTTCCTTTTCACTAATCCGAGTTCCTGAGTTCGTAAGCATACAGTGAATAGAATAGTATTTTCTAAAAGAAACAGTTCATGTGGGGAAGAAGGTTGTATTGCAAGGAGATATAGATGCAGGTATAGATGTCTCGCTACATGACAAGCTCTCGTATTCCTTTCGTAAACTCTTCATGTTCCTGACTGTCCTTAGATCAAGGCTTGGCCTAACGAAAGGGACCTTTCCTTTTGTCACGGGCACTGAAATTAGGAAACAGTGAGTCAACGTTCCTGAGGTTTTGTTCCTTTCTTTTTCTTATGCTTTCATTGAACCAAAAATTTTATGAGAACAGACAAAAGATAGATAGTTCGAGTCTTAATCCATGAAAGTCAAATTATTAACCACAAGCACGAGTGGGATGGGATGGAAGGTAGCGGTCAGTGTATGCGTTAGCGTCACCTTGTGAGTTCACCACTTCGAATTGAACTTCTCTGAGTGGCATCTAACCGGATGACTCACACTGCTATTGTAGTGGATTGGATGGGTTTTCTTATGGAGTCGTCCATCACGTATCTAGGAAAAAATCCGTGTGAAAGCTACTCTTTCATCTGCAATGCTTAAGGATGCCTCTTGCTGAGTTACTAGTATACAAACGAGTGCTTAGTGGGCAGACAGTGTATCGGTTTCCTAAACGTCCACACTCGCATTAGTTGTATATTCTACACCTCCAATTCCTAGGATGCATTTTGTTTGCAATATCATGGCAAATTAGTCCTTTTCCTTGCTTAATTGCTTGACACTAATGATTTCATAACCTTCTATTTGCATTAGAACAGGGTAAACTAGGTTTTTTTTTTTTTAAAAAAAATAATACTTCTTGGTATGTTAATGTACTTCTACTAGAGGGAGCTGAAGCACAGACTAATTATTCTCTAATATTACTAAACAGATACAAATCATCATGCGAATTAAATCCAACTGATAAAGCAATTGCATTAATAAACTCAAGTATGATTTCAATAAGTACACAAACAGTTAGGAATTAGTTCAGTCCCAAAGGCCTTCTCTCCGATCTCAACACTCTATCACTGTTCTTTTCCGGCATACAGATCCTAACTGAAAGAGGGAAAAGAAATGAAAAGCAATGAGATCACAAGGTCACAATTAGTTGTTTTTTAGTATCAGAAAATTAACTAATAGTCTGTTTACCAGTCAGATTATATGAATGTTGTGATTAGATTAAAGAGGACTTACACGTAATGAAGAAAGATGAGAATTTTTCAACACCCTCAACCTTTTTACAGTTGAAACAAACATCCTGCAAGTGTCAGAACTCATGTCATAAAGGTGGAATTGGTTGTTTCTCATTACTAAAATATGTACTATAATTCATTAGTAAAAATTGAATCAAGTTTTTTTCTTTTAAATTTCTGTTTTTTTTTTCATGGTTTACATTCAAGCTTGAGCTGAATTATCCCTGAATCACTGCTGACTATTTAAGGTGACAACAAGGTTTTGAGATTCAGTGCCCTAATTTGGTATGAGTTAGAGAGTACTAGGATCTATTTGAAAAATTCAGTAGTTTTTCCTTCTTGCTAAATATTGATCAGTTCAATTATGGGAGTTAGAACTTATAGTTTTCAAAATAAACAAGTATCAATTAAACAAAGATACAACCAGCCAGGAGAATCAGGCGATAGTTTGTTCTGTAGCTTGTATAAAAGCTTTCTAATATTCTAATGGCAGAGTGTAGTAGCACAAGCAAGTGGCCAATGGTATTAGTTAAAGAAGCATATATTACAAGATCATTTTTTTTCTAGACCTTGCTGGCCATAGGCACGCATCTACGATGACTTTCTAAGAGGGAACAAGCCGTAATCAAACCGAAAGTGCTGTCATGTTCATACTTTGGCATTACTAAAAGACAAATGATGGCATTAGGTAAGTTCAGGAAAAAAACAAAAGAAAAAAACAAGGCTTACTCCCATGGAACATCCCCAACAAGCATTCTATGACCATGATTGTCTTCATAAACCAAAGTGTAGTCACCAGAGCCATCCATTAAACCTGTGAATGCTTTTTTTGCTTCCTCGTCCTTCTGAATGGCATTTGCAGAGATATCCTTTTGAACTGTGCATTTAGTAAAAGAAAATGGATAGGAAAATCAAGAACACCTTTAAGGCCCTATAATTATAGTTTGTCTAAGGAGCATGTGCATATACTTACTAACTGGAAGGAAAGGGGGATATGAACAAAGTACTTAGAAAACTGAAAAAAGATGAATTCTTCATCTATTGTGTGAATTCCTAGCCAACTCTGATGACTTAAGACAAGCAAAGATTAGCATGATTCTAGAACACAAAATTGTCTACCTAAAGTTCCAGTACCTTCAAAAAGGCCTAGAAAGAGATCTTCCACTGCATTGGAGAGCTTCTCATAGGTATCATAAGCTTTTAAATCAACTTTTCTCCCAATTGGGATACCATCCATGTTGATCTTCACAAGCAAACCCTTGTTGCTCTCAACCTTCACTTCTTCCACTATTCTTCTAGTCTCTGGCTCCACTGTTTGTTTAGCTGAATTAGTTGCTAGATTCTTTCTGAAGGATCTAATGGGAGGCCAACCAACAACAGGAACAGCAGCAGCTCTGCATATTTTCCACATAAATGAAGTATGATGTAAAATGTATTTCATTGGCTTCAGTAGTGGCTTCAGTAGTGGCAAGTAGAAGTTCAACTACACAATCTACCATCTCGTTAATTTTTAGAATATGAGAGACTAAGGAATAATTTAGCACCGACAGAAAAACTTTTATAGGCTCACAACTTCTAAATTGATCTTCAGATTATACCAATAATTAGGAAGCCGAGAAAACATATTCACTAGGACAATTGAAGTATTTCGAGTACCAAATGTAACTCCCTTGTGAGTCACATAAGAAGCATAAAGGTAGTTTTCAGTATCAAAATATGAAGGCAGGAATATAGTAAAGGAATGAGCACATAATCTATCAATTAGCACAAGTAAACAACAAGGTTTGCCATCTAAGCGTTCAAAGTGCTACTCTCAAAAAAATAAAATGGGAAAAGACAATAATAAAGACATGGGTGCCCATCTTGGAAGAGATGGCACAGGCCACACAGCCACAATGGCATATAGACCAATCATCATGACTAACCTCGCCTGGGAGCTGGTGCTGGGTCCAGCAGTTCCATCTGCTTTCTCCTTCTCGAGGCTTTGTTGTTGTTCAAATTCCCCATTAGCCCAAGGGGTGTTGTGTTCCTTTTCAGTACCAGCTCGGCTCTGCAACTTGAAAAATCCAGTTTTCTGATGCTGAAAACCTAAGAACAAAAATAGAAGGGTATGCTAAAGAAGAAAACCTGATAGAGAAAACACTTTTTTGGTACTAGAAATACCTTCATTTTTAGATTTAACTGCTCCAAAGACCCTAATGGAGGAGGTCTTTGAAGCCTTGGAGATGAAACCAAGCGATAAAACAGAGGACTCTTCTTCTTCTTCTTCTAAGCCTCCTCCAGGGAGTCCAAGCCTCAGTTCCAGTTTCATCTCTTCTGAGGCATCTAAACGCCTAAATGTTCTTCTTCCTCCTCCTCCTCCCTCTTGCACCACTCTCACATTTGGGATCAAATCTAGCAGCCGAGGACATCCATGCCCCCCGTTCTTGAAGTCTTCTCCTTCCATGTCCTGTTTCTCTTCAAGAGGATGAACTAACTTTTCAACTGCAAGTATTAAGGCATGTGGATTAAACAAACAACGGCGCCCTTACTATTTCAACTCTCAAGATGGTAGAAAGCGTCAAAACCAGTTTTTTGACGAAGAAAAAAAAAATCCACGAACCAATTGATTAAAACTCTTTCCACGCGTGCGAACAATTAGCTCGGCCACAAACTTTTATATTTTAAACGACAAGAACAGGGAGCTTACTCAGACCGCCGCACTTGAGTAGTATTCCAACTTCTTGCACACTACCACACGAAGACCTCAAAATGAGAATTTTGAGGAAGAATTGGGATGAAAACGAGTTAAATCCAGGAGTAAAGCTACAAAAGCGTGTTTTTATTCGTTTTCTTACACGCTTGTGAGCCTCTCTTTCGTTTTCTTTTGTTCCCTCTTCCTTTGTGATAGAATTGGCGCTTAAAAAGGGTGCAGCTGCAGGGATTCCATGGCTGAAAAAGTTCAGAGGGCCAAGTAAGAGAAGTTGGACAGATGGGGTCGACTCGTGCAGCGCGCTCCTCTTATCTCTACCGCAGCACTCTTACCCAGGCAAGTAAACGATAGGGACATGAGTTCCTCCCCCCTCTCCATTTGTATTGATATTGCAATGCACTTTCCTCCCTCTTAAACTTGAAGACGTGGCTCCTGACATAATAATTTGGTTCAGTGAACGTAGTTAATAGTAAACACTACACTGCTTTGGCAGACATGAGTAGATAGATATTCACCAGCTTGTGCAGTGTTTGATATCTTGAATACTTTATACCCCACTAGGTAGCCTTTTCCTGCCTACTCATTGTGGAATTTAGCAGGTTGCCTTAGACTAGTGATGATGTCTGAGGATAGGTCAATGATTTGAGCCATTGGATAAGTGGTCCAACTCTCTTATGGTTTGGCAAGTTGGCCTTACTGTTTTCTTCTTATGTTTGAAAAAAAAAGGCAGCTATGGCTGTGCAGAATCGATCAGCTTGTAGAATTTAACTAGTTGCTTCTTAAACATAAACTTTTTAGGGCCGATACTTCAACTCATTGTAACAGTGGTCCTGAATTCTTTGCTTCAAGGCCTTTTGTTTCTTTGAGACACGGCTCTGCAAGATATTATGGGCTCAAGGTCATCGCCAGTTTTTTTATAGTATGTTGTGCATATTCTGTGGCTTTTACACCTTACAAAGCAGCATGACTAATGATGTGATTCAGTGGATTTAGTGGTCCAGTAAGAGCTTTGTTGCCCTGGGACAAGTTGGTATCGGTTGTTGCAAGAGTTCCTTTTCATTATTTCTTAGGTCTACATCGATAGTTTATACTCCATCAATGGTTTGCCTCTCATCCTTTGGATTATGTATTCATTTACAGAATCTTCCACCATGTGCATGCCAATACCCTAATGGCTGATTTGATTCTTACAAATGATTAGAATTCCTATAGAGTATTATTCTATTCCCAATTTCATAACTACTAAATATTTGTTTCTTTAATCCAATAACATCTATTCCTTATTTATTCCTCTCTCCAATAAATATATATTCTTTTCTATTTAATTATTATACACACACACACAATCACAGTCCATTAGATGCCCTAAATTAAACTAGATTGTTAAGTCAGCTGAATTGATCGAACAACCTAAACAACTTGATCAGGCTAGATAGAGTAAACAAGTTAGGTGTGTTAGACAAGTTATTTTAAATAGCAAACTGAAAAATATCAGTTAAATAGTCGAATTGAATAAAACGAGTCGAGCAAGCTGAATGAGCTAATGAAGTCAGGTGTATCAAATAGTTCATTCAATTTGGGTAGGTCAGTTGAATCAATGCAATTGAGCAAGTCAACTAGATGAATTAATCGAGAAAGGTGAGTTGACTTGGATGAGTTTGCCACACATATACAACAGAACTTCTAAGACAATTATTCGACCTTTCTTAGCCTAGTATCCGACCAATTACTAATATCTTTTGCTCTCGACTTTCTTGTGTATTGGCTCGACCTTTGTTGTAGTTCATGAGCTCAAGTAGTGTCGCATGAAAACTAGCCATTTAGACTCCTGTTGTGACTTGTAGCTTTTCCCATTGAACAAGTTGAAAGTTGTATTCCTCTGGGAATTCCCATTTCTTCTTTTTGTGAATCACTGGTCTGGTTTATAAAACGATGAAGACAAGCTCCATGTGAGACAGACAACACGGCATGGGCATGTCAGAAGTAGTAGAACTAGCAGCAGCTAAGGGACTGTTGGAGGGACCTCAGAGCATAGGAAAGGGGAGGAGCATTGAAATGTATTGTGATTACCTTTAAACATTTGGTAGTAAATTGGGTTTCATAAGTCCAGCTAGAAGTTGATATTGGGCATGTTTACTTTGCCTTGGGTGTGTTTCCTACGAAGGAATAAAGAGGAGGAAAAGTGGAATGCTAAATGAAAAGGAGCAAGCACATTAGCTCACAACTGCCCTTAGCGAAGTAGTAGGAGAATCTGCTGGTGGGGCTGGGAGGACATCATGGAAGAGCCAACTTTGTCGTCTGATTCTGGCATTTTAATGATAAAGTTAAAACCTTAAGGAGTGAAAGGAAAAAAGATAAAAGCCATAAGAGTTTTTGAAGAAGACGTGAAATTGAGAGGTAAGATGAAATTCCCACTAAAAAAATGTCGGAGATATTATTAGTTGTTTTGTTTCCCCAATGTTTAAAGCCATAGAGTGTCACTCAATTCTGTTGCATTTGAAGGTCAACATAGGTTCTCATCGAGTTCTTCGAGAATTATATATCTTTCTTTCTACTCTTTTTGTCTTAAATTTAATTTGCAAAACTTATCCCAGTAGCATTTAGTCATTGGTCAAAGAGAAAAAGATGACAAACACGTTTAATCTTGATTTTAACGCCATTAGCGTGTAATCATGATCGAGTTTATCTATAAGGCTCGTTTGTTATGAGTGATAGGATTAAGATTATGTTTTCAAAAAGTTATTAATATACTGTTTGGTAGGATTGATTAGGGGTAGGATTAGGGTTGATTAGGAGTGGGATTCACAATTCATAGACATGGGGAATGATTATTAATCCTACCTCCAATTCTATCTTAATCAACTCAATTCTAATCCTATCATCCCTACCAAATGGAGCCTAAGTAACTTACACGCAAATGCCAATATTGAAATATGTAGACAGACTGTTTGTCTTCACCCTTCCACTTAAAAAAAAAAATGACATTTAGTAAAAGTTTACATGAAAAATTATATAAATCTAGTTGTCTTAAAAAATATATATAAATAAACAATTTTATTTTCTCTAACGGTAAAATCAACAAGATCAGGCATCAAAAAGTGTGAAAGATTATGCAGATTTCAGAAAACAAACATAGAAGGATGAACTAGAAAATGAATGGAATCAATGTTGTATGGTTTAGGAGCTATTAACTAAAATGAATGGAATCAGTCCATAACAAGGGCACAGTAAAAAGACAATTGAGAAATAGAACAGTCAGTGGTGCTTTAGTGATCCTAATGGTTTAGATCTTCAATTTGGAGTCTGTTAGTCGAATACAGCAAGAATAGAAACTATGATGTTAGGCTTCCATCCTACTTATTCATTTCAGGCAAGGGAGTATAGAATTATAGAAATCAAGCTACAGACTTTTCGTCTGTGTACATTTACAATCTTAACAATGAACGAACAAAAATTATATGCACGCCACACTGAGAGCCAGTTAGCAATGAGAAATCCAACCAAGAATGGATTCAATATTTTCTCGATACTCATAATCAGATGAACAATATAGTTAGCTTTCCCTTTCTCTTTTCCTACCTTATTGACAGGGCAACTCAGAAGTGGACAAGGAAACCAATTGACTCGGTTGTCGGCCGGCCCAAGTCAATGCATATTAACGCATCTTCAAATCCAAAGAAAATCCAAGTCGAGATGGCTCGATTTTCTTCGCCAAAGATTCCTAAAGAAGCTCGGTACCATTCTAAATCAGTGACCTAGTTTCAAAAGTCAGTCCATTTCTGCCATCATTGCCTACAACTTTGGCCAAAAATTCCTCCCCTGCCATATCTTAACGCCACAGCCGGATTATCTGATCGGCAGTGGGACATGGGGACAGAGAAAGTTCGGGACAGAGAATCCGAACTACTGTCAGGGATGGGCCACTGCCACTGCTCTTAGTTTGCATGCAGCACTCGAAAGGGATCCTCTCATTTACCTCCAATCATGGAGGGCAATAACACAAACATTGTTTTTCGATTCGGGCAAGGTAAAAACTGATCTCATATAGAAGACCAGCAAAGTCACTTTTCAGCTGGAAAAAGAAAACTGAACGTGGTTACTTGCTTAGTTCAGGTACAAGGCATCAATCTGTCTTTGCAGTGGTAAGTATTTCTGATTATTGAACTTTAGTGTTCAGTCTGAAGTCAAAATTCGTTGCATGCATGAGAAGGGAATCTTATAGCTAGCTAGCTGTCTGCAATTTGTCCAATGAGTGGGGGACAGACCACTAAATTTTTTTCATGGCAGCAATTTTTTTACTTTGTAATCACAATGTGTTATTATTCTCCACTTTGAGTCAACCAAAGAAAGAAAGCAGCAGCAATTTTGGTGGAAATAAGCAATTTGAGTGTTGAGCTTATTCTGTTCTCGAACAGAGAGATACTGAACATAGACTATGATGTTAAGAGTTCATACAGATGAACAGTAGATGTTGAATCAATAAGACAGTGAAATATTGCAGATATCGTTCGTGGTGGATTAAGGTTAGAGCTCGAATTGCAGACTTCATTGGAGAGGAGCTCGAATTGTACAATAGAATTACCAAGGACATGAGCTAAAATCTCTCAGGAAGAAGAGCCGGCGGCGGAGGCGGAAGACACCCTCGGGGATGTCAACGGGAAGAGCGGCAGCAGCCTCGGCAGCTCCGGGTCCCGCGGCGTGGTCCGCGGCGAAGGGTGTAGGTAGAACCCCTTCTCGGCGATGGCTCTCTCCTCGGCCGACATCGCCGCAGCCGGAGGCGGATTGGGCGGCTGCGAGCGTCGGAAAGGATCCGGGTTCAGGGGGGTGACGGGGCTGAGGGTCAACGAGGGCAGGTCGAGGAGGCTCGGCGAGAGGATATCCGGCGGCTGCCTCCGCGGCGAGGCGCCTCCTAGGGGGGAACTAGGGTTCCAACAGCCGGGAATCATGGGGCTGATCATCTTGAGATTCTTGAGGCTACCGCGGCGCTCGTAGAGCTTGAAAGCCTGCTTCTTGGGGCCGGTGGCCTTCGCGACCGGCGAGATCCCGCTCTTGGCTGGCGGCGCCGGCGGCAGCGGGGCGGAGTGCTTTGCGGCCGCGTCGGAGGAGCCAGTCCACATCTGGACAACCTGCTTAAAGGAGCCGGCGTCGGCCTGGATGAACGTAGTGGGGTAGGGACTAGCCGCGTCGACGGACCTCGGCGTGGACTTTGGAGTGAGCGGCGGCGCCTGCGCCGGCGATGCGGCCACTCCATTGCTGTTGCTGCTGGAGGAGGAGGAGGAATTCGGAGACTGGAGCCGTCCTTTCTCCATTAAAAATCCAATTTTTATGGGCAAAGGAAGAGATGGAGGGAGAGAGGAAGAAGAAAGGAAACAGCTTGGAGTATCCTTCTCCTTCGCCTTCTCTTCTCTCCTCGCCAATCTCTTCTCTCTTCAGATTCAGTTGCTGTTCTTGTGGAGGCTGTGTGGGGTGTGTGTGTGTGAGGGAGAGAAATGGATCGTGATGTGGTTGCTTTATGGAAGTTCATGGTGGGGCTAGTCAAATTGGGGCATTTAGAAAAAGGATGAGACGAGTTGACTCAGTTTGCACAATCCAACAACCTGTTTTTGTTACATTTTTAAACTTAGAAAATTAGGGTTTTCTCTGGATATATATATATATTTCAAATAATAAGGGAAGAAAGAACAAAAAAAAAAAATTGGGCAAATTGCGATGAAGGAGTCAGACATGGTAGCGGAAATCACAAGAATTTTGTATAGGGACTACTAAAAATATCATTTCATTTCATAAGGTGGTGGTCCACTTTTTGCCCCCAAATTTGACTCAGGTTGATGCAAACTCTCTGGTAAATGTTGTCTTCTCATTTTAAAAAATGAAATAAAATACTAAATAAAATAAATGCTGGCCAATAAATAGTCCAAATAAAGGGGGAACAAATCAGATCAGTATGCATTTTCCTGCTATATCAATTTGGTAGACCAAGAACAGATTTTTCGCAATCTGTCTATGTATTTTTTTAAAATTTATTTATTGGTTTGTTTATCAAATGACAGGCATATTTGGTAGCTAATCATCAATTAATGCACTGCCACACCCAACCCAACCCAACCAACTCTGAGCAGGTACTACTAAATCTTTTGGCTTGGCCAGGGTTAGCTAAGAGCCTAATGAATACTTTACCAAGTTCTTGAAAATAGTAAACATTTTTCACGCTTTACATGTGTGAAAGATTATTCAACCCAAGCATTGAGTAACAAACTAATAGGTTTTTTTTTTTTTTTTTTTTTTTTCCAATATGGCATAGACATGTGATCCTATCCGAACGCTGAATCGATGGATGCTGGGCACGTGGCGCTCTCTAAACCGATGACGTGGATTTCTGACCGGTCGTATGGAGCTCCGATGAACCTGTAAAGAAGTCGGGTCGGGAAGGGGTTCCCGGCGACGACCCTCCGACGTTCAAGTCAGGCAAGAGAGAACTAAGGAAGTGGCTTTGAAGATAAAAGACCGCGTGATTACGTACCTCTGGCGAAGTATGAGGACCCTTATATAGAGCTGTGAGGAGACTTACACACACATACCGAGGCATACACGTGTCCTCGTACCATACCTCAGTATGAGCTTGCCAGAGGAACTTGCCTGACACCATACTGCTACAGTCCGAGCACCTCTATGATGTGACAGTAGAAGCTTCCGTCATAGGATTCTGTGCATGGCTTGGTCTTCGAACATGCTTATTGTCAGAGAATGTTCCTTTGTCATTTTGTCTCTTCTCTCCTCACGCCGAGCGCCCAGCCGCTCGGCCGTCCCATCACGTCCGACCAGACGCAGGTACTGGTCCGCTCGGGAGATTCCCGGTCGTGTGTTCGGCTGAGACTGTTCCTTCACAACATTGTTGCTTTTTGCCTCGGCCGAGCAGGACACCCGCTCGGCCCGGCGACCTTGTTCACCATGAGCGTCGGAAACCCGACTCCCCGCCGAGTTGTCTTTGATTCTGTTCTGACCCGTTCGGCCGGTTAACCCGACCATTACCCGATCGGCATGACCTCATCTTGCACTTTAACTTTTGACCTCTACATATTATTAAATTCCTTCAAAAGGGGGCATTCGTCCTTACTGCCATATCAACGTGAATCTTATAATTTAAAAGCTTTAGTTATTTCAGTTCTAACAATAAGAAAATACTACAAATAAGTAAAAATAATAATAATTAAAATGTGTTTATAGTCTTCTGTGATCATCTTGCTGTGCTGCTGCTGTTCATCTAAAAGAAAAATTACTAAACATAGTAGCATTATAAATGATATAATTTGCAATGGCAAGGAATCATGTATCCATGGATGGATTTCTAGCTATGAGCTACCGTGAATTAGTTTCCTCCATTGAAAAGAAAACCACAGGATGTTAATTGCATAGCAACCCGTCATTTATACCTCTGGATTTAAGAAGGATTTATTCTTATGATTGATGAAAAAATTTTATAGGACCGGATTAATCATCTATAAAATTAATCAATTCGAAAAGTTGAATACTTCGATTAACAAAAAAATAAAATGATATAATTTACCCTAGGACATAGTGCGATGGTAAGTGGCAAAGTAGATAATTCAAAGAGTGATGGTTTGATTCTCATGTAATGTTGGGTACGTATTCTCAAACGCATGCGGTGCTCGAACTATTGGTGATGTGGGCCATGGATATTTATGATTTTTAAATTTAGTCTGGTGGTCGATAAAAAATTCTGTTTATCTTATTCTATTAGGTAGAGTAATCCTTCTACATCATTGGACTCTATTCCTTATAATAACAATTAAATTTTTTTTATCTTTCTCTTTTTCATTTAATATATATATTTATCATTATTTTACATTACCTAATTAGAACATTAATTGATAGTTAAATACATATTCATACTATGTGTTTATCAAAAATTTTTATTAATATATGCAATTTCGACTTCTATTTGTTTTCTGAATAATCCTTACATTATTAAAAATAAAATAAAATAAAATAAATGATATAATTTACATAGAGATTGATGTAACTATAAAATGGATAAAGTTGATTCGTTTTGTATTGGTACAGTCGTAGGAATTTCTGTAACGATATAAAACAAGGGGACAAAAAGAAAGAGAAAGTCAACTCCTATTCCAGCTTGCTGAAAAGAAGAAGAAAACATAGACCCAGCATCCATTCTTTATTTTCTTTACTTTTATAATTTAATCAAGTGGAGTTTAGCACCTTCACTTTCAAAATATGAATAAATATTGGGAGGAAAAGATTCAGAAAGTGAACTATAATAATATATTTTCTCTCTTGTTTTTTTTTTAAAAAAACTTCAGTTCCAGTTGCCTCATCAATCATCCATTGCTGAAGGCAACTGGAAGTGGAGAATGAGGTTCTCTCCATTTTGAAAGTTGATGCTCATAATGACAAACAAATTCAACCTACATGACAAAGACAGAAGCCAGATTATAGAGAAACATGTTGCATGAGGGAAAATATTAGTGGTAGTTTTTCCCTACAACGTTATAGCCAACCATAAATCTTGAAAGAAATATAGAAAGAGAACAAAAAAGTGGCATGAAATTCCAGATGTAGATGGCAAAGACACTGATATAATACTTGGAAAATTTCTTTGGTTTGAGTGTCCGTTTACACCTTGTCCACTTGAATATACACAATATTTTTTATAACCAAGATATCATTGTAGGAAACAAAGGGCATGCATGATATTGCAACTTGTGATAATAATATGACAATTACCACATCTCATTATTATTTTTAATATTTTGTAATTCTTAAAAGAGCTCTGACACATACCTAAATTTGATGCAATGCAGTTATTATTTATAGGCAAGTATAACTAATACATGTAGAGAGAGACATATAACTCACTTTAATTTTGTATGTGTATAAAGTATTTATTATTATGCTTATATGGATGGATGAAAGCTATTTTAACAACTTCTTAGTCACCAAACAATATCTCACAAAATATTAATGGAACACTTTAAAATTTCTTTGGTTGGATCACCTATTTACACCTTGTCCAATTTTTTTTTTTAATTGACACTATATATATACAGCTTTTCAAACTGACTAATAAGGTGATGCCCAATTCCACGGAAATTTTTCATCAATCATCAGGATAAATCGGAAAGTGTTCATGGAAGCCTATTCAAATGGCCAATATTCTTAAGTCCGTTTCTCACCGGAGAAAAAAATCTCCTGTAATACGCCACAGCAGAGATTCAAATCTTAGATCCCTTAGTTACACCTAACCATTGTACCATTATCTCGAGGACTACACTTTATCCACTTGAATACACACAATGTGTATGATAGTCGAGAGATCATCGTAGGAAACAAAGACCCAAGGCAAATATTACAACTTGTGATAATAATATGGCAATTACCAATACAAATCTCAATATTAGAGGTGGTTTATGCCGTCTTAAATAGAGGATTTAGTAATCTGAGGTAAAAGCAGTATTACATGATATAAATGTAAACACGTACCAAATTTTGGTCGCTTCATAATCAATATCTTAATGGTAATTTTCTTTCGGTAACTGGATGTGATAAGATCCCCCGCCTACATTCAAACTCCATAAACAGATGATAGAAACATAAAATGTGCTGTTCAGATGAAGAACAGAAGTTGCATAATTGGTAGTGCAGATATCTTGTCTAGTCATATATTTCTGTTTGCAGAGAAAGGTTACGAAATCAACACCCACTCATTATATTCAAATTAGCTGATGGAGTACACATACACAGCTAGGTATCATAAATTTAGAGAGATTGGTTTCAAGTTCCACAAGGTATTGGGAATTGGGATTGAGATCAGAGTTGACAACTGCTGCTTCTCTAGCCAAATCTGTGCAATTTCTGGTTGAAAATCAAACACAGGTCAATTGATGTTGAAATTTCAATGCAATTCTCACCGTCCATGACTTCTATAGATCCATTTAAAGAAGAAGAAGAATTAATGATCCAGCTACGGGACAACACATCCTGAAGCTTACAGAGGAATTGCTGGATGACTATTCCTAGGACATTGGAGCACACGACTGGAATGGACTGCACTGTCATTCCTGAGCTCTGAGGTGATCATGAATTTCACATCCCTGCCCCACCCATACTTCATATTTTCACAAGTGAGCTAAGCTACAAGTGGTGTATCCACTGTTTCAATGATCTTCATATAGGATGCTGCAGCCAAAACTAAAAGTGAAATTTTTAATTAGTATGCTAACAAAGAGACCTCACAAGTCATTATGCATTCATGTTGTTTAGCAGCATGTTCTTATTTTAATTATGTTCCTCGTTGCAGTAATATTTTTTATATCATCCATATACTACCAGTTTCTGTGTCAGAATTATGCTTGAAATGCCAGATCCACGAAGTAAGATATTTAACTCAAGAAGCATGGCAGTTCTATCCTATAGATGGATTGCCTAAATTATTGAAATCAGTACATAACAATTGAAAGGTTGTCTGTACAAGGTATTATGTGACATATTCATCTAATGATGCAGTAAAGACAAGAACTGATCATAAAGAACAGTAGGGCATGACTCACCAACAATAATGATGCTCAAGCTAAGAGAGCATTAGTTCTAATAATGGTTCGATACCACGTAGTATTCATTTCCAAGTTTGAAAATGTATCACTAATTCAAACTACAATTTGACAGTATCTCAAGAAGAGAGCAAACATAAAGATAATTGCTGGGGCCCCAAGCTGAAATTTATTTTCTATCAAGCTACGAATAGCTATTGTTTCTCTAGTGAATAGAAGTCTTTCGCAAAAAAAGGTAGCATATTTTACCCAACGTTTTTCCCAGATATCACAGGCAACACAAATTAAGCTATCTTGTTGACACAATATCATTCTGTAGTTGAGGTAACAACTGGTTCTTTTGCATCAATGGGTGGGGATAACAAAATCAGTTACATCAACAACTTTATTCTTAGATATTAATAGCACATAGTAAGTTGGCATTTCTTCAATTTTCCAGTCAGTGAAGGTCACAACAGAAACAGGTCAAGCATCCCTATAAAAGATGTAAAGACAATGTTTTTGTAAAAGCTTGTGGGAATTATGTCAGATGGACAATAGATGAAGCATAAAGGGGAGCATTTTTCCACCTTAATTAGGTAATCAACATCTTACACACAAGAAAAATATGATGCAAGCATCAAATATTAGTTGAATTTTGGGTATAGAGAAAACCTTGCAAAAATCTATTTCCCTGAAATCTTCTTCAATTTCAGTGCTGTTAGTTAAGGCGGCTTCTATGAATAAAGAAATTGAAAATGACATTCAATATGAACAAATTTACTTCTCATCTAATTGCCACAAAGTAGAATGACATAAAAAAGGCCACCTCTGGTAGTAACTCGAGATCACCCAATTCCTTGAATTCTGAACATTGTTATCAAACTTGCCTAGTATTAAAAATATATGCCTCAATGGAATTGTTTGGTGTAGATCAAACTACAATGAAGCTCATACAGCATTTTGAAACTCCTGATATTTTGACACCAGAAATGTTTTCAACTGGTAAATTTCTGTCGGATGTCCAAACTCAAAATATCTTTCAGCTTACTACACAGCCACTGACTACATGTGAGATTCAAACCAGTCGAGAATATCACCAATAGGCAAGCTGGTCATCTCATGGTATGCAAACACAAGATTTAACTCCTCCTCTACATGATCAAGCCATTCATACTTCTCCATTGAGGGATCCTTTTCCTTAAGAGCTTGCTTCCACCGACTTGCTCGTCCATCGCTCTTCAAATATCCCCTCTCATCAATGAAACCCTTCTCCTGAAACAACTCAAATACACTGGCAGATACTGCCTCATCCAAACCAGGGATCCTTTCCGTCAAAAGCGTACGAGTCAATGGGAACTCCAGACACCTAACCTCCTTAACAGAAACACCCTTCTTCTTCAACGAAGCCATGTTCTTCTCTATCAGCCTCTTTGCACGTAGGTCTTTAGGCATATGGACAAAGAGAGTGGGAGGATACCCAACTAGAACACCCATGGAACCGAATACCCCAGCTGAAATCATGAGCGCTATGCTGCTAAAATTCACCTCCTATGCCAGCGCAGAAACAAAATAACCACCAGATGAAGCTCCCAGAGCTGTGACAGGAAGCTTTTGGAGCTTGTGGTTCTCAGTCCACAATTATAGTATCCCTTTAGCAATGCCGACGTCCTTCTCGATAGACCAGCATCTTCCGAGGCTGGAAACAGCGATGACGGCGAACCTGCGACCTAGAGCACTGAGGACAATCAGCTTGTCTTTTGGATCGATCCCAGAAATTAGCAGCTCGGCAGTTGCAACCGTGAGCTATGAAGACGACGACCTTGGGGGACTCGGGAATTTGCCATATGACTTCGGTCTTGTTGACGAATTCGGCGGTCGGTTGGGATCGAACAGATGCAACAGCAACAACATAATTCCTTTCGCTCTTCCTATCAGGTTGGGTCAGTGATCCAGTCAAACCATTAGAATTCATGGAGGAAGCTAGAAGAATCATGCCTACGAGAAGAAGAGGCAGCAATCCGACAGCAACCGCCCCTCCTCTCCGCTGCGTGCTCAGTGGTCTCTTCGCTCTCTGCGCGATTAGGGAGAGGCGTCATGATCTAGGGCAAGATCGAAGCTTTACTGCAAGATTGAGCACGCGATTTTGATGAAAAGAACGCGAAAAAAAAATCCGCCTGAAACGTAAGACGCTGCTGACCGATTGAGATCTAAATCGATATTTAAAACCTCTTTCCAAATTAGGCTATTCCGTGAGGGATTATGGCCCACAGCAGCTTTATATGGGTTGGGCGAGCCCATATGAAAGCCCAAAGCAATCTTAATAATTTACTTTTGTAAATTAGCCCTTTATTTTCATGAATATGAGTTTTCACCCTTGTATTTTGAAATTAAAATAATAATAATAAACTTTAATATATGCTGTATGGAAAATTGCTTTAATTTATACTAATTCTTTGTATTCATAAATTTTCGAAACTTTAATCGGCTTTCTTTTAAAGTTCTCTCACATGATAGGTCACATAAATGCGATGCTCAAAACATGGAGAAAGTCGACTGAGGAAAGTGATCGTCGACCACTACAATTTGTTTCTGTTCTACCAGATGTTAAATATAAATTTGCAGGCTGAGCCGCCGCCGGCGTTGGCGTTAGCGGCAGCGGCGGCGGCGGCGGCGGATGCGGGATTTGCCGGAAGGAGGGTGGCGGCGGCGGGATTTGCGAGGGCGGCGGCGGCGGCGGTGGCAAGAGGGACGGCGTCGGCTGGAGCTATTGTAGCAGCGTAAGCAGACAAATGTGCTGCTGTAGTTATCAGTTGCGCATATAAACCACCTCCAGCAACATGAGCAGCTACAGGGGCAGCGTTGGCAGCTGCAGCGGCGGGGACGGTGGCGGGGTCTCCAACGACGATGGCAGCAGCGGCGGTTGGTGCAGCGGCGGGGACGGTGGCGGAGTCTCCAACGACGATGGCAGCAGCGGCGGTTGGTGCATCGGCGGCGGCAAGATGGTAGGCGTCGGCAGGAGCGACTGCAACCGCATCAGCACATACTACAGATAAATCATCTCCCGCTACAGTGTCAAATCAACTACATTGCGCTATTTATAAATAAACTCCGCCTCCTAAACCTCCTAACATTAAAAGTGTGCTCTGGCTACAGCTGTAAAGCGATCGCTTTATTCTGCTCGCAGCAGAGAATCGCTGCGACAGCTGCTCGCAGCAGAGAATCGCTGCGACAGTTATAAAGCGATCTGCTCGCTGCAGAGAATCGCTGCGACAGCTGTAAAGCGATCTGCTTTACTCTGCTCGCAGCAGAGAATCGATCAGATCGCTGCCAGCGATTCTATTTGAGAGAATAAAAGTAATAATCAAATTAAAATAAACCTTCTTCTTAGATGGGTATCTCCTCCCTTTCATTGGCAAGTTCTGGGATTTCCAATTCTTCACCGTCATGGGGGACAGCGGGGGCATCTTCTTTGCCCTTCCTCGTTTGCAAGTCTCCCTGGTCTTGTGGGCAAGCAGTTGGTTCTTCTGCATGATCATCATCTTCTTCATCAAGAATAAGAATCACTAAATTTAATTTTTGTATTTAGTGGTTTGCTAGGAACAGCACTAGATTTCGCATCCGACTCTTTCCCATGCACTAACTCTTCATAGAACTGCACATTGAAAGAAAGCAATCCTACATTAGACCACACATCCATGGATTGCTAGGCAACAACGAAGGCCAAAAAGCAGACACAAAAATACGATGAGAAAGCTCTAATCTTTAATGCTACATAAATACAGTTAACTTTGATATAAAACCTAGGTGGAACCCAATTCAGAGGAGAAGAAGAACGAACATCCTCCAGGAGATTAAGGGCTTCATTTGTCGCCTGGCGCTCCCTCCCTCCGTCGCAAGTAAGGAAAAAACCTTGCACACCTGGACGCAGCGGATATAATCCCTTCCTGACGGGTTTCTGCGTGGCAACGGCACAGATCATCGAACACAAAGTTCAGTTGATGATGCATGAGGAGGAGAGAAAGGTAAAAGAAGGTCAAAAAGTGGAGAGAAAATTTACCCCATGGGGAAGATACTTCCTCTTCTTCCCTTCGCCGCCGTTTACGCTAGCCTCGTCGCTGTCCGCCATGGCCGCGCTCTCTCTCTCGCTCTCTATCTGGAAGACGAATGGCGTTGTGGAGATTAAAACCCTAGGATCGAACCGCCGCAGGTAGTGGGCGAGTGGATCCCGGTTCACCGAACCCGATTTAGATAATGGCGGTTCGATTTTCTACCATCGTGGTCCGTAAAGGAGGAGAAAAATAAAAATTGCGTTTTTTAGAGGACCAACATAGAGTAAATAAGCAACAAACTATAGGGGCCAAATTAATGGCGTTTCCTTTTAAAAAAGCACAAACTCGTATATGGTGCTGGATCCTCATTAAATTTCAGCAGGAATTATGCTGTCCCTCAGAATAAACCAAGCAATTTGGATCCCTTTCGATCTGTAGCTGGTGGGAAGAAAAGTTTTAAACCTCATTTGACTTCACCGGAGAGAACAAAAGTCAGTGACCTAGATTTTAGTGGTTTTCATATAGGGACATCTAGAAGTGCAGCATTTGTTCCGGAGATAGTTAATAATCTAAAAGGAGATGATCCTGACAAATTATCAAACGAAACATCTTCTGTTGTTGATAAGACACACATGGCAATTGACAAAAGGTGGAATCGTCACCCTAGTGGTTTTCTAGTCCCGGCCTCACAAGATTTCAGAGGAAGTAAATCATGATTAATGCTGAGCAGGATAGGTGACTGGGGGTCGAAGGAATTTTTGGCGCAACAGACCAGGGTTTTATCCCCGAGTACAACTGACGACCTTCGACCCCACAATTTTATTGACAAGTTACAGACACCTAATCAACTGATCCAGCCCATGAGCGCAACATACCAGGGTTTTAGCCCCGGCCCCACATGGATTCTTATTCAAGTGGTCTGAGAAAAAGTGATACCATGAGCAGTAGCAAATCACAAAACCCAGGGGTTCCAGTTGTAAATACTTCTGTACCTACGAAGCTTGAAATCACTTTCATTTTTGGGGTCAGTTCAACAAGCAATTCAGATTCAAAAGGCAGTGTTCCAACGAATCACATGAGATCTCTAGGTAATGTGAGCAATTGCAAATGTGGTATTTATGATGAACTTCCTTCGCTATTCAGTAATAGAGTGGGGATAAGTTCTAGTTCAATTGCTTCTAATATTCCTTCATTCACTAGTCTGCATGATGACAAGGACAAGCTGAATTTGCAAAATTATGGTAATCCTGTTGCTTCTCATTGGAGCAACCAAACTGAAGAGAAAGTGAAACACAACATTGCTAATTCTTTCATATTTGGTAATAATAAGTCTGCAGTTTCAATTAGCCTTTGTGACAACATGGAGAAACTGAATTTGCAAAATTCTGGTGACCATGTTACTTCTCAAATGAAGAACCAAGCTGATGACTGTGGGAAGCTTAATTCTGCTAATTTATTTATTTTTGGTAATAACAAGGGTGCTCCGAGTTCCTCTGCTGGTAGTCCTGTCAATGCATTGGCTGAGAAGATTGATACAGTGACTATTCAGAGTCCTGTGAATGTGCTGTCGGAGAAGATTAATAAAGTGAGTATTCAGAGTATGCAAGCATCACAATCTAGTGAGGCTCTCTTCAATTTCATGAGCACGCGAGAACAAGTAGGGATGCCACACATGGAATTTAGGAGCTCAAGAACTACAGATGACATGTTGAAAGAGAATTTGTTTTCTGGACCACGTAAAAGCGCGCCATTTAGTGGAAAGAAGGCAGAATCTAAGGCTTCCTGAATGAGAAAAAGAAATGGTAAACTAAATAATCTCAGTCCACAACACCAAACCTTTGCTCAAACATTTCCATTTGCATCAAATATTAATTAAATAATAAGATCTAATAGGCAAATATTCTTAACGGAATTTTTAGAAAATTTTAGAAATTTTCTGTATGGCGTGTTTTGAGGGGATGAGTTTATAGGCTTTGGAAAAACTTGTTTAGAAATACCCTAAGATGGGAGTTGATTAAGGAAGTAACCTAGATTTTAATAAAGGAAAACCTAAGTTTTATTTATTTCCTTTTTCTTCTTTTTCTTTTCTTATTTTTTTTACCGTGCCATAATCTTCTTCCTCGCCGTTTCCTTCACCGACTCTTCTCTCGCGCCGCCGCCCGAATCCCCTTCCTTCCCTTCCGAGCCGCACGTCGCCGCCAACATCTCTCCTCTTCTCACCACCGGCCAAGATTCTTCCTCCCTCGGAGTTACTTTCGGCCAAGGAGAGGTTCTGTGTCGAGCCTTCACCCTTCTTCTCGATATGTTTAACTCAGATGGGTGGTTAATTAATGATCGTACATCAATTAGAGTTTTTCCCTAACTAGTTTTGGGGATTTATTTAGCTAATTAATTCAAAGGAACTTAGCTAAATAAAATACTTTGATGCAGGGCTCTGATTCGAGACGGAAGTCTCGACATAGGATCTATCTGGTCACGATCTCCATTTTTTTAGGCGGGTACTTTGACTTATCTCTTTTGATAATGTCATTTTGATATGCTTAGTAGGTTATAGCATCTAATAATGATTATGTTTATTATTGCTTTGGTATGTCACTACATGATACATGTTGCATACTTTTATATGTTCTGCATTTATGTTTTATACCCTCTTGATTATTTCATAGAGGTAGGATATACCATGATTTATTGTGTATAGGACTAGTTATATGTCATACCTAACTTGTGTACTTAGATCATTTTTGATCCATTTACTTTTTGATACATACTATATGGAGGTGGATATGGTCAGGATTTACATGCTTAATAACATGCACTATCTTGCATGATTGCATGTTGAGCGATTGTCGGCTCAATTATTGTTGAGCACATCGACAGTTACATGGATCTGCACACACAACCACTCATGAGTTAGTGGTATATCAGGCAGGATGTGTTGTAGCAGGTTGCTCTGTCAATGGATCCGCTGGTTCGCTCATGGGTAGTGTAGGCTGCAGCGTGATAGTGGCCAGAGATCCCTCCCCTTGACTATAACACAGGAAGATGAGAGCTTAGGCTCCCCCACTATGTTTGGGGTAGGAGAATAGATATACTCCGATAGCATCATGTCCACTCGGTCACTCAGGAGCAGTGATGACAGAGTGCACAGTTGTCATAGTCCTACCCACTCGGTCTCACCATCGCGTGTGAGATGGCTGACTGGCGTCAAGGGTGACCAGGACATTTTGCATCATATGCATAGATTGCATTTATTGCTTGTGATTGTTGCATATTGGATGCTGCATTTCTGTGGTTGCATATGATTGACATGCATACAGGAGACATTGTGAGTTTGGTCTGACGACCTTTATGTCAAGATAGGAGGCCCTGGTGAGTACAGTTTCTCCTATCTTTTCAGTTTGCATTTCCAGCTATTGTCCAGGAGATTGTACGACATGATGATTATTATTGGTTATATTGTACTATGCATGTCCGCTTGATACCCGCTGAGTGGTGGTCTCACCCTATTACTTTATTTTCCTATTTCAGGTTGAAGCTGTCAAGAGGTTCCAGTCGTTAGTCCTCTACTAGGTGTCGAGATGACTTTCTAGTTTCGGACTTTCTTTGTTGCCTTGTTTTGGTATGTCTACATACTTATGATGTATAATTCTTGTATTTATGAATTTTATATCGTGCTTCGGGTATGATGCTCATGCTTTCCGTTGCGAAGGTTTTCCTCGTTGTAGTGTAGGTATTATTTATAAACTGCGTGGTTGTGTAGTCAGCCGGAGGCTGATTTATTATTAACTGTGTGGATTGTTTTATTATTGTATGGTATATGTTCCCGTGTTGGCCGATGATTGTGAGCCCTGAGGGCTATGTAGTTAAGTTTCAGATTGTCATCCATACAGGGGAGATTTTGTCAAAATTTTCTCTGACAGGGACTTCCCCGGGGTGTGACATCATTGTCGAAAACAAAGACCCAAGGCAAATATCACAACTTGTGATAATAATATGGAAATTACCAATACAAAGCTCAATATTATAGGTGGTTTATGCAGTCATAGATAGAGGATTCAGTAATATGAGGCAAAAGCAGTATTACATGAAATAAATGTAAATACGTACCAACTTTTGGTCACTTCATAATCAATATCTTAATGGTAATTTTCTTACAGAAACTGGATGTGATAAGATCCCCCGGCTACATTCAAACTCCATATACAGATGATAGAAACATGTAATGTGATGTTCAGATGAAAAACAGAGGTTGCATAATTGGCAGTGCAGATATCTTGTCTAGTCGTATTTCTGTTTGCAGAAAAAGGTCACCGAAATCAACACCCACTCATTATGTTCAAACTAAATGATGGAGTACACATACACAGCTAGGTATCATAAATTCAGAGAGATCGGTTTCAAGTTCCACAAGGTGTTGGGGTAGCTTTATTGGGGCCACAAGCTGAAAATTATGTTCTATCAAACTACAAATAGCTATTGTTTCTCTAGTGAATAGAAGTCTTTCGCAACAAAAGGTAGCATATTTTATCCAACATTTTCCCCGGATATCAAAGGCAGCACAATTTAAGCTATCTTGTTGACACAATATCATTCTGTAGTTGAGGTAACAACTTGTTCTTTTGCATCAATAGGTGGGAATAACAAAATCAGTTACATCAACAGCTTCATTCTTAGATATTAATAGCACCTAGTAAATTGTCATTTCTTCAATTTTCCAGTCAGTGAAGGTCACAACAGAAACATGTCAAGCATCCCTATAAAAGCTTGTGGAATTATGGTAGATAGACAATAGACGCATTTGAGAAATCAGAAAATGTAGCATAAAGGGAGAGCATTTTTCTACCTTAATTAGGTAATCAGCATCTTACACATAAGAAAGATATGATACAAGCATCAAATATTAGATGAATTTTGGGTATAGAGAAAACCTTACAAAAATCAATTTCCCTAAAATCTTCTTCAATTTAGTGTTGCCAGTGAAGACGACCTCTATAAATAAAGAAATTGAAAATGTCATTCAATATGAACAAATTTGCCTCTCATCTAATTGCCACAAAGTAGAATGGCATAAAAAAAGGTCACCTCTGGTATCAACTCGAGATCACCCCATTCCTTGAACTCTAGTAGGGAATCTCCTTGAACGTTGTTGTCAAACTTGCCTAGTATTAAAAATATACGTCTCGATACTAGCAAAAAAAATCGTAAAAAGATAAAATGTTACATCTTCATTAACAAGCTAAGATAAAATGTATGTGTGTGACTATGTATATATTATCCAATAATATTTGATTCATCGTCTTTTCTTTATCAAATTGACAATCGATGATTAAGACATACAATATTATCACATGAAGTCTTGAGATCAAAATTTGATGTGTCCGAACATTTCTCCCTCTGTATCTTACCAACTGTATTAATGACTAGTAGTTATCCGTGATTTACCTCCTCCATATTTGACCTAAGGACGGGTTGCCTGAGGCACTAGGAGCGAGTGAATCGCCTTTTACCACACAAGGCAAACATCAAACTCAAATTGTTCAAAATTTCACTATATTTGAAAGGAATCACATTCCATTCTAATTCTAATACAACTTACAGCTTATTTTATATTTCAAATTTAAGTGCCACACACGTTATGCTGATAAAAATAATGCATGTACCATGGTTTCGGCAAGTAAAGAGATAACAAGAGAATTAAATGATGGAAGGAGCATCTCGAGGCATAATTTTGTGCGCTCATTTAGCACTCAGAAAATGAAGACCACACTATCATGGATTCTGGACTTCTGATTCTGCGCTACGCATTCCGGGATCCACATCAGATTCCTTATCTCCTGCTCGCTCAATCTCATATAGGCAAAGAAAACCGCATAGTGAAACTGCACTTGTCATTGTGAGAATTGATTAGAACTGGTGAATTAGTTCATCCAAAAAGAACAACGTCCATCAAACAAGCATGTAGAGAGAATTCTGCAATTTGGTATTTTTAAGAAAACCGGAAGAAAATTCAATTATCTCAAACTTACAATTCCATGAGAGATTCATATATTGAGCAAATTGGATTATTAACACAAATGCAGTGTGATTCTTGTGAACCAAGTTCTGTTGTATGAACAATCACAGTACGTGTAAAGTCAAGGAAAACACACCCTCTGAATAAAATAGCCATGTCAAAGAAGTGTCTTTGGCCAAAAGGATCAACAAAATCCTCCAGATACAAAGATGGTGGAAAAGTTTGAGAAGTTGAACATAAACAACAAACATCGGAATTAGGGGAAAGTTAGTGATATCCTTTTGTCAATACAAAATTAGAGAGCAAGCAAATTGACTAAATTCATCTAGACTCACAATCAAAAAATTTCAAAGTCGGGTGGATCAAGCAAGCCACACAATCTTAAAATGAATAACTATCTTTATTAGTTAATGATTTGCAACGATGATATAAATCAGTTTTAATCTATCCTATCAAGCAATTGGTGGATGATGCTTACCTGCTGCTCAAAAGCCAAACAGAGCCTCTTTACTTCCTCTTCATAAAATGCTTTGTCCAACATCTGACTTTCTCCGTAGGATATCTTGGCAAAAATGGACTGGTATGGTGGATATTTTTCCATCACACCACGGACCTGAAACAAAAATATAAATGCAATCATGTTTAAGGTGTGCTTGCTTTAAATGAGAGAGTGAGAAAGTGACAATTTATTTCCTTCCAACAAGCTATATTGTCTACACCAAATTAGAGTGGAACTGGAAGGAAGAAAAACCAGCCTTCTTGGTTGATCAACAAATGCCAACTGGTCCTTGACAGATAGGCACGATTTAGTCCCCAACTGAAATTTCAGCTTCTATACTTCTCTCCAATTAAACACAACAAGAATTATTTCTTTCCCAATACCTATTCCTTCCTGTAACTTAAATAACTTCTTTCATCCCTTTCTCTATTCCTTCTATGAGATGACTAACATATTTTTATCCCTAGATTTTTATGAGATGACTAACATTTCAAGAAAGAGCGGATTGGCCTTTTTCGATACTAATACAACTTAGGCAATATGCATCTGAATATGAGTGATTTTGACACTTTTTGGATGAGATGTCACCATTCCCCATCTACATTAAAATGCAACACAATGGTGTAATGCAAAATCAAATTAGATGTCTTGTTTCTTGTTGACAGTGACTGTCAAATGGCAAAGTTGATGAAAAGGAATTAAGGAAGGCCCAACAAGTAATATGGGGTGACTGAGATGAATGATAAGCTTCTTTTCTAACATATCCTAGCTACCATGGCATTATAGCAATTGATACACTCATTCCCTCTCCTCTTTTGTCACTTAATCTCCCTATAAATAATTGATGCCAGTCAACGCTATTCACCTATGCTGACCTATACCTTGTGTTGGCACAAGTTGGCATTAGTGCATGGCCATTTGAGTCTGGGACTGAAATTGGTTCCTCAACACTTTGAATTCTGGTCTTCTAGGATAGGTCAGTGTGTTTCATCAAAAAAATGTAATGGATGGTAAGACCAACACAATAATATAGATCAAGTGCTTTTCCTTATAGCTTAAAATAGTATCAAAACAAGTCATGTCCTTGGATCTTGTCAATGCCCTATATTATACCCAAGTGGGCATATTGGACTTAGGCAAATCCAGCCGAACTGCCCAATCGAACTTCTGTGGGAGTGTTATAAATAAAAGAAATTAGTTTTTCCTAAAACTCAAACTTTGGAGATAGATTATCTAATTCGACAAGCAATTTAACTATCTTACCTGGTCAATATCCTCACAGATAGCAAGTTCTTCATGGCCATAGGGATATCTGTAAAGAAGAAAAAAATCTATAAGAAAAGTGCAAACACCCAATACAAGCTAAATGATTATATGATAGAAGGGTGAAAACCATACAACAAACCGAAATTAGAATAAAGCTTCCGGCAATCATCTCTAGTCAACTCAGTGCCAATGCTGTAAAACCAAGCCCTCAATTAATGAACAAAAAATCTCATGCTTACAAATTTTTTAATGTGTTGGGTAAACAATACGATGAACATGGCCACCACTTGAATAATCTGAAGTTTAATTTTGGCTCACCTATTTATAGTAATATTGACAGCCCTTCTATCAGCTTCAAATGCAAGAAGATCGGACATAATTTCAGCAGTTGCTCCACCTAGTTTTTTGTTTTGACGTAACAGTTTAAGCCAAAAGTAGTAGAACAAACTATCTTTTTCAATCATAGATATTGTGATATGTCATCATTGTTTACCTGACAGAAGTTACAGAAATCTTCAAGGTAGGCCTTGTACAAGGTATTCCTCATGATCTCTATATTCATATCATCCAAATCCTGACAGAGTCAAATAAAGATAAAGTCTTTGCAATTAAACAAGTATATGTTTTTCCAATTAACCTGGTGTAGATCAAACTACAGTGATGCTCATACAGCATTTTGAAACTCTTGATATTTTGACACCAGAAAGTGTTTTCAACTGGTAAATTTCTGCCAGATGTCCAAACTCAAAATATCTTTCAGCTTACTACACAGCCACTGGCTACATGTGCGATTCAAACCAGTCCAGAATATCACCAATAGGCAAGCTGGTCATCTCATGGTATGCAAAAGCAAGATTTAACTCCTCCTCTACATGATCAAGCCATTCATACTTCTCCATTGAGGGATCCTTTTCCTTAAGAGCTTGCTTCCACCGAGTCGCTCGTCCATCGCTCTTCAAATATCCCCTCTCATCAATGAAACCCTTCTCCTGAAACAACTCAAATACACTGGCAGATACCGCCTCATCCAAACCAGGGATCCTTTCCGTCAAAAGCGTACGAGTCAATGGGAACTCCAGACACCTGACCTCCTTAACAGAAACACCCTTCTTCTTCAACGAAGCCATGTTCTTCTCTATCAGCCTCTTTGCACGCAGGTCTTTAGGCATATGGACAAAGAGAGTGGGAGGATACCCAACTGGAACGCCCATGGAACCGAACACCCCAGCTGAAATCATGAGCGCTACGCTGCTAAAATTCACCTCCTTTGCCAGCGCAGAAACAAAATAACCACCAGATGAAGCTCCTAGAGCTGTGACAGGAAGCTTTTGGAGCTCGTGGTTCTCAATCCACCATTGTAGTATCCCTTTAGCAATGCCGACGTCCTTCTCGATAGACCAGCATCTTCCGAGGCTGGAAACAGCGATGACGGCGAACCTGCGACCTAGAGCATTGAGGACAATCAGCCTGTCTTCTGGAAGGCCGACGCAGTGCGGGCAATGAGCGGATCGATCCCAGAAATTAGCAGCTCGGCAGTTGCAACCGTGAGCTATGAAGACGACGGCCTTGGGGGACTCGGGAATTTGCCATATGACTTCGGTCTTGTTGACGAATTCCGCGGTAGGTTGGGATCGAACAGATGCAACAGCAACAACATGATTCCTTTCGCTCTTCCTATCAGATTGGGTCAGTGACCCGGCCGAACCATTAGAATTCATGGAAGTGGCTAGAAGAATCATGCCGACGAGAAGAAGAGCCAGCAATCCGACAGCAACCGCCCCTCCTCTCCGCAGTGGCTTCTTCGCTCTCTGCGCGCGATTGGGAAGAGCCGCCATGATTTAGGGCAAGATCGAAGCTTTACTGCTGAAGATTGAGCACGGCGGCACGCGATCGTGATGCGAAGAAGCGGAAAAAAAAATAGCGAAAAAAAAAATATTACTGCTGCAGATCGATTGAGATCGAAAGGGATTGTGGCCCACAGCAGCTTTATATGCGCTGGACGAACCCATATGAAAGCCCAAAGCAATCTTAATAATTTACTTTTGCAAATTAGCCCTTTATTTCCATGAATATAAGTCGTCACCCTTGTATTTTGAAATTTAAATAATAATAATAATATTAATAAACTTTAATATATATTGTATGGAAAATTGCTTTCATTTATACTAATTCTTTATATTCATAAATTTTTAAAACTTTAATCGATTTACTTTTTAAAGTTCTCTCACATGACATATCGCATAAATATGGTGTGATGTTCAAACGATGAAGAAAATAATATTCAACTAAATAAAGTGATCGACCAATAAAATTTATTTTCTTTATTCTAAGGAAAAAAAAGTACAATATAATATTTTTTAGTTTGAAAATAATTAACCATGCGCTAACTTCTATTCTTTGTTGGTGTTGATATAGCTTTCATTTAATCTGTAGTAGAATTAGCTTCTCTGAATATACGAGAGCAAAAAACTTGGTACCTTGTAATTACATCTCTGATTTTCAATACTACATTACGAAATTCTCAACAAATAAAGGAAGACCGAATAATCTTCAAAGCCACCAAAGAATCAAGACTCTAGCCACGAGGGAAAAAAATTATTTTCTAAACATAGCTCCAAACCTTTAAGAATTGCTACCAATTCAGCTCTTACATTGGATCCAACCCCAATAATCCCATGTTTAGCCATAATCACTTGCCCACCATGATCCCTAATAATGACACCATAAGATGTACCAGAATTTCCCTTAGAGCAATCGTCTGTGTTGATTTTGAAAATCCCCAAATCCGGCCTCCTCCAATGTACTACTGAAATTGTCCTCCCAACAAAAACTTCAAAGGAAACCCCAACTGACCAGCAACCCTAAAGAACCCTTTCCCATGCTTGCTTTTAATAAAACCAGCAGCCACACCAAAGAAAAATTATTGTATAATATTTCGGATCATCTTTTGAGCACCCATCTTGATCCCCCTATGTTTAGCATCATTCCTAAAGACCCATATAAACCAAAAAACTAAGAAAGGCATCCCTCTCTTACATGTCCACCGTGAGACCATTCTATTCCCAATCTCCAACTCCGAAAGTCAAAAAACCTATTTACACAAAATAGATTGGCAAAATACGCCCAAACCTCTTTTGCAACATGTCCATTAAAGAACAAATGCCCCTATGATTCCATTTCCTCACAGCACTGACATTTAAATGCTAATGACACCCCACGTTTTTGCAAAACTGAATCAACCGGTAATCTTTTCAACCAAAACCGCCAACCAAAAATAGATATTTTAGAAACCAATAATTTACTTCGAATTGCAACCCCTATATCCTCCTGCTGTCCACAAACCCTAACACAATTCCATGTAGATTTAATAGAAAAATTTCCATCCAAAGACAACTTCCAAATCATATTAGGCGAACCCCCTCTCTGAATTACAACTTCAGCCACCAAATAAGGTAAAACAGCCCTCACTTTGTTTAAATTTCAGCTCTGCTCCACTATAGAAACAGTAATTAAGGCATCCGGATTCCCTTTCACTGCACAAGATATTTTAGCAACCAACAATTTACTCCAAATTGCATCCCCTATATCCTCCTGCTGTCCACAAACCCTAACACAATTTCATGTAGATTTCATAGAATACTTTCCATCCGAAGACAACTTCCAACTCATATTAGGCGAAACCCCTCTCTGAATTACAACTTCAACCACCAAATAAGGTAAAACAGCTCACACTTTGTTTAAATTCCAGCTCTGCTCCACTATAGAAACAGTAATTAAGGCATCCGGATTCCCTTCCACTGGACAAGTATGGAACAAAGGCCCTCTATCCAACCACTCATTATACCAAAAACTTACACGGCCGCCACCAACAATCCATCCAATCTGATTTTCTACAATAGCGTGAGTTTTCATCATCAATCTCCAGCAAGGAGAAGCATTGCCTTTTATAGAAACAATCATAGGAGAAGTCGCACCACAATACATTTTAGTAAGAAACCTAGCCCAAGGAGTTTTATATTCCCTAAATCAATTGCCCAAGAAATCTAGTGAGCTTTCCCTTTCGAACCTGAAGATCCCCAGAAAAAATTTGCAAAAATTATTTCCAATTGATGCAAAATTGAAAGGGGTGGTAAAATATCTTGTAGCAAATAAACAGGGAATGAACATAAGACACTTTGAATCAAAAGCAGGCGCCCTCCATGAGATAATCTCGATATATTCCATCCAATCAATTTCTTCCTCACTTTTTTTAACAAAGATTGAAAATGTACAGTTTTCCAATTACCCGAAAGAATAGGAACTCCCAAGTAAATAAGAGGTCCATTTCCTTCCATAAAACCCGTCACGCCAGAGATTTGAATTTTCCTAGCATTAGAAATGCCTTTAGAAGGAAAGAAAGAGCTTTTTGAAACATTAATCAATTGCCCTGAGCATGACATATATGAATCCAGAAAAGCCTTAACTCGTCCCCGGGCCTATGGTGTCATTGTAAGATATCCATGTTGTCTCCCGAGCACATGCAGTTCGATCCCAGCTATGACGTATTTGTAAGAATTTTTCCTCCAAATAGAGCGCGCAACCAACGGATGCTGGGCTTCCGTGCGCTTCCCGATTTACCCTTGTGGCCGATGGGAAAATTCCGTGGGACCGGGCCAGTCACCTCAGGGATAGTCAATGAGGCTAACTGGGATTATCATTTTTTTAGAAAATCCTGGACTCTCTTAACACAACTCACTGTCCCATTCATAAGGATCATCACATCATCTGCATATGCTAAATGAGACACCTTATAATCACAGCCATAATTGAAAAACATTTGAGGAAACTTGTTAAACAATTTATCCAATCCTCCAGACAAAAATTCAACTGCAATAATAAACAATAATGGCGAAATAGGGCCCCCTTGCCTAAGACCTCTTTTAGAATAAATGAGACTAACTGAGATTATCATTTTTTTAGAAAATCCTGGACTCTCTTAACACAACTCACTGTCCCATTCATAAGGATCATCACATCATCTGCATATGCTAAATGGGACACCTTATAATCACAGCCATAATTGAAAAACATTTGAGGAAACTTGTTAAACAATTTATCCAATCCTCCAGACAAAAATTCAACTGTAATAATAAACAATAATGGAGAAATAGGGTCCCCTTGCCTAAGACCTCTTTTAGAATAAAAGAAGCACAATAAATGACCATTAACCTTACAAAAAACCAGCAATTCGCAATACATGTCCTTGTAATATCAATCACTGAATCCGAGAAACCAAAAGCACCCATTATTTTGAAGAGGAAATTCCATTCCACCCAGTCATAGGCTTTAGCCATGTCAAGCTTTAGAATTAAACTCACCCCTCTAACAGGATAATTCAACTTATGATATAGTTCTTGAGCCAAAAGGATATTATCTGAAATCAACCTCCCTGCTACAAATCTACTTTGCAAAGGAGATATAATTTTATCCAAAAGTAAACTCAACCTATTTGCCAACAATTTTGAAATAAACTTGTTTGATACATTACATAAACATATAGGTCTGAAGTTCTGCCACTGTTACACGTTATCTTTTTTAGGCATAAGAACTATAGTGGTCACGGCCATCCCTTTTGGAAAGGATCCTCCTGGAAAGAAATCCAATACAACATTATGTACAGCCAATTTAATGATCTCCCAACATTATGTAGAGCTAACAAAGCTAATTTCTCTTCCGGGCTGATTAAACTTGGAATAAGCTCTAAATCTGCAGAAATCAGCTTTTCCCCCTCCCCCGACAACAACGTTTCAAAAAATTCAGCACCTGAAGCTTGAATTAAATCCGCTTTCTCTAAACAAACTCCATTATCTTATCCCATATTCTGAAAATCCGGGCAGCCAATCTCCTTTTCTGCACTAAGTTGTGAAAAAACTTAGTGTTTCTATCACCCTCGCCTATCCACCTAACAGCCGCTTTTTGTTTCCAGGAGATCTCTTCCATGTTTAAAATTTTGAGTAAATGTGCATCATCCTTGGCCATCTAAAGTTTATTTTCCACTGTAGGGGCTGAATCAAAAACCCTTTCAGCTATAGCAAATTGATCTTCAGCCTCTTTTACCGTATCAAGAATATTCCCAATAACGTCTGAATTCCATTTCCACCACTTCAAGTGTCCTTTCAGACGATTCAGTTTGAACTGCAATTTCTGCAAGCCAAATCCAAAGCAAGGAAGCATCCAATTTAACCGAACTGTCAAAGAAAATTTGAATGCTTTATCCACATATTTTGGAATCTAAAAGATGCCACCGGAGGAGAAAAACTAGTAAAAGAAATCAAAAGAGGACAATGATCAGACATTGCCCTGCTCAAATGCTCAAACCGAACATTAAAATCTTTGGCACTCCAAGAAGAGGACAAAAGAATCCTATCCAACCTCTTCCATATCTTGTTATTCGTCCATGTAAAAGAATAACTATCTGAGATATATTTTATGTATTGCATGTATAAAGACAGTGATTTTCATGTATTGCATGTATAACAAAGAAATCCGCTTTTGACAATGTATAAAGACAGTGATTTTCATGTATTGTATGTGTAACAAAGAAATCCTATTCTTTCATGTATCACTGTATAAAGACAGTGATTTTCATGTATTGCATGTATTGCTGAATTCAAGATATCTGTCTTCTCATTTATTTATTTTCTTTTGAAATGTCAAAAGCAATGAAATTAAGAATATTCTTCCCAAAATTAAAAAAAAACATGGCTATGAGAAATTCAGTCAATCCAGATGTCAAAATTAAGAATAACATAATACTTTCCTCCCAAGATTGATTTCAGTCATGTCTGCACGCAATTTGCTTGAGCCGACACTGCAACTGATGAGAAAAACATGGCTATGAGAAATTCAGTCAATCCAGATGTCAAAAGCAATGAAATTAAGAATATTCAAAAGCTTAGTGCTATTGATACTCTTAAAGCAGAAAAAATGGTTATTAGAATTCAGGATAATGCAAGCAAGAGATGAGAATTCAAGGCTCCAAAAAATGAATTCAACATCAAATCTCGTCGAACAAACATATTCATATTTATAAACTTTAAATAATAATTCTTTGCAACAAGCATACTTCATATCGTCAAAATAACATTAAAACATACAAAAACTAATATACAAATGTATCCAAAATAGTTATATATGCAAAATCACATCAAAATATATCCAAGATAATTATACATGCAAAATTACATCAAAATATATTCAATATAGTTATACATGCAAAATAACACAAAATAACCATCCTGAGCTGATATAACATTAAATAACATCAAAATATATCTCAGATAGTTATACATGCAATACATGAAAATCACTGTCTTCTCACCCGAATCTCAGATAGTTAACATCAAAATATTCTTAATTTCATTGCTTTTGACATCTGGATTGGCTAAGCTTTTGTATGTCGATTTCAAAAGAAAATAAATAAATGAAGAGGATTAATTTAGCTTAAAGCAAAGTTAAGATCATAAATATATAAAAGACATCATATTTAGATATGCAGCACTTACTGAATGTGGGAAGTCAAAGGTAGTGCAGCATAACCAATAATCACCTACATAGTGAACTATCAGTTAAAAATAGGAAGAATGTTCCACACGTGTGAGGAGCTTCATGTTTCATCAGAAGTTTGACACGAAAAAAAGATAAACAAGAGATGGTATTGGGGTGTCAAAATAGAAAGAAGGCAAAGTTTAACTTCATCATGGTAGCAAGCCATTCTAGCTCCAACTGCAATTTGTGTGAGCATACTTTTCAAGAGTTTGACCTTGTTCCTTTGGAAACTCAGCCTGAGCAACCAAACAACCAGAAACTCAACAGATTGAAGAATTCTAAAGTGAGAGTGATAAACAACAACCTAACCACTTCTCATTAACACAGACCTCTAATGGTTGCTTTTGGATGTCAGCATCATCCTTTCGCATTTATATCCTTATGAACAAATTTCTTTTACGACCCAAGTTAACAGTTAAAGGATAAACATAAAGACACTGGAAAAGTTGTGAGAATGGCTCACTTCTAATCATCCTCCAAAAACCAAAAGCTTGAATGTAAAATCATGAGCTATAAAGATTAAAATTTTAGTAGCCTAAAACAAAATGGGCTAATTAATTGTCTATGTGCCCTAATCAACAAAACTCTATTTGTACATGAAGTTCTGATAAGAGAGAGGTAACTACATAGATACAGGTTTCCACAATTTGCCTAGCAAGGATACAAGAGGATATTTTAAAAGAAATTAATGATATATTGTTCTACTAAATAATAGCATGCAAGCAGAAATAGTAGCTAATTTAATTTAATTTTCTAAAATAACATGTGACAGAAAAAAATAACAAACAAACAAATATGCAAAACGACTATAATAAACTTACAACTCAAAACAACTAAGATACACTTCCAATAAATTACTACATATCCATGACAGAATAACCTTATAAAGTGTGTTTTTTACCTAAGAGAGCCACCAGAATCGCCAATAGAGAATGTTCACAAGTGCCCACGGATAAAATTCAAGAGATGGCATAGAGAAGCTAGCTTTAAGAATCAGGAAGAGTAATGTTTTGTAAAGAAAATATGACAACAATACTAGCAAAGTAGCACCTATAATTTAGAAACATTATGCTTTTAAGTAAAGTGAATAGACAAATCTGCTGAACTTCAGGATGTGTTAAAGCAAGATTACAGATTGAATGTTGATAAATAGCAGACAAAATACTACTTACATGGTCACTAAAATCAGGATGATGTTCTCCAACTGGAATTGACACATTCCTACAAATATATTTTCGATTAATGTCGATGAACTTCAAACTACCACTACTGGAGATATCGGGATCATTGCTATGATGCTTTCTTAGAGAAGTTTCAGTAAAACAATCACCATCATCATTTGAGTCAACGATTATGCTTCCACGATCAGAGATTGCCCACATCAACGAGTGAAGTATGAAGCTTGTCAACCTCCAATTCAATGCACCTTTTTTAACAGGCTTGTGTACCTTTCTTTTAGGATTCTAAAATTTACAAAAAAAAGGGCAAGAAAAACTAAAGTCAGAAGCTTTCGTTGAAACAAATTAATAATCATAGATCAAAAGAATATTGTTTATCTTCCTTTTATCAGCAGCATAAACATCTAAAAGGCATCATTGTGTGTACTAGCAAAAGATAACTAAAATTATCAGGAGTTTATGCAGGCAAATCACCAGAAGTAAGTCCTCTGTATAACTCTCTTTGACTTTGTTTAAATTTGATATCTCCACAATAACAGACACATCACAATATCTTGTAGCGTCAGTGTCATGCCCAAACATGCAACAACGCTCAATTAGCTCAAATAAAAAATACCTAACCGTGAGTAATCGGACAAATGCTAGGCAGAGAGGAAGAGACCAAGCACGGTGAGGGTGAGGCCAAATATCTCCAAGTTCTTGTTCATCTAGAGAAATGATGACGAACACCAAAGAGCAATACAACAGGCTGCCCCCACCCACAGAGGGAAGGTCATGTCATGGATAACACTTCTCAGGCACATAGCATCATCTCTGGAGACTACATCGGTTTCTTTGCTGGCTGTGGCCAAATATCTCCATGTTCTTAGTCACATATGTCACAAGGCAGTTTCTATTGTAGTAAAAAGTGCTCTATCCAAATATGCCCTTGAGATCCTTGAACACGAACTCGACAAATTCATTGCAGAATTGGAAAAATATTTTACATGGTGTTCCTTGGACCAAACAATCACAAAATATAAACATGGTTGGTTATGGGTAGCAAAACACATTAGCACAAGTGGTATTTGTTTTGATGGTTTTGAATTTTCTGCTAGATGACAGTAGATTCAAATGTCTGCTGAAATCCTACATGTGGTCCACCTGCAACTTGATGCTTACCTTTGTCTTACTTAACTCATGGTGTGAATTGTTACTCTTGTGCATGCAGAAACTTCTCTAATAATTATTTCTCTAATAATTGAAAATTGATGTTTTAATTTGAATAGCTTTATGTGTATACAAGAACAAGTCTTGGGTCCTTTCATATTTTAAACCATGCTAATCGTATGGACTTTTGACTGACATTTGCACCTTGCAAAACTAGAGTAGAAGTGCTGTCAATTAATATATTGAAGCATGAGAACTTCAATTTTCTTCCTCTGCATCATCATATTGAAATCAATGAATGAACATGATACAGGTGCAAATTTAATGTTGTAAAACAATTTTATTATTTTCTATTGTTATTTGTATAAACTGGTCCTTGTTGTTGTAATATTTAAAAAGAAAAAAGAAAAAATGCTGGTGTCCGTTTTTATTGAAAAAGGTTGTAGCCTAATGGGCGATCTTTGAGAATTCTTCAAATGGTGCTTTGCCGGCAAGGAATGGGCTTTGACAGTTATTAATCTACCACATTTATGTCTGTTGTTGATTTATGTCATCTTATGTTCTTGCTACTACAACTTTTCTAGAGCATTTATAGCTCTTATTTTCTCCTATTCTATTTTAATTTGCCTCCATTGTCATCTATGGTCGACAATGTATTCCATCTAAGCCGCACTGTTTTACTTGCATTTCTTTTGTCTGATATTATCTCAACAGAGTATTTGTATAGGATTTCCTTTTATAAATAGATATAAGTTGGTAGATTTATTTAAATTACTTGTGGCAAATTAGGAACTTTTTATTTATCGTCAAGTATAGTGTAAAATATTTTTCCAATTCTGCAATGAATTTGTCAAGTTCGTGTTCAAGGATCTCAAGGGCATCTTTGGAGAGAGCACTTTGTACTACAACAGAAGCTGCCTTGTGACATATTGACTATATCTCATCGTCAATGAACCTTGGGCACTGGAGTCCTCTACTGATGGTGGTCCACTATACACTGATGAATCTTTGGCATACTTGGTCCATCTCCTCAAAATATACTGAGGAGGTAGGTAGCGAATGTTGTTATTATTATTAAGAGCCTTCAATGCATGCATACACAAGACACCCAGTGATAAAAACTTCTGGCTGCTACATTTAATTGTTTGGTGTAGATCAAACTACAGTGATGCTCATACAGCATTTTGAAACTCCTGATATTTTGACACTAGAAAGTGTTTTCAACTGGTAAATTTCTGCCGGATGTCCAAACTCAAAATATCTTTCAGATTACTACACAGCCACTGGCTACATGTGTGATTCAAACCAGTTGAGAATATTACCAATAGGCAAGCTGGTCATCTCATGGTATGCAAACGCAAGATTTAACTCCTCCTCTATATGATCAAGCCATTCATACTTCTCCATTGAGGGATCCTTTTCCTTAAGAGCTTGCTTCCACCGAGTCGCTCGTCCATCGCTCTTCAAATATCCCCTCTCATCAATGAAACCTTTCTCCTGAAACAACTCAAATACACTGACAGATACTGCCTCATCCACACCAGGGATCCTTTCCGTCAAAAGCGTACGAGTCAATGGGAACTCCAGACACCTGACCTCCTTAACAGAAACACCCTTCTTCTTCAACGAAGCCATGTTCTTCTCTATCAGCCTCTTTGCACGCAGGTCTTTAGGCATATGGACAAAGAGAGTGGGAGGATACCCAACTGGAACGCCCATGGAACCGAACACCCCAGCTGAAATCATGAGCGCTACGCTGCTAAAATTCACCTCCTTTGCCAGTGCAGAAACAAAATAACCACCAGATGAAGCTCCCAAAGCTGTGATAGGAAGCTTTTGGAGCTCGTGGTTCTCAATCCACCATTGTAGTATCCCTTTAGCAATGCCGACGTCCTTCTCGATAGACCAGCATCTTCCGAGGCTGGAAACAGCGATGACGGTGAACCTGCGAACTAGAGCATTGAGGACAATCAGCCTGTCTTCTGGAAGGCCAACACAGTGCGGGCAATGAGCGGATCGATCCCAGAAATTAGCAGCTCGGCAGTTGCAACCGTGAGCTATGAAGACGACGGCCTTGGGGGACTCAGGAATTTGCCATATGACTTCGGTCTTATTGACGAATTCCGCAGTAGGTTGGGATCGAATAGATGCAACAGCAACAACTTGATTCCTTTCGCTCTTCCTATCAGATTGGGTCAGTGATCCAGCCGAACCATTAGAATTCATGGAGGTGGGTAGAAGAATCATGCCGACGAGAAGAAGAGCCAGCGATCCGACAACAACCGCCCCTCCTCTCCGCTGCGCTCTCAGTGGCTTCTTCGCTCTCTGCGCGCGATTGGGGAGAGGCGTCATGATTTAGGGCAAGATCGAAGCTTTTACTGCTGAAGATTGAGCACGCGATCGTGATGCGAAGAACGTGAAAAAAAATAAAATCCGCCAGGCGCTGCAGATCGATTGAGATCGAAATCAGTTAAAACCTCTTTCCAAATTGGGTCATTACGATGAGGGATTGTGGCCCACTGAAGCATCACGCATTGACGGACCTCGGCGTGGACTTTGGAGTGAGCGGCGGAGCCTGCGCCGGCGATGCGAACACTCCATTGCTGTTGCTGCTGGAGGAGGAGGAGGAATTCGGAGACTGGAGCCGTCCTTTCTCCATTAAAAATCCAATTTTTATGGGCAAAGGAAGAGATGGAGGGAGAGAGGAAGAAGAAAGGAAACAGCTTGAAGTATCCTTCGCCTTCTCTTCTCTTCTCTCCTCGCCAATCTCTTCTCTCTTCAGATTCAGTTGCTGTTCTTGTGGAGGCTGTGTGGGGTGTGTGTGAGGGAGAGAAATGGATCGTGATGTGGTTGCTTTATGGAAGTTCATGGTGGGGCTAGTCAAATTGGGCCATTTAGAAAAAGGATGAGACGAGTTGACTCAGTTTTTGTTACATTTTTAAACTTAGAAAATTAGGGTTTTCTTTCTCTAGATATATATTTTTTTTCAAATAATAGGGGAAGAAAGACCAAAAAAAAATTGGGCAAATTGCGATGAAGGAGTCAGACATGGTAGCGGAAATCACAAGAATTTTGTATGGGGACTACTAAAATTATCATTTCATGAATAAGGTGGTGGTCCACTTTTTGCACCCAAATTTGACTCAGGTTGATGCAAACCCCCTAGTAAATGTTGTCTTCTCATTTAAATAAAATAAAATAAAATAATAAATAAAATAAATGCTGGCCAATAAATAATCCAAATAAAGGGGGAACAAATCAGATCAGTATGCATTTTGCTGCCATATCAATTTGGTAGATCAAGAACAGATTTTTCGCAATCTGTCTATGTATTTTTTAAAATTTAATTATTGGTTTGTTTATCAAATGACAAGCATATTTGGTAGCTAATCATCAATTAATGCACTGCCACACCCAACCCAACCCAACCAACTCTGAGCAGGTACTACTAAATCTTTTGGCTTGACCAGGGTTAGATAAGAGCCTAATGAATACTTACCAAGTTCTTGAAAATAATAAACATTTTTCACACTTTACATGTGTGAAAGACTATTCAACCCAAGCATTGAGTAACAAACTAATAGGTTTTTTATTTTTTGTTTTTTTGCTTCAGTTGATATAGACATGAATCTTATAATTTAAAAGCTTTAGTTATTTCAGTTCTAACAATAAGAAGATACTACAAATAAGTAAAAATAATAATAATTAAAATGTGTTTATAGTCATGTGTGATCATCTTGCTGCGCTGCTGCTGTTCATCTAACAGAAAAATGACTAAACATAGTAGCATTATAAATGATATAATTTGCAATTGCAAGGAATCATGTATTCATGTATTGATTTCTAGCTATGAGGTACCGTCAATTCCTCCATTGAAAAGATAACCTCGGGGTGTTGATTGCAGAGCAACATGACATTTACACCTCTGGATTTATTCTTATGCCGATAGAAAATTTTTATGGGATTAGATTAATCATCTAAAAAATTAATCAATTTGAAAAATTCAATACTTGGATTAACAAAAAAAAATAAAATGATATAATTTGCCCTAGGGCATGGTGCGATGGTAAGTGACAACGTGGATAATTCAAGTAGTGATGGTTTGATTCTCATATTGGGTATTCTCGAACGCATGTGATGCTGGAACTATTGGTGATGTTACGCCATGGATAGTTATGATTCTTGAATTTAGTCAGATGGTCAATGGAAAACTCCATTCACATTATTCTAGATAGAGTCAGTTATATGAATCCTTCTACGTCATTAGACTCTATCCCTTATAACAATAATCAAGTCTTTTTTAATTATTCTCTTTTTCATTTGATACATATATTTATCATAATTTTACATTACCTAATTAGAATATTAATTGATACTTAAATACATACTCATACTATGTGTTTATCAAAATTTTTTGTTAATATATGTAATTTCGACTTCTATTTGTTTTTTGAATGATCCGTACATTATCAAAAATAAAATAAAATAAATGATATAATTTACAAAGCGATTGATGGAGCTATAAAATGGATAAAGTTGATTCATTTTCTATTGGTATAGTCGTAGGAATTTCTGTAACGATATAAAACAAGGGGACAAAAAGAAGAGGAAGTCAACTCCTATTCCAGCTTGCTGAAAAGAAGAAAACATAGACACAGCATCCATTCTTTACAAGTGGAGTTTAGCACCTTCACTTTCAAAATATGAATAAATATTGGGAGGAAAAGATTCAGAAAGTGAACTATAATAATATATTTTCTCTCTTTTTTTTTTTAAAAAAAAAACTTCAGTTCCAGTTGCCTAATCAATCATCCATTGCTGAAGGCAACTGGAAGTGGAGAATGAGGTTCTCTCCATTTTGAAAGTTGATGCTCATAATGACAAACAAATTCAACTTACATGACAAAGACAGAAGCCAGATTATAGAGAAACATGTTGCATGAGGGAAAATATTAGTGGTAGTTTTCCCCTACAACGTTATAGCCAACCATAAATCTTGAAAGAAATATAGAAAGAGAACAAATAAGTGGCATGAAATTCTAGATGTAGATGGCAAAGACACTGATATAATACTTGGAAAATTTCTTTGGTTTGAGCGTCCGTTTACACCTTGTCCACTTGAATATACACAATATTTTTTATAACCAAGATATCATTATAGGAAATTGATCCCGTCCGGAAGCTGAGTCGGATGAAGGCGGACCTTGTTGTGCGGAAAGTTGACGGAGAGTCGCTGAAAGAAGGTGACAAGGACGATGACGCTATCCTCTGCGCACACTCAGACAAGCACCCTTGTCATTAGAGACCAGAAACCAGGGAAAAAGTCCCCGGGTCAGGCCCTCCGACGCTCAAGTCAGGTACTTTTTCCCCAGAAAACCCAGAGAAAAGACGAAAAGTAGAAAGTAGTGAGAAATGACGAGTGAGCGTACCTGCATAAGGGACAAAGCCTCCCTTTTTATACTGCAATGGATGTTTCTGGAGCCTGGCAAATGTCAGGGAATGTCGGGTGTCAGGCTTTGTCTGGCAGTGGTCAACACGTAGCTTCCTCCTATAGGCTGACGGAGGACTCGAGAGGAGTATGAGCCTCAAACCGTTGGAATATTCCCTGACATGCGATGATTATTCTCTAACAATTGGTTACGCCTCTTTGTCCTGTAGTGTCTGATCTCCTGACCTGCTTCCGTCTACGTCATCCCTGCCCTGTACATCTTGACCTGCACGTGGGGTTTGCTTCCCGACTTGCATCTGATTACTGTTGGATAAGACATGTACGTTCCGACCTGCACGCTGGGTCTGATTCCCGACCCGCATCTGATTGTTATCCAAGACATGTACGTCCCGACCTGCACGCTGGGTCTGATTCCCGACCCGCACGCTAGGTCTGATTCCCGACCCGCACCTGATTGTTATCCAAGGTATGTACGTCCCGACCTGCACGTTGGGTCTGATTCCCGACCCGCATCTGATTGTTATCCAAAGCATATACGTCCCGACCTGCACGTGTCTTCTGACTTGCATTTCCAGGTCTGCTTCCTTGAATTGTTTCCCTGGGCTCCTGGGACCATCCCAACGGGAGACCTGGGGCTGGGCTTCCTATCATCCTCAAAAATGGGCCCTTTCGAAACCTATTCGGTCCTTGCTGGTCCTGACCGCCATTCCGTTTATTGCTATGTGAGTCTGACTTCTGACCCCCCATATGCTTGACTTCTGACCTCCACGTATGCTTGACTTCTGACCTCCATGTATGCTTGACTTCTGACCTCCATGTATGCTTGACTTCTGACCCCCACGTATGCTTGACCTCTGACCTCCACGTATGCATGACTTCTGACTACCTCATCATACCGACCCCACAAAATGCACCGTATCACAAGCCTCTCCCTCAAGTCTAGTCGAATGAGGCTCTAGTCCGACTGACTAGACCCCGATCCTAGTGTTCACTGACCTGGTTCTCGCATCCCTTTGCCGGCCTGCATTTCCAGGAGATGAATGATTCTTTTCCACGTTGGTCCTGACTCTTTAACTTCTGAGCGCACTTTGCTGCTATAAATATGACACTAGTTTCCAAACGCTTCTCCGAGTTCCAAGAAAATCCCTTCGCCTTCTTCTTCTTTATAAAAGGTTTTCGTTTCCTCGCAACAACACCCTTATCTTCAGCCTTTCTACTCCCTTGTGATACTTCTCTGATCTATGGAACCCGCCGAGCTATCCTCCTTACGCCATCAGCTAGCTCTTACGAAAAAGTCTCTGCGTGATATGACCCTGAGTCGGGATTTGCAAACCTCTCTGTGTTAGGAAATGGAAGAGCTTTGGCAAGCAGCTAAATGCAGAACTCGGGCCGAGATAGCCCTCAAAATGAAGGCTCAATCGGATTTCCAGAGTCAGATCCATCACATCATGTATCTGAAGATCAAGCATGAGAACGAACTGACTAGGCTAAAAGAAGAGAACCAGCTGAAGGATGAGATCATCGACCAATTGAGGCATACTCTTGAGAATGTCCAAGAGGAGCTAGCTCGAGCACAGGCTCCTTTGAAAGAAAAAAGTCCTGTCTCTATGTCCGACAACACTTGAAACGTTTGACCCATGTACCTCTGTTCTTAATAAAATAAGGTCGGCCTTCTGTATTTTACTTTTACTATCCCTTCGTACGTTACCGCTTATGCACCATTATGCTTTTCTAGAACCCCCTGCATTTTTCTAACATTTCTAGCAAAAAGTAATGATATGATAAAGATAGCTTACCTCCTCTTCTTCTTACCTTGTTACATATAAGCGAGCCTTCGGTTAACGCAAGTCCGGCAGTAGATGATATGCTTATGAGACTTCATATTTAGAAACAACCCTTCAGATACGGCGTGAAAAGCAATCCCTCGTGATAACTTGTCCTGCTGTATTTTGCCTCAGCAGAGAAGGAATATGAACCGAGAGAGTCCTTGTACTGACCGGGCTGGTTGTTGGGCGTGAGAGTCATGCTCACTTATAACTCGCACTGGGGCGAAAGTCTGGGACAACCGACCGACCAGCTCGGTCGTTGGGCGTGAGAGCAAAGCTCACTTATAACTCGCACTGGGGCGAAAGTCTGGGACAGCCGACCGACCAGCTCGGTCGTTGAGCGTGAGAGCAAAGCTCACTTATAACTCGCACTGGGGCGAGAGTCTGGGACAGCCGACCGAGCAGCTCGGTCGTTGGGAGTGAGAACAAAGCTCACTTATAACTCGCACTGAGGCGAGAGTCTGGGACAGCCGACCGAGCAGCTCGGTCGTTGGGCGTGAGAACAAAGCTCACTTATAACTCGCACTGAGGTGAGAGTCTGGGACAGCCGACCGAGCAGCTCGGTCGTTGGGCGTGAGAGCAAAGCTCACTTATAACTCGCACAGAGGCGAGAGTCTGGGACAGTCGACCGAGCAACTCGGTCGTTGGGCGTGAGAGCATAGCTCACTTATAACTCGCCCTGAGGCGAGAGTCTGGGGCATCCGACCTGGAAAGGTCGTTGGGCGTGAGAGCATAGCTCACTTATAACTCGCACTGAGGCGAGAGTCTGGGGATCGTTGGGCGTGAGAGCATAGCTTATTTATAACTTATAACTCGCACTGAGATGAGATTCTGGGGCATCCGACCTGGAAAGGTCGTTGGGCGTGAGAGCATAGCTCACTTATAACTCGCACTGAGGCGAGAGTTTGGGGCATCCGACCTGGAAAGGTCGTTGGGCGTGAGAGCATAGCTCACTTATAACTCGCACTGAGGCGAGAGTCTGAGGCATCCGACCTGGAAAGGTCGTTGGGCGTGAGAGCATAGCTCACTTATAACTCGCACTGAGGCGAGAGTCTGGGGAATCCGACCGAGCAACTCGATCGTTGGGCGTGAGAGCAAAGCTCACTTATAACTCGCACTGAGGTGAGAGTCTGGGACAGTTGACCGAGCAACTCGGTCGTTGGGCGTGAGAGCAAAGCTCACTTATAACTCGCACTGAGGCGAGAGTCTGGGACAGCCGACCGAGCAGCTCGGTCGTTGGGCGTGAGAGCAAAGCTCAGTTATAACTCGCACTTAGGCGAGAGTCTAGGACTTCCGACCTGGAAAGTGATCACCTGACCGGGATGAATGTTGCCGAACGGGAGGCAATCTCCTGACCAGGATGAAGGTTGTCGACCGGGAGGTCGATCTCCTGACCGGGAACTGCTTAGAGAGCTTTAACTTCGCCTGTCATCAAGGAATGTACCATTAATAATGATGTGAGGATAATTATATTAGAATTGTACTTAGCCTTGGCTTCGCTGTATTTAAATTCCTTTCCCGCCACTTTTCTTCGATGGTTCCCGAGAAAATTGCGTCGTGAGCGTTTCCATACTCCCGCCTCATCTCATGATTTCCTTATCACGTCCATCATTAATACAGCTCTTAGGGGGATCGACACCTGTCGCATGTCTTTAATGCTTATGCAAGATGACGCCGCCCACGCCACTCCCTTTTGTACACGCTATTCCATAAGAACCTGTCCCTCGGCGATCGGACGGCTTTAGGCGCTTCACCCAAAAAGATACTCGACATCTCTTTTCGATATTCCCTAGGACAACTCCCTTTATAAACCCTAAAGGCAGTCCGCAGTCATTACCTTGCACCGTTTGGCTGCCTTCCTTCTGTTGCTTCGACTGCTCCAGCGTCTTCATCCTTCCCCTTTTAGGCTTTTCTCGTCTGGTGCTCTTCTTCTTCTCGACCGATTTTCCCCTCGACCTTCCTCATATTGATAATGGCAGACGGTAAGGCCACCTTTTGGTACTCAAGCTTTATTTCTGATATGGATGAGCATGACCTAAACGTGATCCGGTCTGACCTGCGCTTGAGTGACGCCTATGATCTTCGAGTTCCTACAACGAATGAACATCCTGCAAATCCTCCCGAAGGCTTCATGACCATCTTTAGAGATCAGATTTTAGGATGCCTTCGGTTTCCGGTACATCCCTTCATTTCTTCCCTATGCCGATACTTTGGCATCTGCCTCTCACAATTTGCTCCCAATTTCTTTAGAGCCGTGTGTGGTACTGTTATTTTGTGTCGCACCTACCAGCTTCCCTTATCTGTTGAACTTTTTCATCATTTTTACTCTTTCAAACGCTCCGAACCGAGGGTGTTTATGGTGTAGGCTCGGCCTGGCTATAAATTCTTTTATGATATGCCCTCTTCCAATAAGGGATGGAAGTCCCACTTCTTTTTTGTTAGGTTGCCTACATCCACCCCCTGGTTCCAGCCGATCCCTTGGTGTTCTGATATTCCTGCAAATCTTCTTGTTCATCATCATCAATCTTCTTGCGATGCTGCTTCAGAAAAACTCCAAGGCGTGAGCGTTAGATTATCTATATTATTATTGGAAGGCATTCTGTATTTATTCGTGCTCAGCCCTACTCATGAAGACATAGGGGCTCCGTTTGGTAAGATCCCGCTTTCTTCCTTGCTACTCTTCGCTAATTGAGGTATCTTTCTTTCTTTTTGCAGAGACAACTATGTATCGAGCATACACCTCTGACGTAAAATGACGACCTGTCTCCTACTTAAAATCTTTAAGTGAGGAGCTTAAGCAAGGTTTAGCAGCTCGCTCCGGCCCTTCTGCTTCACAATCGGTTCCTTCCACTTCACTACCTATTCTACCAGCGCCGGCTCAGGAGGAAGCTTCTTTGGCCGTACCTCTGGACGTGGTTCCCGCGGAAGACCTGGCCGCTTCAGGGCAGTCAAGGCAGATCGACCTGACCACTGGAGAGCAGGTCGAGGATGCCACTGAAGGACAAGTCGAGGAACAGCCAGCAGTATCTCCCCGGCCAGCCAAACGCCTAAAACTCCAACGCAAAAGGAAGATAGTTACCCCAGCTCTTCAGGCGTCACCCCCACCTCTTCCTTCCAGACGACGATCATCGGTTGCCCTCCGTCCTTTGGAAATTAGGATTGCAGCTACCATGGAAACTGGGACTGTAGCTTCTGATCGGGAGATTAATCTGGGGCCCGAGGTTCCTGTTATGTCGCCCCACATTTCAGCCTTGACTCCCGGTCGGGTTATGCCTCCCGAGCAGACTTCGTTTCAGGCTCAAGTTTCTTCTCCCGGTCAGCTATCCTTACCTTTAGTGGACTAGCCTAGTAGCTCTGCGACTCCATCTGCTTCCCTTCCTCCAGCTGTTCCCGCGTCTACTTCTAGATCTCGGAGGAAAAGTCGCAAGAAGTATTCTTTTACTGATTCATGGCGTCTGCCTTCCTTCACAGTCTCAAATGCCGCCGGCGCAGAAACTACTGAAGAGACTCCTCCCCTTGTTGCCCTCGTCGAATTAGAGGGAGAGTTAGCGGCCTCCTGGTGCTCAGGCCATCACAAGTTTTGGAAGGATCCTTCAATGGAGGGACTAGATAAAGCGGCTTGCCAGATTGTCTCTGTGAGTCTTTTTATCTTCATGCTATTTCGATGAGCTCCTATATAATTTTTCCTCCTACATCCATTGCAGGCCTGCTCCGCTAATCTGAGTGCCCTTCAGTACGCTACTAGATTATAAAGGGAGAATGAAGCCTTAAAGGCTCGCCTTTAAGAGGTGGAGCTGCCCCTAACTCCTCGCGATCCTCTTAATCCCACTCCTGGAGACCTAGCGCATTATCTTTGCTTAATTGGTGAGTCTGCAGAGTCTGCCCGCAGTATTTCACATGCAGCTTTTGACAAGATAAAGGCTCTGGAAGTAGCTCTGCAGACAAGCGAGTCCAAATTGGCTTCTGAAGTGGAGAGGCGTCGGGCGCTAGCGGATGAGCTAGACAAAAAAGATGCCCAGCTGATAAGCCTGCAGGAGACTGGGGAAGCTCTCCAGAAGACTATAACAGAAGTCCAGGGTCAGTTGGTTTCCAGCAATGACCGGGAGAAAATTCTCCAAAATCAGTGGGAGGCCGGCCAAGCGACTCTTAAATATATGCAGGCCGACCTTCTGAAAGCTCAACAAACCTTGACTCTGGTCCAGGCTGAGAAGGAGAAGGCTGAGGCTACGCTGATAGATTATCAGGCGGGGGAAGTGGGTCGTCTGAGAGCCTACAGACGAGCCTACGTTACCTCCCCTTTCTTTCTAAGGAAAATGAGAGATCTGATGAGCTTTATAGCATGCTGTGGTGCGGGTGGGGGAGCCCGCCAAATGCTTGAACAGAATTTGCTTCGCGCCGCCCCTTCAGAAGATTTCCCAGATATAGGTCGCATCATGAATGAAATTCCGGACGGATCATTCCCTTCTTTTAAGGATGATGACGACTTCTTCCTCCTTCCTGAGCCTCCGACTGAGTTTACATCTTGCCCTTCTGAGCCCCCTGTTGGCCATGCTGGAGATGATCCCAACCCTACTGACGCTATTTCTTAATAGGGCGATATGTACTGCCCCCTTTTTATGTAAATGTAAATTTGTAGCCGAACAACTTTCTTTCAACCCATCTACTGATTTATCTTTACTTTAGCATGTTTATCCTTCTGTTGATACCACTTGACCACTATCTCCTGCTTCTTTTTAGCGTACTAATCATTTAATAGTAAGCTAATCATTTGACAATAGATCTGTCCTATTATTGGTAGACCTGCATGCTTTCCGCATGTTCCTCATGAAATGTCCCCAAGCCTTGTGAATGTGTAATCTGATCACCTATTTTTAGATCTTATGGATTCTCGACCGAGACTCCTTCTGTTATCCCGACCCGCTTCCCTTACCTTTTTCTGCTGGTCCCTCTGACTTGGTATTGTTCCCCGATCTGTACTCCAGGTCAGGTTAAACAAAAACCAGAGAATTAAGAAATGAGTGCCGATCGGGATACTCCCAGATCGGGCTGGTCCATATCGGAAAATAGAAACAGCTGTTACCATCTTTTCCATAGGTCCACCTCCTCGTATCTCATACCAATCCCAGACCGGGATAATTTCAGATCGGGAAGGCGAGGATCCTTTTCTAAGACAGCTGTTCATATCTTTTTCCGAGATCCACCTCTTCGTATTTCGTGCCAGTGCATTTACAAATATGCCCCTGGGAGTTATTTCCAAGGAAAATCCTTCGGCTCTCTTCTACTCCCGCCAATCATTGTGAACCGGTAGATGATAACTATCGAAATTACCCCTTTACTCAGCAGCTATAAATAACCTCCTCGGGCTTCGCCTCTAGGCTTGGACTTTCTTCCTGCTCCTCTTCCGAAGTTCAGTATCATTCTTGAACTTATACTTGTGCATTGCTAACTTTGTAACTGACCCTTTCTTCCTTCCTTCCCTTTCCTTTCTCATGGCGTCCCCCTCTTTCCTTCCCTCTTTGGCAGCATTGTACCATCCGGGCTCATCTACTTTCGACGAATTGGACCGGGATGATCTGCGTTACACCTACGGCGTCGAGGACACCGTACAAGTGATTATCCCCACTGGAATACATCAATTCTTCAATCCTCCTCCTGGCTCTAGCACCTTCTTCAAAGAGCAATTTCTTGCAGGCCTTCGCCTTCCTCTTCACCCTTTCTTTTCTGATATATGCCGCTACTTCCGGATTCCCCTGGGTCAACTGACCCCCAACTCTATAAGGATCCTCTGTGGCTTTGTAGTGCTATGTGAGGTGTGTGAACTATCTTGATCCGCCCACTTATTCCATTGCTTCTTCACCCTCCGATGCCAGGAAGAAGGCACATTCCGTTTTCAGCCCCGTCTTCGCACTACTTTTTTCTCATCCCCACCGCCTTCTGATCCGAGCTGGAGAAACAAATTCTTCTTCATCGCCTTTCCTCATGAGGTAGAGTGGCCCCTGCGATGGCAACAGACACTTCCGTCCTCTCCCGAACTGGGAGAATTTCATCTTAACTCTTCTTACATAGAAGCCTCGTCTCGCTTGGCCGGCTGGCAGCTGAACTTACCGCGTCTATTATTTGAGGATGAATTGTTGTCCTATTTTCGCCTGAGTTGTCTAACCCTAGAGACACCTCGCTCCCTTGGTAAGCCTCTCTTTCCGCTCTGTTATCACTTCGTGATTGTTTGATCTTTTCTGCGGCAATTAACTTCATACTTTGTGCAGCTGAAGTCCTAACCTATGCTTCGGAGGTTCAACCCCTTCCTCTGTGCGATATGGAAATAATGAGGCGCGGCAGAGTTATCTTACAGAGAAAAGCACTCCCCCACTCATCTTCGACTTCAATCAGTGGAACCTCTTTGGCTAATCCTCCACCCCGACTAGCTAGACGAGGGTCTTCTGGCATCCGACTTGCCCCTTTAGCTCGCCCTACTCGCCCCCGAACTACGCGTTCCCCTAGGCCGGCTACCCCTGCTTGCCCTAGGGCCCCGCGTACAACCCGACCTACTACCCCAACACCCCTACAATCGGCCAGTCCTCCCCGATCCCCGTACCCCCCTAGTCGGGGCCTTGGTGGAAGACGTAGGGGTCGTGGCGGAAGATTAGGCAACGTTTCCTTTGCCAGCCCCGCGTTTAGAGAAGCCTCTCAAGCAGCTCTCCGGGCCCGTTCCACAAATGACCGCCTGAGCTCAGATGCCCCTTCTTCTTCTAGGCGCAGGGCTCGGTCACCCTCCGATGATTCTGATTCAGATTGCCAGCCACTGTCTCAGAAACGTCGACGTCGAGCCCCTCCTCCGACGTCCGACTCAGGCCCGTCGTCTATCCCTCCTCCTCCAGCCGCAGTTCTCTCTTCTTCACCTCCCATTGTGACTCCTCCTCTAATCCCGAGCCCGGTAAATGATTCCCCTGCTCCGCCCGATATTCAAGTAGAGCCCCAGGTTGAGCCCCCGTTAGCCTCATCTTCAACATTGCAGCCATCTCAGGGCGGCGAAGCCGGCCCTTTAGAACACCCTTCAGGTATCCCATCACCATCGTCTTCTCAAAAGCTTCCTCCCGCTTCTCCTGGATCGAATACTGGGCCTTCAGAGCGTCCTTCGGATACCCCACCAACAACACCTTCTCAGGGGCCTATTCCAATTCCTCCTAACTCAACTGCTGGGCCCTCTACCTCCACCGCGGGATCTTCACAATCGCCTCCACTAGTATATCTATATTATCGCACCACTACCCCTTCAGAGGCGAGACTACAGTCTAAAAAGGACGTTCCTACCAGCTCCTTGACCCTGAAAGGTCGCCTAGCCACTGTGTGGGCTGAGAGCAGACAGCAGATGTAACTTTTATCACCCGTTGCCCAGATGGATAAGTTTTCCGAGCTATATATTAAGGTCAGATTCCATAATTGCCTGCTGATATTATTGGATTCTTCACTCTTATCAAATGCTCTTCTTATGTTTCAGGCCTGTGCAGAGTCTCTGACAATAAACCAGACTTTCCATTCAGTCAACCATCAAAACAAGATGTTGCGAGACAAAGTTACCAAACTGGAACTGCAATTGAATGACCCTACTCAGGCAAGCCATGCCCTGAGGGCTGAGATAAAAGTTCTGACCAGAAAGACGACCAGTCTGAAAATATCCCTATCCGATGCCAACCACGCGCTTGAAATCTCCAGGAAGAACAAAGTCGAGTCAATGTTGTGCATCAGCAAAGTATAAATCAACAAGCTCTAGAGCATCAACGAGCTATGGACCAACTGACTCAGAAACTGCGTGCGACCGAGGCCCTAACACAAGAACAGGACAAGAAGTTGAAATCCCATGAGGCCCAATTGACTTCTCAAGCAACAAAACTGGCCACCGCCCGGCATGAATTAGCTCAGGCTCGGGCTACTGCAGAGGGCGTATTGACAGCCCTGGCCCTTTATAGAGAAGGAGAAATGCTCGCTGTCAACAGAGCCGAGCTCAATACCTGTATTCTCCTGAATTTTGCAATCAAGTAGGTCAGCGTTTCTCCACTTCTGCCATTTATGCTGCAGGCGGGGCTTTGTGTCAACTGTATGAACAAGATTATTTGAAGTCAGCCCCGCCTCCTGAATTTTTGGATCATGACCGGATTCTTAAAGAAATTCCAGATGAAATTTTTGCACCTTTCGAGTGACTTTTCGTGGCTACTTGTAAATAATGACAACGTTTTCTTGTAAAGTACTTGCATTTTAAGTTGTATATTTGCCAGAATTGTTTAGTTGGCCTAAGGGTACATTGGGACATACAGTTTCTGCTCACAAACCTCAGCTTCGCTCTATCAGGTATGTCTTTCACCCGGTCTGTCAATCAGGCGACAGCTCGGCTTGCAACCCTGATTCTTCTTCGTTATATGCTCAGATTCTATAGGGCCGTAGGTAATTAGCGCTCTAGGGCCGATCTAGCTTCTTGCCTCGTTCATCTTGTAAGTAGTAGGCCCCGGACACCAACTTTTTAATGATCTTGTAAGGCTCGTCTCATTGAGGTGCTAGCTTGGTTACGTCCCTTACATGCTTGATTCGCTTCCAAACCAGATCTCCTTCCCCAAAGAATCGATGAATCACTCTTCTGTTATAATTCTGTCTCATTCTTTGACGATAAACCTCCAGCCGTGCTGTTGTTCTGTCACGAGTTTCACTGATGAGGTCCAGCTCAGCTAACCGCCGTTCTGTATTTTCTTCATCATATAATATCCTTCTGACTGATGGCACTCCAATTTCTATGGGTACCACTGCCTCGTTGCCATAAACTAGGTGAAATGGTGTCAGACTTGTACTTTCTCAAGGTGTAGTGCGATAGGCCCATATAATGCTTGGCAACTCTTCCACCCAATTTCCTTCGACATGATCTAGCTTCACCTTCAAACCTCGTACTATTTCTCTGTTAACCACCTCGGTCTGCCCATTGCTCTGTGGATATGCTACTGAGGTGAAGGCTTGCGTTATGCCGAATCTCTTGCACCAGGCCTGAATTCTCTGCCCCTGAAATTATCGGCCATTATCAGACACTAGCTTGTGAGGAATACCAAATCGACAGAGAATATTCTTCCACAAGAATTGAATAACAGTATCTTCTGTGATCCGGACCAAAGCTTCTGCTTCTACCCATTTAGAAAAATAATCCACTGCTACCAATAGGAAACGCCTCTGACCCGGTGCCATTGGAAATTGTCCCACAATATTCATGCCCCATTGATCAAAAGGACATGAAACTATAGACGTTCTCAACAGGGCTGCAGGTCGATGTGTCAGGTTTTGATGTTTCTGGCAAGACAGGCAAGTGCTTACCAATTTCTGAGCATCCCTCTGTAAAGTAGGCCAAAAATACCCGGCTAGCAGTACTTTACGAGACAATGTCCGACCCCCTGCATGATTACCACAGCATCCCAGATGTATTTCTCGCAAGGTCTGATCAGCTTCCTCCATATCTAAGCATTTGAGTAAGGGTCTGGAAAAGGACCTCTTATAAAGTTGATCTCCAATCATGATGTATGCATGGGCCTGCTTCCTGACCAGTCTTGATTCTTCTGGATCGGCCGGCATAATACCTTGCCTCAAATAGCTGATCATGGGTGCCCGTCAATCAATAGTTGCCTCCTGATTATTCTGTAAATCTATCTGGGCTATAAGGAAAGTTTTTGCTGTTGACCGATCCAATACCCAAGTAGTCAAAGAACTGACCATCTTTGCTAGCTCGTCTGCCTTTTCATTCTCAGCCCTGTGAATTTTAGTTACAGTGATATCTGCAAAGTCCTCTTTCATCTTCTCATAGGCTTCTCGGTATACTTGCAACTTGTCACAATTTATCATGAAGTTACCGGTCACCTGTTGTGTTACTAACTGAGAGTCTGAATAAATGATTACTCGACTTGCTCTTATATGCGAAGTTGCTTGTAATCCTGCCAACAAAGCTTCGTATTCTGTTTCATTGTTGGTGGCCCGGAAATTCAGTCGAACTGCCAATTAGAGTATATCTCCTTGAGGAGATATCAATAAGACCTCCACACTGCTTCCCTGGTGATTAGCAGACTCATCCACATAGATCTTCCAGGTTTCTTTAGAGTCGGTCTGATGTGTAACGACCCGCCTTCTACTGGCTAGGCTGTAAGGTCAGACCGTCACAATATGCTGTGCTAAACTATTTTTAAGGTGCGGAAAAGCTGAACTAATTAAAATTTTGCTAGCTAATACATTTTCCTTGTTCTACATGTGCTAAGGGATGCATTCTGAGGTATACATGACATATCCTACATCTCCTATGGTCAAGGAGCTAAGTTAAAAGGTTTCCTGGTCGAAACTCAGCTTCCCAATCGATTCAGACTGACCTCAATCGATTGACAGCTGTTGGATCGATCCGTTGATCGATTCAGGTTGCTACTGTATGCGGAAACTTCTTTCAGATCGATCGGCTGATCGATCCAGACTTGTTGATCGATCCAGTGATCGATTCCAGAGCTCTCTGTTCGCGACAGAACCTTGTTGATCGATCTAGTGATCGATCCCAAAGGTCTCTGTTCGCTACAGGACACGACCAGATCGATCAGCTGATCGATCCAGGAGCTTACTGTTCACGGAAAAACTCCCAATCGATCAGTTGATCGATTGAGGGCCCCCAATCGATCGGCGGATCGATTGTGGTTTCTGATTTCGCAGCTGAGCTCTGATTTCAGCACTGTTTCGTGCCAAGATCACATATATGAGTTCTAAAATGACTGGAAAACATCCTAACATCAAATAACTGGTATTCTAAGCATGGTGTAGTTCATAGTTCACTAGTTCATGGCACTCAAACATACTAAGATGCGGAAAAGTAACAAAAATCTGAAATACTAAGTTTTTTAGTTGCTAGTTTCTCCAAAATCTTTATTCCAAGTTCCATCCACACACATCTTCATCACATTGACCTCCAGCCTCCGTTAGTCCATCTTTCCCTTACCTTTATTTGCAGTATAAGGAAAAGAAAGTATCTGTAAGCTCGGGAGCTTAGTAAGAAACCATCTGCCTCACAAAACATGCATACGATGCAATTTATGCTTTTAAAACATGCTATTTGAAATATATATGCTGAATAGGTGAGAGCATGGCATGACATACTATCATACAAAACATAGAAATCAAAACTGATCATAGAACTATCACGTGTATCAATAATGAAGAACTAAGCTGGAGCATGAACTGAGCTAAACTGAAACTAAGCTAGAACTGAATTTAAACTGTATACACACAACTGATTTGTGAGTTTTTGAAAGCTATTTATCATAATAGATTAAAATACATAATCAAGCTGTTGATGGGCCCGGCAACTGTACTTGCTGTACGCGCATCCCTAACTAAACCCGAGGTAGCTAGTCCCGAATCTAGTAGGGTTACTAGGTTATCTAAACCTAGGGACGACTGTGGGAGCCCAACCCAAGGACATTCAGTCCAGTACAGTGCCACTGAATAAAGTAACATACTGAATCATAAGCTAACTAATTTATCTTGCTTTTACTAGGTTGTCTGAACCTAGAACTAGGTTATCTGAACCTAGAGGCGACTATGGGAGCCCACTCATTGGACCGTAGTCCCATATAAGCTGAAGCAAGACTAAATATGCTGAAAATGCTTCTATTGCATTTATCTAAGCTATTAGAATGTCTATATGCATTTAACTGTGCTAAATAATTCTATCGAACACTTGGTGTGCACTAATTCATACCTTTATGTGTCGAAAATCTGCATACGACTAATCTAACCCGTAAAAACATGAAATTAGCTACTTATACTGCAGGTGAGGGGTTTCTTACCTCCTGCGCTTGTTTTTTTACGATTCTAGTTGCTAGATTTCCGGAGAAGACGATCCTTTCGACGATCTTCTCGCGTCTATGCGTTCTTCTCGCGGAGAGGAGCGCCTTCGTATCCTTGATGTCGCCGGAAGGTACTCCTACGCTCCTCGAGGTGGAACCCTAGGCCTCCTTGGTTTGTGCGCCGAGAGGTGAGGGAGAAGAGGGGCGACGTGTGAGGGTTTAGGGAAAAGAAAACTATCGTTCAAAAATAATCAATCCCCACTTAAGTTCCCTATTTATATTAAGTGATAAATATCACCCAACCCAACATAAATATAATTGTTCTCCTTTCCTTTCAGCACACCCCTGCTGGGGCCACTTGGTTACTCAAGCTATCTATAAGTCGTAGGGTCCGGTAGGTCTCGGGTTCAATTCCCGCTTAGGCCGCTTTATGCTTTTATTTATTTTTGCTACTTCCGCTACTCTAAAAATTCTATAAAAATATCCTAAAATTCCAGAAAAATAGTAGAATATTTCTAATAATTTATTTGGAAATTTTCGGGCGTTACAATCCCCCATACCTTATAAAAAGTTTATCCTCGAACTTAGAATAACTCTGGGTACTTCTGTCTCATACTGGCTTCTGTCTCCCAAGTTGCCTCTTCTGCTGTGTGACTTTGCCAAATAACTTTTACTAATGGTACTTCCTTGTTCCGCAATTTCTTAACTGCTTGGTCTATTATCTGAATAGGTCGACTGTCATAGCTGAGGTCTTCGCGGACTTGTACCGACTGGGGCTCAATCACCTGGGTGACATCTGGTATATGCTTCTTCAGCATAGAGACATGAAATACATTATGTATGGCTGACATCTCCTGGGGTAGGTCTAGCTCATACGCTACCTTGCCAACTCTTCTGGTAATAAGGTATGGTCCCACATATCTGGGACTTAACTTGCCTTTCTTCCCAAAACGCATTACTCCCTTCATGGGAGCTACTCTGAGGAACACTGTATCCCCAACTGAAAACTCTAAGGGTCGACGCCGTGTATCAGCATAGCTTTTCTGACGGCTCTGAGTTGTCTCTATCCTCTGGCGGATCTGCTGTATAGCTGCTGTGGTATCTGCTACTAAATCTGTCTGAAGTTCTAGTTCTTTCTGTTCACCACTTTCATACCAGCAAATTGGAAATCTACACCTCCGCCCATAGAGAGCCTCGTAAGGTGCCATACCGATAATGGCCTGATAGCTATTGTTGTATGCAAATTCTGCTAAACTCAGATATTTGCACCAACTTCCCTTGAAGTCTAGGGCACATGCTCGGAGCATATCTTCGAGTACCTGATTTACTCGCTCCGTCTGACCATCTGTCTGAGGATGGAAAGCTGTGCTAAATTTCAACTTGGTGCCTAATGCTGACTGTACACACTCCCAGAAGTGTGATGTGAATCTACTGTCCCTGTCTGATATAATGGTCCGTGGGACTCCATGCAGTCTGACGATCTCCTTGAGATACAACTGCGCTAGTTGTTCCATGGAGTAGGATATCCTGATAGCTAAGAAGTGGGTTGATTTAGTCAACATGTCTACTATTACCCAGATGGCATCAAAACCATTTGTGGTTCGGGGTAGTCCCACTATGAAATCCATGGAAATGTCTTCCCACTTCCATTCTAGAATCTGAATAGGCTGCAGAACTCCTCCTGGTCTCTGGTGTTCTGCCTTGACCCTCTGGCAGGTCAGGCAGGTGCTAACATATCTAGTGATGTCTCTCTTCATCCCAGTCCACCAAAAACGTTTCTTTAGGTCTTGGTACATCTTGGTGGAACCCGGATGCATCGCATAGGGAGTTCTGTGAGCCTCGTCTAATATCTTCCTTCGTAGTTCCTCCTGGTCGGGAACACATAGTCTGTCACCAAAATATAATGCCCCACTATTGGCTACTCTGAATTCTCCACTTCCTGATTCTGCTGACCCTTGCTTGATTTTCTGAATTTCAGGGTCCTGATCCTGAGCTGTCTGTATGTAGACGCTAATGTCATAGTAGAGAGCTGTCCCACTAAAAGTTCGAGACCAAAATCTGTGATCTCCTTTTGTAGGGGCGGTGACATGGCTGCTAGGGATAGTAAGGTGGCACTGGACTTTCTGCTAAGTGCGTCTGCCACCTTATTGGCTTTTCCTGGGTGGTAGAGGATGTCTATGTCATAATCTTTGACCAGCTCAAGCCATCTACGTTGTCGCATATTCAGATCCTTCTGAGTGAAGAAGTACTTCAGACTCTGATGATCTGTATACACTCTACACTGAGCTCCATACAAGTAATGTCTCCAAATTTTGAGAGCGAAGACAACTGCTGCAAGCTCAAGGTCATGAGTAGGGTAGTTCTTCTCATAATCCTTGAGTTGTCTGGAGGCATAGGCGATCATCTTGCCATTTCGCATCAGTACTGCTCCTAGTCCCAACTTAGAGGCATCACTATAAATATCAAAGCTGTCTGTATTTTCTGGTAGAGTCAGAATGGGAGCACTGGTCAATCTCCTTTTTAGCTCGCTGAAGCTGTTCTCACAGTCCTCTGTCCACTGAAATTTTTCTGTTCTTTCTGGTAAGAGCTGTCAGTGGGGAAGCTATCCTGGAGAAATCCTCTACGAATTTTCTATAGTAGCCCGCTAGTCCCAAAAAGCTTCTGATGTCATGGGCGTTCTTAGGTCTCTTCCAGTTACTCACTACTTCTATCTTACTGGGATCTACCATGACACCATCCTTGGAGATGATGTGACCTAGGAAGGATACCTAGTCAAGCCAGAATTCACATTTCGTGAACTTGGCGTACAACTGATTTTGTTGAAGGGTCTGTAGTACTATTTTCAGGTGTTCTGCATGTTCTTCCTGGGTTCCTGAATAGATAAGAATGTCATCGATGAACACAATAACAAACTTATCTAAGTATTCTCTGAATACTCTGTTCATAAAGTCCATGAAGGTGGCTGGAGCATTTGTCACGCCGAAGGGCATGACTACGAACTCATAATGTCCGTATCTAGTCCTGAATGCTGTCTTGGGTATATCACCTTCTTTGACTCTCACTTGATGATATCCCGATCTGAGGTCTATTTTGGAGAACACTGCTGCTCCCTTTAGCTGATCAAACAGGTCATCTATTCTGGGAAGAGGATACCTGTTCTTAATCGTGACTTGGTTCAGTGCTCTGTAATCTATGCATAGGCGCATGCTCCCGTCCTTCTTCTTCACGAACAATACAGGCGCTCCCCATGGTGAGTGACTAGGACGTATGAAGCCCTTGTCAAGCAGCTCCTGTAGTTGCTCCTGAAGTTCCTTCAGTTCTGCTGGAATCATGCGATAAGGTGCTTTGGAGATGGGATTTGTACCGGGAATGAGCTCTATCTCAAACTCAATCTCCCTGTCTGGTGCTAGGCCTAGTAACTCTTCAGGGAAGACTGCTGGGTAGTCACGTACAACTCGGACCTCTGTTAGCTTTTGGTCCTCGTCCTGACTGGTATTGACTACATGCGCTAAAAATCCCGTACATCCTGAATCTAGTAATTTCTGTGCTTTCAGAGCTGAGAGAAATTTCTTGACTTTTCTCTTTGGTTCTCCGCTGTACTCAAATTGTACTCCTGCTTCAGGTTGGAATATGACCTTCTGTTCACGGCACTCGATAGAGGCACCGTACCTAATCAGGAAGTTCATTCCAAAAATGACATCGTAATCAGTCATATCTAGCACTATCAGATCACATAAGAGTTCTCTGTCTGCTATAATGACTGGCACTGCTCTGAGCCAGTGCGTGGATGCCATAATTTCTCCTGAAGGTAGTGTTATCAAAAACTGACCACTGAGTACCTCTGGAGGTATCGCTAACTTTTCGAAAAACGCCCTTGATATATAAGAATAGGTTGTCCCAGTATCGAATAAGACAGATGTACTTTGCTATAAAATACCGATCTGACCTGTAACAACTGTCGAGGCATTCGCTACGTCTTCTCTGGTTAAGGAGTAGATCCTCGTATTTGTCGTAGCTGGAGGGGCTTCTAGTCTGCCCTGGCTGATGTGTGGACAATCTAAAGCGGCCTGCATCTGATTTAGCTGTGCTGGCTGGCCTCCATACTGTATCGGCTGTGGTTGAGGAAGACTGGTCTTGTTCGGGCATTGCTTAGCCATATGCCCTTCCTGTCCACATTCGAAGCATCCTCGTGTGCCCTTGCGACAAACCCCTGGGTGAAATTTCCCACAAGTAGCACATTTGGGATAACTATGCTGTTTACTAGCTGGTCCTCCTTTTGGGTAACTCCCTGGTTTGCGTTTATTGCTGTAGTTCCCTTTCCAGTTAGAGCTGTGACCCTGTTGTTTCTGAGTACCTGAGCCTCCCTGACCTTTGGACTCTAAGAGGACTTGCTTCTGCTGTTTGATATTGTTCTAGTAGTGCTCGGTGGTCAGAGCACTGCTTACTAGTTCTTCAGTGGTTTGCGGCCTATGAACGCCGCTGGCCACGTTTATTGCTATTTCCGGCCTTAGCATCTTGAGCATCAACCGGACTCGTTCTCTTTCGGTGCTGACTAGTTCAGGGCATAGACGAGCCAATCTGTTGAATTTCTTTACGGCTTCCTCCATTGAAAGGTTGCCCTGGCGAAATTCAGTGAACTCGTCGTAGTGGCGGTTTGTAACCCGCATGTGAAAGAACTCCTCAAAGAATTCTCTCTCGAAGTCAGCCCATGTCTTCTGGTTCACTGGGCGCTTCACTTTAATCCGCTCCCACCACATACGTGCATCTTCTGTCAGGCAGAATGAGGCGCATTTCACTTTTTCAACCTCTAGCCAGTCCAGAAGCTCCATCGTACTCTCCAATGTTTTGAACCAGGCTTGTGCATCCCATGGTTCACTAGTGCCTGAGAAGTTCTCTGGCTTGATTCTCTGCCACTGGATCAGATAGGCTTCTCTCCTTGCCCCTGCTGCTGGGGCTATTGGTGCTGCAGGTTGGACTGGTGGAACCTCTATCACTACTGGGGTTGCTAAGTTGAGTTCCGGTGTGACAGTGGGAGTGTTCTGCTGATTAGCCCTTAAGGTGGCTATCTCCTGTTGCTGTCCAGCTAACTGCTTCTGTAACTGAGCCACTACTGCTGTAAGGTCTGGGGGAGGCACCGAGCTGCCTGCCTTATGCTGGAGCTCAGTAGCTGGTGTCTTTCTAGCTGGGCGTCCTCGTACCATTTTCTAAAGAGATAGAGGACATACATAACTAATACTATCATGTTTATATAACTGCTACTACTATCATGTTAAGTGCTATCATAAGTTAACATGCTACAGTATCTATAAACATGAAAGAAAGAACATAAGTAAAGTGAGAGGTATTCTTACTTGGAAGCTGCAGGTTCAATGTTGATGTGTGTGTAGGAAGTATGGAATTTTGCTCTGATACCACTCTGTAACGACCCGCCTTCTACTGGCTAGGCTGTAAGGCCGGACCGTCACAATATGTTGTGCTAAACTATTTTTAAGGTGCGGAAAAGCTGAACTAATTAAAAACTTTGCTAGCTAATACATTTTCCTTGTTCTACATGTGCTAAGGGATGCATTCTGAGGTATACATGACATATCCTATATCCCCTATGGTCAAGGAACTGAGTTAAAAGGTTTCTTGGTCGAAACCCAGCTTCCCAATCGATTCAGACTGACCTCAATCAATTGACAGCTGTTGGATCGATCCGTTGATCGATTCAGGTTGCTACTGTATGCGGAAACTTCTTTCGGATCGATCGGCTGATCGATCCAGACTTGTTGCTCGATCCAGTGATCGATTCCATAGCTCTCTGTTCGCGACAGAACCTTGTTGATCGATCCAGTGATCGATCCCAAAGGTCTCTGTTCGCTACAGGACGCGACCGGATCGATCAGCTGATCGATCCAGGAGCCTACTGTTCGCGGAAAAACTCCCCAATCGATCAGCTGATCGATTGAGGGCCCCCAATCGATCAGCTGATCGATTGAGGGCCCCCAATCGATCGGCGGATCGATTGGGGTTTCTGATTTCGCAGCTGAGCTTTGATTTCAGCACTGTTTCGTGCCAAGATCACATATATGAGTTCTAAAATGACTGGAAAACATCCTAACATCAAATAACTGGTATTCTAAGCATGGTGTAGTTCATAGTTCACTAGTTCATGGCACTCAAACATACTAAGATGCGGAAAAGTAACAAAAATCTGAAATACTAAGTTTTTTAGTTGCTAGTTTCTCCAAAATCTTTATTCCAAGTTCCATCCACACACATCTTCATCACATTGACCTCCAACCTCCGCTAGTCCATCTTTCCCTTACCTTTATTTGCAGTATAAGAAAAAGAAAGTATCTGTAAGCTCGGGAGCTTAGTAAGAAACCATCTGCCTCACAAAACATGCATACGATGCAATTTATGCTTTTAAAACATGCTATTTGAAATATATATGCTGAACAGGTGAGAGCATGACATGGCATACTATCATACAAAACATAGAAATCAAAACTGATCATAGAACTATCACGTGTATCAATAATGAAGAACTAAGCTGGAGCATGAACTGAGCTAAATTGAAACTAAGCTAGAACTGAATTTAAACTGTATACACACAACTGATTTGTGAGTTTTTGAAAGCTATTTATCATAATAGATTAAAATATATAATCAAGCTGCTGATGGGCCCGACAACTGTACTTGCTGTACGCGCATCCCTAACTAAACCCGAGGTAGCTAGTCCCGAATCTAGTAAGGTTACTAGGTTATCTAAATCTAGGGACGACTATGGGAGCCCAACCCAAGGATATTTAGTCCAGTACAGTGCCACTGAATAAAGTAACATACTGAATCATAAGCTAACTAATTTATCTTGCTTTTACTAGGTTGTCTGAACCTAGAACTAGGTTATCTGAACCTAGAGGCGACTATGGGAGCCCACTCATTGGACCGTAGTCCCATATAAGCTGAAGCAAGACTAAATATGCTGAAAATGCTTCTATTGCATTTATCTAAGCTATTAGAATGTCTATATGCATTTAACTGTGCTAAATAATTCTATCGAACACTTGGTGTGCACTAATTCATACCTTTATGTGTCGAAAATCTGCATACGACTAATCTAACCCGTAAAAACATGAAATTAGCTACTTATACTGCAGGTGAGGGGTTTCTTACCTCCTGCGCTTGTTTTTTTACGATTCTAGTTGCTAGATTTCCGGAGAAGACGATCCTTTCGACGATCTTCTCGCGTCTATGCGTTCTTCTCGCGGAGAGGAGCGCCTTCGTATCCTTGATGTCGCCGGAAGGTACTCCTACGCTCCTCGAGGTGGAACCCTAGGCCTCCTTGGTTTGTGCGCCGAGAGGTGAGGGAGAAGAGGGGCGACGTGTGAGGGTTTAGGGAAAAGAAAACTATCGTTCAAAAATAATCAATCCCCACTTAAGTTCCCTATTTATATTAAGTGATAAATATCACCCAACCCAACATAAATATAATTGTTCTCCTTTCCTTTCAGCACACCCCTGCTGGGGCCACTTGGTTACTCAAGCTATCTATAAGTCGTAGGGTCCGGTAGGTCTCGGGTTCAATTCCCGCTTAGGCCGCTTTATGCTTTTATTTATTTTTGCTACTTCCGCTACTCTAAAAATTCTATAAAAATATCCTAAAATTCCAGAAAAATTGTAGAATATTTTTAATAATTTATTTGGAAATTTTCGGGCGTTACATGATGAATCTCTGTTAAGAAATCTGCTAAGGCCTGTGCCTTAATGGCGGTGCGCGGTTGATACTGGATGTCATACTCTCCCAGCTCTGTAGCCTATTTGATAAGTCGGCCTGCCACTTCTACATTAGTTAATGCTCTCCCCATGGTGTTATTGGTTAAAACTGTAATAGGATGTGATAAGAAATAAGGCCTTAATCGCCTAGCCATAAGAACCAATCCGTAAACCAACTTCTCGAGGGCCGTGTATCGGATCTCAGCTCCCTTTAATAGATGACTGAAGAAATACACTGACCGTTGTACACTGTCATACTCCTTAACCAGCACAGCCCCCACGGCCTCGGGGGTGGCTGATAGGTAGACCCATAAGGGTTCCCCCACAACTGGCTTAAACAAGGATGGTAAAGATTCCAAATATTTCTTCAGCTCTTCAAAGGCTTTGGTGCATTCTTCATCCCATTGGAATTTGGAGGCCTTCCTTAGCACCTTGAAGAACGGAGCAGCCCGGTCCGCCGATCTGGAAATGAATCTTGACAGGGCTGTTATTCTGCCGACCCGCTTCTGGGTTTCTTTTAAATTCTGAGGAGGTTGCATATCTTTGAGCACTTGAACTTTTTCAGGATTGACTTCTATTCCTCGCTCAGTCACCAGGTAACCCAAGAATTTTCCTCCCTTAGCTCAGAACAGACACTTCAAAGGATTTAGCTTTAGTCCATATTGCCGGAGAGTCCTGCATGTTTCTTTTACATCTTGGATCAGATTCATGGCTAAGGGAGATTTGATGAGTATGTCATCCACATAGACTTCTACATTACGCCCAATTTGCTCCCGAAAGATTTTATCCATCATTCGTTGATATGTGGCCTCGACATTCATGAGACCAAAGGGCATGACCGTATAACAGAAAGTATCGTCAGCAGTAATAAAGCTAACATTTTCATGATCCTCTCTAGCAAGAGGTATTTGATGATACCCCTGGTAAGCGTCCAGCATACATATCCTCTCGCATCCGGCTGTGGAGTCTACCATTTGATCGATCCGAGGCAAAGGATAACAGTCTTTGGGACTGGCTCGATTGAGGTCCCGGAAGTTTATGCATACTCTCCACTTATTGTTAGGCTTTTTTACCAGGACTACATTGGAAAGCCACGAGGGGAACTGCACCTCCCGAACATGTCCTGCCTTCCTGAGCTGATCCACCTCGGCTCTTATTATTTTATTCTGATCGGCTGAGAAATTCCTTTTCTTTTGCTTTACAGGTCGGGAATCTAGTAATAAATGCAGCTTGTGTTCAGCTACTTCTGGCTTGACCCCGGGCAGTTCCTCAGTAGACCAGGCAAAGACATCCCGGTTGCGGATCAAGCATTGAATTAACTCCTCTTTGAGGGGAGAATGAAGGTCACTCGCCACTCGTGTCGGACTTTCGGGTCGATCGGCATATAATTGCACCTCCTCCCACAGGATTGATTCTTCAACTACAGGTAGAGACTCTTCTTGAACAGTGTACCCGCCCCTGTCTTGTGTCCTTTGATTTTTCCGAGCCTCCACTCGGACCATATCGATGTAGCATTGTCGTGAGACTCTTTGCTCTCCTCTAACTTCTCCGACCTGATCGCCCACGGGAAACTTAATTTTTTGATGGAAGGTCGAAACAGCAGCCCTAAACTCATGCAGAGCTGGCCTTCCCAGTATGACATTGTAGGAAGAGGGGGAATCCACTACGATAAAGGTACTCCTCTGTGTGCGTACCAGTGGCTCAGTGCCCAGAGATATGACCAGCTTAATCTGACCCATAGGCTTCACTTCATTGTCCGTAAACCCATATAGAGATGTGGCCACCGGCTGAAGTTCATCAGTATCAATCTGCATCTCTTCAAATGCAGTCCTGAATAGGATATTGACCGAGCTCCCCGTGTCAACAAAGACCCGAGCGACTCGGCTATTGGCAATGATAGCCTTGATGATAAGAGCATCATCATGAGGCAGCTCCAGACCCTCCAGGTCTGCTGGCCCGAAGCTGATAACAGGACCAGCAGCCTGCTCTTGACTGCATCCGACAATATGTACCTCCAACCGACGCACATGTGACTTGCGTGCTCTCCCTGAATCCCCATCGGTTGGTCCTCCAGATATCATGCCGATCTCCTTGACAGCAGCATTACCTCTGTTTTCGGCCTCCCGTGATCCTTCCGACTCTTTCTCCCGACCGGGTTGATGTGTACTAGGCCCTGCGAAGTCTGGACGAGATTGCCCGACCTGTCCCGTCATGCCCCTTTGTTCTTCCATCATCTTGATCAGTTGAGGGGCTAGCTCAGGTGGAGGTAATCCCATCTCGGCAGCCCGCTTGGAATCTCGAGCGAACTGAAAGCAATGATTACTGTCATGCGTGCGAGATCGATGATAAGTACAATACCGATTATTCCCAGGTCCCACTCAGGGAGCATGTACAGCTTCCACTCGAGGGGCGGGTTTGATCTCCGGCCCTGGATGAAAGGCAGGTCTGGTTTCCCGGGCACGCGGCAAAGGTTGAGGGGGCGGTGGAGGTACCCTCCTTTCTTGCTTGTTAGTGGCGGGAGGTGGTCTTTTAGCTTTCCTCCGAGCGGCTTGCGCTTCCTCCACTTTGATGTAGGAGACGGCTTTCTCCACCATCTCATCAAAATTCCGGGCAGGGTTTTTGATGAGGTCCCTGAAGAACTCCCCTTCTCCTAATCCATGAGAAAAGGCGCTCATCAGGATTTCTGAAGTGGCCGTGGGGACATCCTGAGCCACCTGATTAAAGCGATTGATGTAACTCCTCAAGGGCTCAGTCGGCCCTTGCTTCAGAGCGAATAGACAATGATCTGTCTTCTGATACTTCTTACTGCTAGCAAATCACCGCAAGAAGGCTGTCTTGAAGTTCAAAAAGCAAGTGATGGATTCTTGAGGTAATCCATCGAACCATTTTAAAGCTGAACCAGCTAAAGTGTTCAGAAAAACCCGGCATTTGACAGCATCGCTGTACTGATGCAGCAGGGCTGCATTTTTAAACTTACGCAAATGTTCCTCCGGATCTTTGCTCCCGTCATATTCGCCTATCGACGGAGGCCTGTAGCCTTTAGGCAATCTCTCATTTAAGATCCTAGCCAAGAAGGGCACTCTCTCGTCCGGATCTTCAGGAAATACTTCTGCCACGACAAGAGCTTTTCCCTTTTTTGAGTCTCGCGGTAAAGAACTTTCGGCCATAGAAATTTGTGATTGTTCCTTCTTGAGGCTGTGGCCTTGAGGCTCTAGCTGATAGTATCCTGCACCAGGCTCACGATAAGGAACCTGAGGCAATACCTCAGGTTGTTTTCTTTTAGAGCCCCGATCTGAGACAAGAAGGGGCTCTTTGGAAGCTTCCACAAGCACTTGTCGTGGTCGGGAAACGGTCGCCTGTCTCTCTGAGGCCGCTCGCCTTTTAGCCTCTTTGAAGAGCCCGTACTCTCCGGCCGTCATAGTAACGTTGATGCGACCAGACTCCTCCATCATCACATTCCGAATCAGGCTGTTGTGTTCCCACAGACGGCGCCAAATTTGATCTCGCCCGGAAGCTGAGTCGAATGAAGGCGGGCCTTGTTGTGCGGAAAGTTAACGGAGATTCGCTGAAAGAAGGTGACAAGGATGATGACGCTATCCTCTGCGCACACTCAGACAAGCACCCCTGTCGTTAGAGATCAGAAACCAGGGAAAAAGTCCCTGGGTCAGGCCCTCCAACGCTCAAGTCAGGTACTTTTTCCCCAGAAAACCCAAAGAAAAGACGAAAAGTAGAAAATAGTGAGAAATGACGAGTGAGTGTACCTGCATAAGGGACAAAGCCTCCCTTTTTATACTGCAATGGATGTTTCTGGAGCCTGGCAAATGTCAGGGAATGTCGGGTGTCAGGCTTTGTCTGACAGTGGTCAACACGTGGCTTCCTCCTATAGGCTGACGGAGGACTCGAGAGGAGTATGAGCCTCAAACCGTTGGAATATTCCCTGACATGCGATGATTATTCTCTGACAATTGGTTACGCCTCTTTGTCCTGTAGTGTCTGATCTCCTGACCTGCTTCCGTCTACGTCATCCCTGCCCTGTACATCTTGACCTGCACGTGGAGTTTGCTTCCCGACTCGCATCTGATTGCTGTTGGATAAGGCATGTACGCCCCGACCACACTAGGTCTGATTCCCGACCCGCATCTGATTGTTATCCAAGGCATGTACGTCCCGACCTGCACGCAGGGTCTGATTCACGACCCGCATCTGATTGTTATCCAAGGCATGTATGTCCCGACCTGCACGCTGGGTCTGATTTCCGACCCGCATCTGATTGTTATCCAAAGCATGTACGTCCCGACCTGCACGTGTTTTCTGACTTGCATTTCCAGGTCTGCTTCCTCGAATTGTTTCCCTGGGCTTCTGGGACCATCCCAACGGGAGACCTGGGGCTGGGCTTCCTAGGACATTGGAGCTTACAAAGGAATTGCTGGATGACTATTCCTAGGACATTGGAGCACACAACTGGAATGGACAGCACTGTCATTCCTGAGCTCTGAGGTGATCATGAATTTCGCATCCCCGCCCCACCCATACTGATGAAATTGGAAGGAGAACTTGAATAGACTGTTTTTTCCACACCTCTAGCGATCAGGAACTTCATATTTTCACAAGTGAGCTACAAGTGGTGTATCCACTGTTTCAATGATCTCCATATAGGATGCTGCAACCAAAACTAAAAGTGAGATTTTTAATTAGTATGCTAACAAAGAGACCTCACAAGTCATTATGCATTCATGTTGTTTAGCAGCATGTTCTTATTTTAATTATGTTCCTTGTTGCAGTAATATTTTTTTATATCATTCATATACTACCAGTTTCTGTGTCAGAATTATGCTTGAAATGGCAGACCCACGAAGTAAGATATTTAACTCAAGAAGCATGGCAGTTCTATCCTATAGATGGATTGTCTAAATTATTGAAATTGGTACATAACAATTGAAAGGTTGTATGTACGAGGTATTATGTGACATATTCATCTAATGATGCAGTAAAGACAAGAACTGATCATAAAGAATAGTAGGGCATGACTCACAGACAATAATGATGCTCAAGCTAAGAGAGCATTAGTTCTAATAATGGTTCCATACCACTCAGTATTCATTTCCAAGTTTGAAAATGTATCACTAATTCAAACTACAATTTGATAGTATCTCAAGAAGAGAGCAAACATAAAGATAATTGCTGGGGCCCCAATCTGAAATTTATGTTCTATCAAGCTACGAATAGCTATTGTTTCTCTAGTGAACAGAAGTCTTTCGCAACAAAAGGTAGCATATTTGACCCAGCATTTTTCCCAGATGTCAAAGGCAGCACAATTTAAGCTATCTTGTTGACATAATATCATTTTGTAGTTGAGGTAACAACTGGTTCTTTTGCATCAATAGGTGGGGATAACAAAATCAGTTACATCAACAACTTTATTCTTAGATATTAATAGCACATAGTAAGTTGGCATTTCTTCAATTTTTCAGTCAGTGAAGGTCACAACAGAAATAGGTCAAGCATCCCTATAAAAGATGTATAGACAATGTTTTTGTAAAAGCTTGTGGGAATTATGTTAGATGGACAATAGATGCACTTGAGAAATCAGAAAATGTAGCATAAAGAGGAGCATTTTTCCACCTTAATTAGGTAATCAACATCTTGCACAGAAGAAAAATATGATACAGGCATCAAATATTAGTTGAATTTTGGGTATAGAGAAAACCTTGCAAAAATCTTTTTCCCTGAAATCTTCTTCAATTTCAGTGCTGTCAGTGAAGGCAGCCTCTATAAATAAAGAAATTGAAAATGACATTCAATATAAACAAATTTGCCTCTCATCTAATTGCCACAAAGTAGAATGGCAAAAAAAGACCACCTCTGGTAGTAACTCGAGATCACCCAATTCCTTGAACTCTAGTAGGGAATTTCCTTGAGCATTGTTATCAAACTTCCCTAGTATTAAAAATATGTCTCAATAGAATTGTTTGGTGTAGATCAAACTACAGTGATGCTCATACAGCATTTTGAAACTCCTGATATTTTGACACCAGAAATGTTTTTAACTGGTAAATTTCTGCCGGATGTCCAAACTCAAAATATCTGTTAGCTTACTACACAGCCACTGGCTACATGTGAGATTCAAACCAGTCCAGAATATCACCAATAGGCAAGCTGGTCATCTCATGGTATGCAAACGCAAGATTTAACTCCTCCTCTACATGATCAAGCCATTCATACTTCTCCATTGAGGGATCCTTTTCCTTAAGAGCTTGCTTCCACTGAGTCGCTCGTCCATCGCTCTTCAAATATCCCCTCTCATCAATGAAACCCTTCTCCTGAAACAACTCAAATACACTGGCAGATACTGCCTCATCCAAACCAGGGATCCTTTCCGTCAAAAGCGTACCAGTCAATGGGAACTCCAGACACCTGACCTTCTTAACATAGACACCCTTCTTCTTCAACGCAGCCACGTTCTTCTCTATCAGCCTCTTTTCATGCAGGTCTTTAGGCATATGGACAAAGAGAGTGGGAGGATACCCAACTGGAACACCCATGGAACCGAACACCCCAGCTGAAATCATGAGCGCCACGCTGCTAAAATTCACCTCCTTTGCCAGCGCAGAAACAAAATAACCACCGGATGAAGCTCCCAGAGCTGTGACAGGAGCTTTTGGAGCTCGTGGTTCTCAATCCACCATTGTAGTATCCCTTTAGCAATGCCGACGTCCTTCTCGATAGACCAGCATCTTCCGAGGCTGGAAACAGCGATGACGGCAAACCTGTGACCTAGAGCATTGAGGACAATCAGCCTGTCTTCTGGAAGGCCGACGCAGTGCGGGCAATGAGCGGATCGATCCCAGAAATTAGCAGCTCGGTAGTTGCAACCGTGAGCTATGAAGACGACGGCCGGGGGGGACTCGGGAATTTGCCATATGACTTCGGTCTTGTCGACGAATTCGACGGTAGGTTGGGATCGAACAGATGCAACAACAACAACATGATTCCTTTTGCTCTTCCTATCAAATTGGGTCAGTGATCCAGCAGCCGAACCTTTAGAATTCATGGGGGTGGCTAGAAGAATCATGCCGACAAGAAGAAGAGCCAGCAATCCGACAGCAACCGCCCCTCCTCTCCGCTGCGCGCTCAGTGGCTTCTTCGCACTCTGGCGTCATGATTTAGGGCAAGATCGAAGCTTTACTGCTGAAGATTGAGCACGCGATCGTGATGCGAAGAACGCGAAAAAAACATCCGCCAGAGAGGTGAGACGCTGCTGATCGATTGAGATCGAAATCGATAGTTAAAACCTCTTTCCAAATTGGGCCATTACGTGAGGGATTGTGGCCCACTGCAGCTTTATATGGACTGGACGAGCCCATATGAAGCCCAAAGCAATCTTAATAATTTACTTTTGCAAATTAGCCCTTTATTTCCATGAATATAAGTTTCACCCTTGTATTTTGAAATTAAAATAATAATAATAATAATAAACTTTAATATATATTGTATGGAAACTTGCTTTCATTTATACTAATTCTTTGGTTTCTACATTAACATTATATTCATAAATTTTTAAAACTTTAATCGACTTACTTTTTAAAGTTCTCTCACATGACATGTCACACAAATGTGATGCGATGTTCAAACGTTGGAGAAAATAATGTTCAACTAAGTTTTTTTTTTTATTCTAAGGAAAAAAAAGAGTGCAATATAATTTCTTTGGGTTTGAGAATAATTAACCATGCGCTAACTTCATTTTCTTAATTTGTTGGTGTTGTTGTAGCTTTCATTTTAGTTTGATATCTTGAAAGAATCTATCTTTTCCTTGATTAATTGACATTGTCTCTCCTTTTAAGTCACAATATGGCTTAGTCTTTATATCTCAATCAACAAAGAACAAATGGAAATAAATAATAACTCTGATATTTATTTTTTTAATTTATTTTTAACTTTTAAAAAGTGTAAGATGTTTCTCAGCCTTCAACGAAAAATATTTTTATTGAACTTTTAATGTGAATCATCTTGGATTAACAACCACCTTCTTTAGTTGTTCAATTTATTTCTGATTTATTTTAATTGCACTATTTAACTAAGTTGAAAGATCGAGAAAGAGATTATTTTTATTTAGCAGGCAATTCACCCCTCTCTTGCCAGCTGCACGGGAACAACAAATACGAAGTTTGTTCTACTCGATCTAAACTCTGGGCCATGTCAGCCTGGTTTGGTCGACTGAACCTCTTGTTCGGTAGACTGATCACCCCAGTTTATGCAAAATAGAGTTACATAGATGCTCCTGTAAAACAGAGTTAGTACAGTATAATATAATACATGAGTAAGATAAGACAGTAAAATCTGTCTTGATCTCAAATTAGAAACCTCCTGATTTCTTCAGTTGGATCAGCGACCTAAGGTTTTGTTCCTTCCTAAAGCATGACATCACTGTCGCTCCATTTTAGTTGCTTACCTCAACCTACCCGCCAAAGATCGGATTCTCCAAACCTATTTAAACTTTATTTCTCAGCATTGGATCATCTCGCCTGGGCTTCCTCTTGATATTAGGTCCTCCAGACATATCGAGTATCACTGCCAAGTGTCAGGTCCTCTCAACTCACCTGGACTTCCTGCCTGGTTTCTACGATCTACTAAGACTTTTCTATCTAGCCGTGACTAGGACTTTCTAGGTTGAGTAAACAATCTGCACACTTAGTCCAGATCACAACAAGACTTAACTTGAATCTTTAATAACATCAAAACTCAGATAAGATACTGGTGCATCATGCATCAACAATTTTTTTTTTTTTTTTTATGTTTGATAACCAATGTTCACAGTTAAGTTTAATATATGTAGAATTAAGTAAATAAGCATTTTTCTATAACTCTCCTATTGAGTTTAATAACTCTCTCTTAACTTACTATCTCTTGCCCTTTAACATATATCAAAAATTGGGACAAAACGCAAGACCATTAACTTCAGAGAAAATTAAAGTTTTAAAGTAAGGCTGGTAATTTTCAAGGAAAATTTTAAAAACAAGTTGTGAGTAAAATTTTAGTGTTTAAAATTTCCAAATGAAAATTTTTGAAAAATAATTTAAAATTTTTAAAGAAAAAATTTGTAACCTATTTGAAAATTTTTTAAGTGTTTTAATTTTCAAAGGAATTTTTTTGAAAATTTTATAAGTTTTAAAATTCTCAAATAAAATATTTGAAATCTTCTAAGTGCTAAATTTTTTCAATTTTTTTTGAAATGTTCAAAGTGTTAATTTTTTTAAAAAAATGAAAATTTCAAAATATTAAAATTTTCAAAATTGTTTTTTGAAAATTTCAAAGTGTTTAAAATTTTAAAAAAATTTGAAATCTTCTAAGTTTTAAAACTTTCAAAGTTTCTAAGTGTTAAAGTTTCCAAATTTTTTTTTTTTAAATTCAAATTGTTAAAAAAAAATTCTTTTTTTTTTTGAAATTTTCTATGTTTTAAAATTTTCAAAGAGAATATTTTAAAAACAATTCGAATAGTTTTTAAGTACAAATTTTAAAACCATTTTTCAAAAATTAGTTTGAAAATTTTTTGAAAATTGTGTGAGAGAGTTTGGGGAAAAAATCTGAGGAAATTTTGAAAAGCTTTTGACAATTAATTTTGAAAATAGCTAAAATTGATGGATTCCTCTCCCTTAATTAAATATATCTAAAGTCAAAGTAGATATAAAATGCATAAATTTTGAAAATATTTTAAAGAGAATAAAAATATCTAGAAAATAGTCTTTAAATATAAGATAGTTGTTACTTACTTAGGTTAGTCAAATTGAGCTTTGGTTTCCAACTAGTTTGTTATTAAATTGGTCAATCTATTTGTTTAAAGTCTAGATTTATATTGAAACATCTGAAATTTTATATTAAGTCCTAAGTATCTCACTTAATTCTATCTTTCACATACCAATTTAGCCTCTCGGGTAGCTATTAAAAGCTCCAAATCTTTTTACGATAGAGCGTATCTAAAAGTTAGGGTCGATGGGGTTTCTTGTTCCTTGTTTTCATTGTGGGAGAAATTCTTGAATGTTTTTTGATTGCATGATGGCATGGAGTGGTAGTGGATAGAAGTGGTGGTTGCCAATATTTTTGTAAGATAGCCAAAGAAACGTAATTCATCTCGATCTGCGTTTAGCTCCTCCATCTCACAATGGTAAAGCTAACCAACTACATGCTTGGCAGATTGGGTTTGGAGCGGAGGCCCTGTTCATTACACACATCTGACAACATAGTAACTATTAATTAAAGAAGCAGAGGTTTGGCTATCCATATCTACCCTTTTGAATGGATGATTCAATTTACTGTTTTATAAATTTTTAATATAAATAAAAAATTTTCGACCTTATCATAATAAATCATTAATTTGAAGTCATTATTTTACTAGATATCATTGATGCTAAATCCCTGGGGGCTATGGTCATTCTTAGCTATGATTGGATTGATTTTTTTTTTCATTGTGCCAGATTTATTGTTAGCTGATCTGGCTATTTATTATTATTTTTTTCAATGGACTAATTTAGCACAACATCTATTAGCGCAACATCTCGGCTTAAGTTAAGATTCAACCGGTTCCAAAAAAATTGTCTCTCAATTACTAACCAAACTAAATCGAATTGAACCGAACCGAACCAAAATTGATTCAAAATAGCTAGGCAAGTTGGATGGGAACTCAAACACCAATCAAAATAGATGCACGAATTAATTGTTGAATTGTTCTCAGGGGATACTCAATTGGTTAGAGGGTGATAGATATGCTAAAATGAAGAGATTAATTTCCGACGGACGCATGCTCTTGAAAACAAAATCTCTTAGTTATTTGGCGGTTGGATATAGGCTGACCGCAAAATTTATCCTTTTTTATACAATCTGAAGATGAATTGTGAGAAACATGCTGAACTATTTGATCTAGGCTCCATTTTTTTCCTTTTGATAATTTCAATTACTCATATCTGAGATGGTTTGTTTCCTTCGAATTCACAGTGCGCTCGGTGCCTAGTTATAGTTATTGGATTAGTTTCTGCTATCTGGCTGGGTTTAAAGCCTGGGAAAATTGGCTGAGACCATGAACTCAGGTAGCTAGAAAGAGTTTAAAAATAGCATTGATCAATAAAATTTCTAATTTAAGTACATTGTTATAGAAATCTAAATCTGCATGTAGCAAACTAATTAATTTAATTTTTACTCTTAATAGCTACGAATGTTTTAAATTCTGTTATAATTTCCTCTCTTTGCCTTTTCTGGTTGAGTTTGTCAAGTTCATGTTCATGTTGCTATTTATTTGATAAGATAATTAGAGCGTCAGGGATTATATTTACACTATTATATAATAGATTTTTTTTTAAAAAAATTATGAACCTTCTAAGAAAATATGTCAGATGCGGATGATTCTTTTATCTCTTAATAGCTAGGAATGTTTTAAAATTCTGTGCCATGTAACTCCTTTGAATGATTATCATGCATCTGAGATGGTTTAACCCCACTATTATTTATTAATACATCAGCAAAAGACAAAAGTTTATCCCCACTAATTCTCTTTTTGTTAATCAGTTTATTCCATTTGTACTTCTCCCGATACATAGAAGCCACACTTCCTTCTAATGACCTATCCATGATCTTTGTGCTTCCCGCTGAACTGTTCATCATTTTAGTATTTACTAAGGGTCCTTTCATAGGGTGTGTTTACTATTATTTACTAATATTATTCCTGCTCTAGACAGCTAGCTACCTTCAAGTAGGGGTGGGAAAATTTAGTTAAAACCGGAAAAACCGACCGAACCGAAAATTTTTAATTTTTTTGGTTTGGTTTTTTCGATGTTTCGGCCGGTTTCGATTTAAGTTTTTTAAAATTCGGTTATTCGATTCCGTTTACGGTTTTGACTCCCAAAAATTTGAGTAAACCGAACCGATCATATTATACTTAAAATATGAATTATCGGTCATACAAGTGGATTGAGCCTCTAATCATTTTTAATATAATAGCACAATCAAGTTATATATTTATATAATTACTTATTGTTACCGGATAATAAAATTTTAGCATTGCTTTAAATTCATAATTATTTTAATAAATAGATATTTTTTCTTGGTCTCTAAATTAATATTTGTAGTCGCACAAAATCAATTTAATTTATTATATAAACCGTATATAACCGACAGTATAAACCGGACCGTATTACAATAAAAACCGGAATGAACCGTAATAATATGGTTTGATTTTGGATCAAAGATTTTTAAAACCGAAACCGAAAAAATTAAACCATATTAAAGTAAAATCGGATCAAACCGGCCGATGCCCCCCCCCTACCTTCAAGCCTAAACTCCCACAAGAACCATACATCTTCAACCCAGGGAAATACATAATAAACTTCAACCATATTTATTAGAGGTGCAGGATTTCAAAAAAGAAGTGTATATTCATTCATACATATCTACAAGAAAACAAAAAAAAAGAAAAATTATCGATCAGTTAAGCTTATACATTTAGCAGCTAGTAAGCACATCAGTACATGACTGAAAACTCCAACTTGATACTTGCAGCAACATTTGTTGGCTAATGAAAGCCAACACAATCATAACAATATTTTTGAAGTACTAGCAAACATGCAAAATCAAGAACATAAAAAATAGACAAAAACCATCGTACAAAAACTTTGACAAGGAAAACGTGAAGAAAAAAATTATTTTATAATAAAAATGCAATCTAACAGTGAAGTTCATCTAATTCAAGATTTTTTAGAAAAGAAACTTATTCCATCATCATCTATGTCAAAAGATAAAACTTAAAGAAACAACTTCACACAAGTCACATAAAGAGGGGACGATGAACGCCTAGGTAAGACCAAATGTGCAACTACCAACAACTTAGAAAGTTTTATCTGCCGATAGCAAAAGCTAACAAAAGCTAAAACAAGTGATGGGGCTAAAACAAGTTATATATTTATATATTTACTTATTGTTACCGGATAACAAAATTTTAGTATTGCTTTAAATTCGTAATTATTTTAATAAATTGATATTTTTTCTTGGTCTCAAAATTAATATTTGTAGTCGCACAAAATCAATTTAATTCATTATATAAATCGTATATAACCGACCGTATAAACCGGATCGTATTACAATAAAAACCGGACCGAACCGTAATAATATGATTTGGTTTTGGATTAAAGATTTTTAAAACTAAAACCGAAAGAATTAAACCGTAGTAGAGTAAAATCGGATCAAACCGGCCGATGCCCACCCCTACCTTCAAGTCAAAACTCTCACAAGAATCATACATCTTCAACTTAGGGAAATACTCAATAAACTTCGACCATATTTATTAGAGGTGCAGGATTTTGAAAAAGCAGTGTATATTCATTCATACATATCTGCAAGAAAACAAAAAAAAGTAAAATTATCAATCAGTTAAGCTTGAGCATTTAACGGCTAGTAAGCACATCAGTACATGACTGCAAACTCCAACTTGATACTTGCAGCAACATTTGTTGGCTAATGAAAGCCAACACAATCATAACAATAGATGTTGAAGTACTAGCAAACATACTAAATCAAGAACATAAAAAAAAAGTCAAAAACCATCGTACAAAAATTATGACAAGGAAAACGTGAAGAAAAAAAAACATTTTATAATAACAATGCAATCTATCAGTGAAGTTCATCTAATTCAAGATTTTTGAGAAAAGAAACTTATTCCTTCATCATCTATGCCAAAAGATAAAACATAAAGAAACAACTTCACACAAGTCACATAAAGAGGGGACGATGAACCCCTTGATAAGACCAAATGTACAACTAACAACAACTTAGAAAGTTTTATCTGCCGATAACAAAAGCTAACAAAAGCTAAAACAAGTGATGGGGCTAAAACAAGTTATATATTTATATATTTACTTATTGTTACCGGATAACAAAATTTTAGTATTGCTTTAAATTCATAATTATTTTAATAAATTGATATTGTTGCTTGGTCTCTAAATTAATATTTGTAGTCGCACAAAATCAATTTAATTCATTATATAAACCGTATATAACCGACCGTATAAACCGGACCGCATTACAATAAAAACCGGACCGAACCGTAATAATATGGTTTGGTTTTGGATAAAAGATTTTTAAAACCGAAGCCTAAAAAATTAAACCTTAGTAGAGTAAAATCGGACCAAAGCGGCCGATGCCCACCCCTACCTTCAAGCCAAAACTCCCACAAGAACCAAACATCTTCAACCCAGGAAAATACTCAATAGACTTCAACCATATTTATTAGAGGTGCAGGTTTTCAAAAAAGCAGTGTATATTCATTCATACATATCTGCAAGAAAACACAAAAAAAGTAAAATTATCGATCAGTTATGCTTGAGCATTTAACAGTTACTAAGCACATCAATACATGACTGCAAACTCCAACTTGATACTTGCAGCAACATTTGTTGGCTAATGAAAGCCAACACAATCATAACAATAGGTGTTGAAGTACTAGCAAACATACTAAATCAGGAACATAAAAAATAGTCAAAAACCATCGTGCAAAAACTTTGACAAAGAAAACGTGAAGAAAAAAAACATTTTATAATAGCAATGCAATCTAAGAGTGAAGTTCATCTAATTCAAGATTTTTGAGAAAAGAAACTTATTCCATCATCATCTATGCCAAAAGATAAAACATAAAGAAACAACTTCACATAAGTCACATAAAGAGGGGACGATGAACCCCTTGGTAAGACCAAATGTGCAACTAACAACAGCTTAGAAAGTTTTATTTGCCGATAGCAAAACTAACAAAAGCCAAAACAAGTGATGGGGGCTAAAACAAGTTATATATTTATATATTTACTTATTGTTACCGGATAACAAAATTTTAGTATTGCATTAAATTCATAATTATTTTAATAAATTGATATTTTTTCTTGGTCTCTAAATTAATATTTGTAGTCGCACAAAATCAATTTAATTCACTATATAAATCGTATATAATCGACTATATAAATCGAACCGTATCACAATAAAAATTGGGCTGAACCGTAATAATATGGTTTGGTTTTGGATCAAAGATTTTTGAAACTGAAACCGAAAAAATTAAACCGTAGTAGAGTAAAATCGGACCAAACCGGCCGATGCCCACCCCTACCTTCAAGCCAAAACTCCCACAAGAACCATACATCTTCAACCCAGGGAAACACTCAATAAACCTCAACCATATTTATTAGAGGTGCAGGATTTCATAAAAGCAGTGTATATTCATTCATACATATTTGCAAGAAAACAAAAAAAAAAGTAAAATTATCGATCAGTTAAGTCTAAGCATTTAACAGCTAGTAAGCACATCAGTACATTACTGCAAACTCCAACTTGATACTTGCAGCAACATTTGTTGGCTAATGAAAGCCAACACAATCATAACAATAGGTGTCGAAGTACTAGCAAACATACTAAATCAAGAACATAAAAAATAGTCAAAAACTATCGTACAAAAACTTTGACAAGGAAAACTTGAAGAAAAAAAATATTTTATAATAGCAATGCAATTTAACAGTGAAGTTCATCTAATTCACGATTTTTGAGAAAAGAAACTTATTCCATCATCATCTATGCCAAAAGATAAAACTTATAGAAACAACATCACACAAGTCACATAAAGAGCGGACAACGGACCCTTGGTAAGACCAAATGTGCAACAAACAACAACTTATAAAGTTTTATCTGCCGATAGCAAAAGCAAACAAAAGCTAAAACAAGTGATGTGGCTAAAACAAGTTATATATTTATATATTTACTTATTGTTACCGGATAACAAAATTTTAGTAATACTTTAAATTCATAATTATTTAAAGAAATTGATTTTTTTTTTGGTCTCTAAATTAATATTTGTAGTTGCACAAAATCAATTTAATTCATTATATAAACCGTATATAATCGACCATATAAACTGGACCGTATTACAATAAAAACCGGACCGAACCGTAATAATATGGTTTGATTTTGGATCAAAGATTTTTAAAACCGAAACTGAAAAATTAAACTGTAGTAGAGTAAAATTGAACCAAACCGGTGAAGCCCACCCCTACCTTCAAGCCAAAACTCCCACAAGAACCATACATCTTCAACCCAAGGAAATACTCAATAAAGTTCAACCATATTTTATAGAGGTGCAGGATTTAAAAATAGCAGTGTATATTCTTTCATACATATCTACAAGAAAACAAAACAAAAAAAAGTAAAATTATCGATCAGTTATGCTTGAGCATTTAACAGCTAGTAAGCACATCAATACATGACTGCAAACTCCAACATGATACTTGCAGCAACATTTGTTGGCTAATGAAAGCCAACACAATCATAACAATAGGTGTCGAAGTACTAGCAAACATACTAAATCAAGAACATAAAAAATAGTCAAAAACCATCGTACAAAAATTAAGACAAGGAAAACGTGAAGAAAAAAAAAACATTTTATAATAGCAATGCAATCTAACAGTGAAGTTCATCTAATTCAAGATTTTTGAGAAAAGAAACTTATTCTATCATCATCTATGCCAAAAGATAAAACATAAAGAAACAACATAAAGAGGGGACGATGAACCCCTTGGTCAGACCAAATGTGCAACTAACAACAACTTAGAAAGTTTTATTTGCCGATAGCAAAAGCTAAAACAAGTGATGGGGCTAAAACAAGTTATATATTTATATTTTTACTTATTGTTACCGGATAACAAAATTTTAGTATTACTTTAAATTTATAATTATTTTAATATATTGATATTTTTTTCTTGGTCTCTAATTAATATTTGTAGTCGCACAAAATCAATTTAATTCATTATATAAACCGTATATAACCGACCGTATAAACCGGACTGTATTACAATAAAAACCGGACCGAACTGTAATAATATGGTTCGGTTTTGAATCAAAGATTTTTAAAACCGAAATCGAAAAAATTAAATCGTAGTAGAGTAAAATCGGACCAAACCGGCCGATGCCCACCGCTACCTTCAAGCCAAAACTCCCACAAGAACTATACATCTTCAACCCTGGTAAATACTCAATAAACTTCAACTATATTTATTAGAGGTGCATGATTTCAAAAAAGCAGTGTATATTCATTTATACATATCTGCAAGAAAACAAAAAAAAGAGTAAAATTATCGATCAGTTAAGCTTGAGCAATTGACACCTAGTAAACACATCAGTACATGACTGCAAACTCCAACTTGATACTTGCAGCAACATTTGTTGGCTAATGAAAGCCAACACAATCATAACAATAGGTGTTAAAGTACTAGCAAACATACTAAATGAAGAACATAAAAAATAGTCAAAAACCATCGTTCAAAAACTTTGACAAGGAAAACGTGAAGAAAAAAAACATTTTATAATAGCAATGCAATCTAACAGTGAAGTTCATCTAATTCAAGATTTTTGAGAAAAGAATCTTATTCCCTCATCATCTATGCCAAAAGATAAAATTTAAAGAAACAACTTCACACAAGTCACATAAAGAGGGGACGATGAACCCCTTGGTAAGATCAAATGTGCAACTAACAACAACTTAGAAAGTTTTATCCGCCGATAGGAAAAGCTAACAAAAGCTAAAACAAGTGATGGGGTTAAAACAAGTTATATATTTATATATTTACTTATTGTTACCGGATAACAAAATTTTAGTATTGCTTTAAATTCATAATTATTTTAATAAATTGATATTTTTTCTTGGTATCTAAATTAATATTTGTAGTCACACAAAATCAATTTAATTCATTATATAAGCTGTATATAACCGACCGTATAAACCAGACCGTATTACAACAAAAACCGGACCGAACCATAATAATATGGTTTGGTTTTGGATCAAAGATTTTTAAAATCGAAAATGAAAAAATTAAATCGTAGTAGAGAAAAATCGGACCAAACCGGCCGATGCCCACCCTACCTTCAAGCCAAAACTCCCACAAGAACCATACATCTTCAACCCAGGGAAATACTCAATAAACTTCAACCATATTTATTAGAGGTGCAGGATTTCAAAAAAGCAGTGTATATTCATTCATACCCATCTGCAAGAAAACAAAAAAAAAGTGAAATTATCGATCAGTTAAGCTTGAGCATTTAACAGCTAGTAAGCACATCAGTACATGACTGCAAACTCCAACTTGATACTTGCAGCAACATTTGTTGGCTAATCAAAGCCAACACAATCATAACAATAGGTGTTGAAGTACTAGCAAACATACTAAATCAAGAACATAAAAAATAGACAAAAACCATCGTACAAAAACTTTGACAAGGAAAACGTGAAGAAAAAAATTATTTTATAATAAAAATGCAATCTAACAGTGAAGTTCATCTAATTCAAGATTTTTTAGAAAAGAAACTTATTCCATCATCATCTATGTCAAAAGATAAAACTTAAAGAAACAACTTCACACAAGTCACATAGAGAGGGGACGATGAACCCCTTGGTAAGACCAAATGTGCAACTAACAAAAACTTAGAAAGTTTTGTATCTGCCGATAGCAAAAACTAACAAAAGCAAAAACAAGTGATGCGGCTAAAACAAGTTATATATTTATATATTTAATTATTGTTACCGGATAACAAAATTTTAGTATTGCTTTAAATTCATAATTATTTTAATAAATTGATATTTTTTCTTGGTCTCTTAATTAATATTTGTAGTCGCACAAAATCAATTTAATTCATTATATAAACCGTATATAACCGACCGTATAAACTAGACCGTATCACAATAAAAATTGGACCGAACCGTAATAATATTGTTTGGTTTTGGATCAAAGATTTTTAATACCGAAACCGAAAAAATTAAACCGTAGTAAAGTAAAATCGGACCAAACCGACCGATGCCCACCCCTACCTTCAAGCCAAAACTCCCACAAGAACCATACATCTTCAACCCATGGAAATACTCAATAATCTTCTACCATATTTATTAGAGGTGCAGGATTTCAAAAAAGCAGTGTATATTCATTCATACATATCTGTAAAAAACAAAAAAAATAATTAAAATTATCAATCAGTTAAGCTTGAGCATTTAACAGCTAGTAAGCACATCAGTACATGACTGCAAACTCCAACTTGATACTTGCAGCAACATTTGTTGGCTAATGAAAGCCAACACAATCATAACAATATGTGTTAAAGTACTAGCAAACATACTAAATCAAGAACATTAAAAATAGTCAAAAACCATCGTACAAAAACTTTGACAAGGAAAACATGAAGAAAAAAACATTTTATAATAACAATGCAATCTAATCGTGAAGTGTATCTAATTCAAGATTTTTGAGAAAAGAAACTTATTCCATCATCATCTATGCCAAAAGATAAAACTTAAAGAAACAACTTTACACAAGTCACATAAAGAGGGGACGATGAACGCCTAGGTAAGACCAAATGTGCAACTACCAACAACTTAGAAAGTTTTATCTGTCGATAGCAAAAGCTAACAAAAGCTAAAACAAGTGATGGGGCTAAAACAAGTTATATATTTATATATTTACTTATTGTTACCGGATAACAAAATTTTAGTATTGCTTTAAATTTGTAATTATTTTAATAAATTGATATTTTTTCTTGGTCTCAAAATTAATATTTGTAGTGGCACAAAATCAATTTAATTCACTATATAAATCGTATATAACCGACCGTATAAACCGGATCGTATTATAATAAAAACCGGACCGAACCGTAATAATATGGTTTGGTTTTGGATTAAAGATTTTTAAAACTGAAACCGAAAGAATTTAACCGTAGTAGAGTAAAATCGGACCAAACCGGCCGATGCCCACCCCTACCTTCAAGTAAAAACTCTCACAAGAATCATACATCTTCAACTTAGGGAAATACTCAATAAACTTCAACCATATTTATTAGAGGTGCAGGATTTTGAAAAAGCAGTGTATATTCATTCATACATATCTGCAAGAAAACAAAAAAAAAGTAAAATTATCAATCAGTTAAGCTTGAGCATTTAACGGGTAGTAAGCCATCAGTACATGACTGTAAACTCCAACTTGATACTTGCAGTAACATTTATAGGCTTATGAAAGCCAACACAATCATAACAATAGGTGTTGAAGTACTAGCAATCATACTAAATCAAGAACATAAAAAATAGTCAAAAACCATCGTACAAAAACTTTGACAAGGAAAACATGAAGAAAAAAAATATTTTATAATAGCAATGCAATCTAACAGTGAAGTTCATCTAATTCACGATTTTCTTGAAAAGAAACTTATTCCATCATCATCTATGCCAAAAGATAAAACATAAAGGAATAACTTCACACAAGTCACATAAAGAGGGGTGGATGAACCTCTTGGTAAGACCAAATGTGCAACTAACAACAACTTAGAAAGTTTTATCTGCCGATAGCAAAAGCTAACAAAAGCTAAAACAAGTGATGGGGCTAAAACAAGTTATATATTTATATATTTACTTATTGTTACCGGATAACAAAATTTTAGTATTGCTTTAAATTCATAATTATTTTAATAAATTGATTTTTTTTCTTGGTCTCTAAATTAATATTTGTAGTCGCACAAAATCAATTTAATTCATTATATAAACCTTATGTAACCAACCGTATAAACCGGACCATATTACAACAAAAACCGGACCGAACTGTAATAATATGGTTTGGTTTTGGATCAAAGATTTTTAAAATCGAAATTGAAAAAATTAAACCGTAGTAGAGTAAAATCGGACCAAACCGGCCGATGTCCACCCCTACCTTCAAGCCAAAACTCCCACAAGAACCATACATCTTCAACCAAGGGAAATACTCAATAAACTTCAACCATATTTATTAGAGGTGCAAGATTTCAAAAAGCAATGTATATTCATTCATACATATCTGCAAGAAAACAAAAAAAAAGTAAAATTATCGATCAGTTAAGCTTGAGCATTTAACAGCTAGTAAGCACATCAGTACATGACTGCAAACTCCAACTTGATACTTGCAGCAACATTTGCTGGCTAATGAAAGCCAACAAAATCATAACAATAGGTGTTGAAGTACTAGCAAACATACTAAATCAAGAACATAAAAAATAGTCAGAAACCATCGTACAAAAACTTTGACAAGGAAAACGTGAAGAAAAAAAACATTTTATAATAGCAATGCAATCTAACAGTGAAGTTCATCTAATTCATGATTTTTGATAAAAGAAACTTATTCCATCATCATCTATGCCAAAAGATAAAACTTAAAGAAACAACTTCACACAAGTCACATAAAGAGGGGACGATGAACCCCTTGGTAAGACCAAATGTGCAACTAACAACGACTTAGCAAGTTTTATCTGCCGATAGCAAAAGCTAACAAAAGCTAAAACATGTGATGAGGATGATCGGCGTCATCAACGGTGGCAACACCGGCAGGGGGGGGGGGGCTGGGCGTAAGAAGGAAAGAGAGAAGGAAAATATTTTAACTATGTTTATTTGAAGGGAAAGAATTAAAAAGTACAAACCTTCACTTTGTCCATTCTTCAAATACAAGCATTTTCGGTTTTTTGCTTTTTTGCATTTCAACAACCTTTCTCCCAAAGGGAGTTATGCCACTACATTGATTGGATACCAGTTTAGTTTAGTAAGACGAGATTTGCCACCCTTTTTATGTTTTGAACTGAGTTATACTAATAGTACCGACTTTGTCGGCCGATGAGTGAAATTTCATTCAATCTTTTTCTAGTTATATGCATAGTGCAAACTTTGTCATTTATCTCGTTGCTCTCTCAAATGCGAGCTACATGGAAGCTGAAGGTGCCCCCACAAGTTGGCACAATTGATTGTAGTAAAAGGGCTCAGTCCGTTTTGAGATTATGTCACTGTTGATACTTGTTGTAATAGATCATGTGATCGATTTTCAATGTGTGCGAAAAGTACGACGGATCACATAACCTTGTACAAAGGGGCATTGTATTGAGTGAAGTCCCTCGCGACTTCAAATTGCATTTGATGGTCTTGGAGGGATATCAGTTGACGGTTATTAGTTTTTTTTTGTTACAACATGGCAATGATGGTAAAATAAATAAATTAATTACAAATTTGTGGAAAAAATAAGTCTTAAATTCGTTAAGCTCAGCTTTGATTCAATTAGTCAACCACAGCTCTATAAACTCAAATACAAGCATTTTCAATTTTTTTTTTCTTTCGAAAAAATGTAGCATTTCGACTGCCTTTCTCCCAAAGGGAGTAATGCCACTGCATTGATTGGATACTAGTTTAGTTTAGTAAGAAGAGATTTGTCACCAATTTTAAGTTTTGAACTGAGTTTTACTGATAGGGCCGACTTTTACCAACAACGAAAATTAACACAACAAGCAATTTAACATCATTCACCTATTTAGTTGCACTTAAACCTAATATAATATAGTCATTGACCGGGGTTAAACCTAAGATCTAGTTATTGGCCGGGCCTGCAGGGTGGGTGACGACAAGGGTGGCGGCGAAAGGGGGGACGACAAGGAAGGCGGCGGCAGGAGCAGCGGCTGCAGGAGCGGCGACAGCGACGGTTGGTATTTTTGCTGCTACAGTAGCTAGATTCACAAAGTTTTCCATCGCAACTACTTCTTACTCACTCAACGCTACTCTCAATCCTTATAACGCGATAGAATTCGCCACCTACCCACCGACCGAAACTTGCCAGCCTCTCACAGGTCAGTAAAACTGACAACGCCGCCTGCAGCCTGCAGCCTGCAGCCTGCCACCTGCTACCTACCCCTGAAACTTTTGACCAGGCCCACTCTACACGTCTACACGTCAGACGTTTGATTAAGGAATGATGTCTACAAGTCATAACCCAATTGATCCATTATGAAAACCATGATTATAGATGATAGTTGATAAATATATTTATAAACAATCTTTATCAGAGTTGCTGGTTAATTTATCTTTTCTATCCTCTTGTTTGAGGCACGCCTCTTAGGCTAAAAGGGAAAAAAAAAAATTTGTAGTGCAATTCATTGCACTTTATGGATTGGAATATTGAGCTATTTGTAGTAAATTAGTAATATGAATAAAGATTGATAAATGAAGTACTAGACAGGATTATAATTTACAATAGTTAGATGTAGTTCCAATTGATATAAAATAGAGGTATATAGTTTTTTTTAGCTGGTATGGAAATATTCGAAGGTGACAAATAAACTCTATAGTTAGAAGTGAAGGTGTAAGTAGCGAGAGATCAAAGAACACTTTAGTTGGTGTCATAAAATATGATTTTAGTTGATTTGGATTTTGCTAGTGGTATACCTTGCATAAAGCTAACTGATAAAATACCTATAGTTCACTCTTGTAATTGGTACAAACATGACTTGTGAGGAGAAAGAGGTATATTTGATGTTTTTCATCATTCCTGATATAGATAATTTTTCCAATGTATACCAAGCTCTAGGACAGTTCTCTTGTAATACTATCTTCAATATCGTCATAACCTTGATATAATTGTAACTTTGGAACACTGAAGCAAAAAGAGTATAGATTGATTCAGTTCTCTTTCATACCAATACATGTAATGCTTAGACCCTATGCAATTAGGTGAAAGCGCACAGGGGGCAAGGGTACGAAGGAAAGAGAGAAGGAAAATATTTTAACTATGTTTATTTGGAGGGAAAGAATCAAAAACTATAAACCTTCACTTTGTCCATTCTTCAAATACAAGTATTTTCAGTTTTTTTTTTTGCTTTCGGAATAATGTAGCATTTTGACAGCCTTTCTCCCAAAGGGAGTTATGCCACTCCATTGATTGGATACTCGTTTAGTTTAGTAAGAAGATATTTGCCACTCATTTTATGTTTTGAACTGAGTTTGACTGATAGTGCCGACTTTGTCGGCCGACGAGTGAAATTTCATTCATCTTTTTCCAGTTATATGCATAGTGCAGACTTTGTCATTTATCTCGTTGCTCTCCCAAATGCGAGCAACATGGAAACTGAAAGTGCCCCACAAGTTGGCACAATTGAGTGTAGCAAAAGGGCTCAGTCCGTTTTGAGATTATGTCGCTGTTGATACTTGTTATAATAGATCATGTGATCGATTTTTAATGTGTGCGAAAAGTACGACGGATCACATAACCTTGTACAAAGGGGCATTGTATTGAGTGAAGTCCCTCGCGACTTCAAATTGCATTTGACGGTCTTGGAGGGATATCAGTTGACGGTTATTAGTTTTTTTTTGTTACAACATGGCAATGATGGTAAAATAAATAAATTAATTACAAATTTGTGGAAAAAATAAGTCTTAAATTCGTTAAGCTCAACTTTGATTCAATTAGTCAACCACAGTTATATAAACTCAAAAACAAGCATTTTCAAATTTTTTTTTTCTTTCGAAAAAATGTAGCATTTCGACTGCCTTTCTCTCAAAGGGAGTTATGTCATTGCATTGATTGGATACTAGTTTAGTTTAGTAAGAAGAGATTTGCCACCCATTTTAAGTTTTGAACTGAGTTTTACTGATAGTGTTGACTTTTACCAACAACGAAATTTAACACAACAAACAATTTAACATCATTCACCTATTTAGTTCCACCTAAACCTAATATAATATAATCATTGGTCGGGGTTAAACCTAAGATCTAGTCATTGCCCGGGCCTGCGGGGTGGGTGACGACAAGGGTGGCAGCGAAAGGGGGGACGATAAGGAAGGCGGCAACAAGAGCGGCGGCCGCGTCGGCAGCAGGAGCGGCGGCGGCGACGGTTGCTATGTTTGCTGCTACAGTGTCTAGATTCGCAAAATTTTCCATCGCAGCTACTTCTTGCTCACTCAACGCTACTCTCAACCCTTATATAGCGATAGAATTCGCCACCTACCCACCGACCGAAACTTGCCAGCCTCTCACAAGTCAGTAAAACTGACAACGCCGCCTACCGCCTGCTACCTACCCCTAAAACTTTTGACCAGGCGCACCCTACACGTCTACAGGTCAGACGTTTGATCAAGGAATGATGTCTACAAGTTATAATCCACTTGATCCATTACGAAAAACATGATTATGGATGATAGTTGATAAATATATTTATAAACAATCTTTATCAGAGTTGCTGGTTAAGTTATCTTTTCTATCCTCTTGTTTGTTATCTACAATATGATATTAAGTGCAGATAAATGAGTATTCCTTCAATTGGTTTCTGAATCTGATTATTGCTGCTTAAATTGCTTGGTGCCAGATTTGACATTGCTCCTCCTCCAAGCCCACCTCCTTCCCGCAATAATAAGACCATTATCATTGTGATATCAGCAATTGGTGGGTGTTTTGTGCTAATAATGGCTGTGGTATTTGTTTGGTGGTGCATTTGGAAACGTCATCCAGGTAGGTAAATCTGGTTGAAATGCTTTAATTTCAATTTTAATTCCTTTCCAAGATCTATAGGCTTTCATATGGCGTAATCATTATCTCTTGGTTTGCAATACAGGTTCAGTCCCTAATCCTGGAAAAAGACATCTTGAGGGAAAAAAGAGTCTATATGAAATACCTCATCCTCCACAGCCTCATCCTCTGAAGACAAACCCTCATATAATGAGATTTTCATACACACAGTTGATTGGCATAACTAACAATTTTGCTAGAAACCACCTTGAAGCTAATATTCATATTTGTTTGTTTGATGATATAATATTCATGTTTCTTTGTTATATAAAGAACAGAGAGAGAGAGAGATCTGACATAGTGGTTGTTAGCGGTTAGCTAAGCTTCGACATTAGGTTGTACTCTCATATTTAAACTTCCAACATATCTCAAAATTTTGCTAAAGGTCTTTCCTTGGGTATCTATAGGATAAGCCTTTAGACGAGGTAGAAAATTGTTTCATAAGTTTTCACATATTTGATTCTCTCATCAAAAATCCTTGTTACATTCTTCTTGTTTAGTCAATAGAATCTAAGTAGACAGTAGACGAACCACTATACCTAATTATACCTGATTAGGCTTAGATAGGTACAGTTAAACATAAGATTAATCATATGCCAGTTATTCTCATCGATTCGCCTGAATGGTTGCTTAGGCATTTCTATTGCATCAAATGACCATTACAGGTAAAGCAGGTAGAACCTTGTCTTGGAGTGAACGACTCAAAATTGCTATTGGAGCTGCAGAAGGTTTGGCTGAAAGCACTATGCTTAGCACCATAGTTTTCATCCAACAACTAACTCTGTTCAACGTGATTCAGGGCTAGAGTATCTGTATCATAAGTGTCACCCACCAATAATTCACAGAGATATAAAGTCATTTAACATTCTCTTGGGACCAGATCTAGAGGCAAAGATAGCTGACTTTGGATTGTCCAAGGCTTACAGAGGTGATGATGAGATTAATGTGTCTACAAATGTGGTCGGAACACCGGGATATATTGATCCCGAGTATGTTTTCAAGTTTCTTTTTTTAATTTTGTTGAATTGTCATTGCATGGTAAAACATATAATCCATTAAGGTTGGTAAACCAAGAGTAAAAAACAACAAACTATTTTAATACAAAGTTTGTTCCTTCCAACAAAGTAAAAAAAATAAAATAAAATAGATGCCTTATGGTTTACAATATGAATTTAAAAATCGATGCCTTGTCTAATAATTTGAGCTTTAGGATAAGTAGTCAGCCAATCAATTTAACATGGTATCAGAACAAAAGTTGATGGGTCCAAATCTCAAAGAAAAATCTAAATTAAGTCTCCCACCCACACATGAATGGAGAGTGTCCAAAAAAGGAATTTAATCAATTCATATGTTAGCTTTGAGCCAATCAAGTCAACTACATCACTCACACATGAAGCAGAAGTTTTAACAATACTTTTGGGGTAAGTGGTTAGTTAATATACCTTACAACGTCATGTCCTGAATTATCTATTGATACTGGAGATCAATCAAGACTGTCTTCCATTATTTTAATTACTATTACACCATTTTTGGCAATCAGCTATTCAGATTTCAGCAACCTTAACCATTTATTTCACCTTGTTTTTCATGTAATTTTTGTGAATAGATTAATTATTTGTTCAAAATTATCAGAAAAGACAATGGATTATCTATTTTACATCCATAGATGTTGTGCGTCATTGCTTTTCTGGAATGATTTACTGTAGTTGTCTTCTCAGGCTTAACAACATCAACATTCCCATATGTTTGATATTGGTAACCCCAATTATAGTCACTAGTCTGCTAAGCTTGGTCCTGGCTAGTTTGTGTCAAATTTTGTTGTGAGTTTGAATTCTATAGTTGTGTGTTGCTTGTGAAACAATGTCAATGTAATATATAATATTTATTCAGAAGAACAAAACCGCACATAGTCACGATTTCCACATTCGCATACTTCTTTGTCCAACCTAAAGTAAGCTACTGATAATATCTGCTTCACCCAAAGCATACTGATGTCATCCATCACATCGTTTTTGAGTGAACCATCTTTCCAATCTACACTTGCTTGGCTTAGTTAAACCTCTTGCTTATCTTGGTCAGTTTTCATTTCTTATCTATAGCTTCTCTATAAGCTGCAAATTGATTACTGTACACCTTCCACACTCCATTGAAGTTTATAGAGATGTTTTTTGGCTCATGAATTATGATAGTATGAAAAAAGTGCTCATTTGATTTCTTGCTATCCTCTGTTTAGGTATGTTGTGCCCCAAAAGATGTTCATATATCTCCACAATAATATGATATTGTCCACTTTGGGCCTAGACACTATGACTTTGCTCTTGGGCTTTCCCCAAAAGGTCTCATGCCAATAGAGATATCATGCATCCTTTTAAACACATGATCTTTACCAAATTTTTTCAATGTGAGACTTTGATTGAACCCCAACAATCCTCCCCTTAAACGAAGGACCACCATTCTTCTCATGGTCTGACCCCCCGTGAGCATTCAGTCACCCTGACCTGTTCCGGGCTTCCCTGCAAGCATCTGGATCCTGTCACTCTTGACCTGCTTCGGGTCTATCCGCAAGCATTCGGTCACCTTGACCTGTTCCGGGCCTCCCCACAAGCATTCGGTCACCTTGACCTACTTCGGGCCTCCCTGCGAGCATCCAATCACCCTAACCTATTGTCTTGTGGCATATGCGGCTAGGGCATATGGGTGAACGTGGGATGCTAAAGATTTGTTAAAGGGTGTCAAGACGTGCAAACTTGAATTCTGTAAATTCTGTGTTCTTGGAAAATAGAGCAAAGTGCAATTCAAGACGGCAACAAACAACACAGAAGGGATTCTGGACTATGTACATACGGATCTATGGGGACCAGCCAGTGTAGCATCACGTGGAGGGCACTTGTATTTTGTGAGTTTTACTGATGATTTCTCACGAAAGGTTTGGGTATACTTTATGCGTCACAAGTCGGAAACTTTTACAAAGTTTAAATTGTGGAAAACTGAAGTGGAGAACTAGACCATAAGAAAGATCAAATGCCTTAGGTCAGATAATGGGACTGAGTACACATTCAAAGTTTCGAGAATTTTGTGAGCAGCATGGGATAATGAGGCATTTCTCGGTTTGCAGGACACCTCAGCAGAACAAGGTAGCGGAAAGGTTGAACAGGACAATCATAGAGAAGGCAAGATGTCTCAGGCTAAATGCAGGGCTTGCAAAGAATTTTTGGACGAAGCAGTTAACATGGCATGTTATCTCATTAATAGATCACCAAGGGCAGCATTAGAAGGCAAAGTATCAAAGGAAGTATGGACAAGGAATCAAGTAGATTACTCTCATCTTCGAGTTTTTGAATGTCCAATCTATATGCACATATATAGTGAGGATAGATCAAAGCTGAATGCGAAGTCAAAGTAGTGCATATTTCTGGGGTATCAGAAAGGAGTTAAAGGATCCTAAGGCAAACAAGGTGGTGATCAACAGAGATGTGGTGTTTGACGAGAAAGCTATGTTACAGCATACTCAGGAAGAAGGAAAGGAAACAACATAAAGTAACATGAAGAAAGATGTTATGCAGGTGGAGCTAGAGACTCATAACTTCGATGATTCTAGCTCAGAGCACACGGAGCATCGCATTATAACTGGTGGTAGAACGAGACGAGTTGTAAAACCACCCACCAAATACGGATTCGAAGACTTGATATCTTATGCGCTTATCACTAGTAGTGGAGACCCTACATCTTTTCAGGAGGCGATACACAGCTCTGAGAATGACATGTGGACGGGTGCTATAGTAGAGGAGATAGAGTTGTTGCATAAGAACCAAACGTAGGATCTAGTGGAACTTCCTAAAGGAGAGAACGCTATAGGGTACAAGTGGATATTCAAGAAGAAAGAAGCAATGTCAGAGGGAGAAGAAGTGAAGTTCAAGGCTCGGTTGGCAGCAAAGGGATATTCACAGAGAAAGGGGATTGACTATGAAGAAATTTTCTCTCCGGTGGTAAGACATACATCAATTAGAGCGGTGTTGACTTTAGTGGCACATCACGATTTGCAGCTGGAACAAATGGACGTGAAGAAGACATTTCTTCATGGAAATTTGGAGGAGCAGATTTTTATGTCACAACCCGAGGGATTTAGTCAGCCCAGACAAGAGCAGTTGGTTTGCAAGTTGAAGAAATAGGAGATGTGAATATGACTACTGCATATATATAGATTGAAACAATCTCCTATGCAATGGTACAAACGTTTTGATTCATACATGATTCAAAATGAATATAGGAGATGTGAGTATGACTGCTGCATATATATGAAGAGCTTTGAAGATGAATCACGGGTTTTCTTACTACTATATGTAAATAACATGCTCATTGTTGCAAAGAAGATGAAAAAGGTTGACAAATTGAAGAGGCTGCTGAGCAAGGAATTTGATATGAAAGATTTGGGAGAGGCCAAGAAGATTCTTGGGATAGAGATTCACAGGGATATAGCTACAGGGAGATTATGGTTGTCTCAACGTAGCTATATGGAGAAGGTGCTGGATTTGTTCAACATGAAGGATACAAAGTCGGTGAACATACTCGTGGCGCATCACTTCAAGTTATCCAGTACATAGTGTCCAAAGACGGATGACGAGATCCAAGAGATGTCAAAGATTCTTTATGCCAGTGCAGTTGGTTGTTTGATGTATGCCATGGTTTGTTGCACGAGACCAAATTTCGCACAAGCAGTTAGTATAGTAAACAAGTTTCTCTCAGATCCTGGTCGACCATATTGGGATGCAGTGAAATGGATTTTCAGATACTTGAGAAATATAACTGATTATGACATCATGTTCAGTAGACAACAGGAAGATCCTTCAGTTGTTGGGTACATAGATGCAGACTATGCAGAAGATTTAGATAGCAGGAGATCTACTACAGGATAGGTGTGTTGGTTAATCCTAGGAAAAACGTACCGGTTCCACTGTACAAAAATTTTGTACAAGTGTCGAACCTTTCCTTAAATAACCTATTGTGTTCTTTAGAAATTAAATTAGGAATCGTAGACGGAACTTAACATCGTTGATTCCAAATTTAACTTATCTGTTCTTAATTGTTTAGATTTGGATCGCAAGCGGAACTTAACACTATTGATCCAAATCCACCTACGTTATTAATTTCATTAAATATTAATTTCCAAAATCGACTTCCAGGACTGCATGGCGAGACACATGACCTTCTTAGATATCGGAGTAACCACCACCGCATAGACAAAGCCTTTTAAGGAAAACTAATATTTAATTTCCTTAAATAACTCTAGGTTAATCAAAAAGAACAATCGAATCACAAATTCGACAAAGTAAAAAAAACACAAACTCGAAAATAAATTCGAAAAAAACTAGATCTAATGCCTCTTGTGTTTATAATTCTTACAAAAAGAAAAACTAGCATGATGCGAAAAACAATTGCTAATTATACATTCTCTTTGTATGCTAATGACCTCGAGATCTTCTGCCGTATTCCTCGCCTCGCCTTGGACGTCGTGTGGGCGACGATCCTCCAAGATGAAAACCACCCAAAAGAACTTCTCCTCCTTGTAATATTCGGCCACCACCACCACAACACAAAAGAGAGCAAAGGGAGAAGAGAGGGAGAGAGGGGGTCGACCACTTGAGGAACACCAAGCAATAGAATAAGAGTTGTGTCTCATGAGACCTCCTCACCCCTTCTTTTATATTACTTGCCCAAGGCAAATAAGGGAAGAATTTTTACAAAAATTAAAATCTTCCTTAAGTTTTCTTTTTCTCTTTTAATTTTTCCTTTTCTTTCCTTTTGATTGAATCAATCACCAAAAATAATTTGATAATGATTTATTTTAATTTTATTTGGCCGGCCCCTTGCTTGGGCACCAAGCAAGGATGGCCGGCCACAATAAGGAAAGGAATAATTTTTATAAAATTTTTACAAGAGAAGAAATCCTCTTATAAAATTTTACAAGCTCTCTTTCTTAAAGTGAATGTTAAAAAAGGAAAGTTTTAAAACTTTAAAATCATGTTTTAAAATTTAAAACTTCTCTAAAAAATTTTCATTTTTTTAACATGGTGATAGAAAATTTAAATTTTAAAATTTCTTTTCCTTTTTTTTCTTAAACCATGAGGATGGTTAAAAAAGAAAAGTTTTAAAACATTTAAACTTTTTTTTAAAACATGTGGCATAATTCAAATAAGGAAAGTTTTAAATTTAAAATCTTTCTATTAAAACTTATAGTTTTCTACAAAGAGAAGATTTTTAAAAATTCAAAACAACCCTCCTTGTTTGATTAATGTGGTCGACCCCTACTAGTTTGTTCACCAAACAATAGGGCCGACCCCCTTGGAGGATGTGGCCGGCCTTTGCTTGGTCACCAAGCATTGGACCGTCCCCTTTCTTGGACACCAAGATGGGCTTATATTTGGATGGACTTGAGGCTATAATTAAGCTACGACAGGGATCTAGAGGAGAAATTGGTTTTGACCTTCCGATGAACTTGAGTATCCCGTGTTCGCCCCGAACACACAACTCAAGTTCATCGATAATAACTCATTCCACTGGAGAGTTATTATCGCACTACCACACCAATCCCAAATTACATTATGGGCTCCTACTCATCATGAGTGTGTTAGTCTCCCTGTGTTTAAGATAATGAATGTCCACTAATTAAGTAAGTTACTAATAACTCACTTAATTAATATCTAGCTCCAAGAGTAGTATCACTCAACTTCATTGTCATGTTGAACTAGGTCCACCTGCAGGGTTTAACATGGCAATCCTTATGAGCTCTTCTTGGGGACATTCTCAACCTAGATAACTAGCACACAGATTCCTTCTATAATCAACAAGACACACTATAAATAATATCATTTCCCAACTTATCGAGCTTATTGATTTATCAAGCTAAATCTCACCCTTTGATAAATTAAAGAAATAGATATTAAATATATATTCTTGTTATTATATTAGGATTAAGAGTACATACTTCCATAATAACTAAGGTATAGTTCTTTTATTAAGTCAGTATAAAAAAGAACTTACCTAAAATGATCCTACTCAATACACTTAGAGTGTACTAGTGTAATTTTTTAGTCAAGATAAACTAATACCTAATTACACTACGACTATACTAATGGTTTGTTCCTTTCCATCTTAGTCGTGAGCAATTGTTTATAATTTATAAAGAACTGATAACATGATCTTCTGTGTGTGACACCACACACCATGTTATCTACTATATAAATTAAATTAACAATTACATTTAACAAATAAACGTAGATATTGACTAATGTGATTCTTTTATTTCAAAAATAAATGTTTACAAAAGCTAGGCTTTTAGTATATACTCTAACAATCTCCCACTTATACTAAAAGACTAAGCTGTCATATCTGTTGCCATACATCTAATTCCCATCCCCTCCACATGCCGATCAAAAGCCTTCGCCGGAAGAGCCTTAGTGAAAGGATCTACCAGGTTATCTGCTGATGCAATCTTGGCGACGACAACTTCTCCTCGCTTGACGATGTCTCGTATCAGGTGGTACTTGCGCTCTATATGTTTACTTGTCTTATGGGCTCGTGGTTCCTTCGAATTTGCAACTGCACCGCTATTATCACAATATATTGTAATAATTTTGGGCAAACCAGAAATCACATCTAAGTCCATTAAAAAGTTCCTGAGCCATACAGCTTTTTTAGCTGCCTCAGAGGCTGCCACATACTCAGCCTCCATGGTTGAGTCTGATACGCATTTCTACTTAACACTCCTCCATGCAATGGCTCCACCTCCTAGAGTAAACATATAGCCTGATGTACACTTACTGTTGTCCCTATCGGATTGGAAATCCAAATCCGTGTAACTCACAGGGAGCAAATTGTCTGCTTGGTAAACTAGCATATAATCTCTAGTTCTTCTCAGGTACTTCAATATATGCTTTACAGCAGTCCAATGTCCTTGTCCAGGGTTACTCTGATATCTGCTAACCATGCCCACGGCAAAACAGATATCAGGTCTCGTACATAGCATTGCATACATTAGACTTCCCACAGCCGAAGCATAAGGAACTGCCTTCATGTCCTCTATCTCCTTTGATGTTTTCAGAGACATCTTTTTAGATAAAGCAACTCCATGCCTAAAAGGTAAGAAACCTTTCTTAGAGTTCTGCATGCTAAAACGAGCAAGGATCGTATATATATATGAAACTTGAGATAGGCACAACATTCTTTTCTTGCGATCCCTTATGACTTTGATCCCAAGAATGTGTGCACACTCTCCTAAGTCCTTCATATCGAATTGTTTGGACAACCATACCCTTACGTCCGATAACACTTTGACATTGTTGCCAATTAACAAAATATCATCCACGTATAATATAAGAAATACCACAACGTTTCCGTTACACTTCTTGTATACACAAGACTCATCTAGACACTGAATAAATCCATATGACTGGATTACTTCATTAAACCAGATGCTACAAGATCTTGAAGCTTGCTTTAGTTCATAGATGGACCGATTGAACTTGCACACTAGATGCTCTTTGCCTTTTTCAATAAACCCTTCTTGTTGCTTCATATGGATGTTTTCTTCAAGACTTCCATTAAGGAAAGCTGTCTTGACATCCATTTGCCAAATCTCATAATCCATATGAGCAGCAATAGATAAGAGTATCCGGATAGACTTTAGCATAGCTACCGGCGAAAAAATTTCCTCATAATCAATTCCCTCTTTCTGAGTATACCTTTTCGCAACAAGCCTTGCTTTGAAGGTTTCTACCTTCCCATATGTCACTCTTTTCCTTTTGTAGATCCACTTGCATCCAACGGCTTTTACACCATCAGGTGGTTCTACAAGATCCCAGACCTTATTAGAATACATAGATTCTATTTCAGAGTTCATCGTCTTTTGCCAAGATACTGCATCTATATCTTGGAGTGCTTCGTTATATGTCCGGGGATCGGGTTCATGTTTACCCGGGATCAAGTCCGAAGACTCTCCCAAAAACATGAATCTCTCAGGTTGCCTTACAACGCTCCCAGTACGACGAGACACTGTCTGTGGTTGTGTATCATGTGTGACACGTGTTGCAGTCTCTTGTGGTACTACATCTTGTACTGTTGGTACTAAAATAGACGTGTCCTCTCTAAGTTCTTCTAGAATAATTTTACTACTAGGTTTGTGATCCATTATATAGTCTTCTTCTAAAAACTGGGCATTGGTGCAAACAATGACCTTCTGGTCTTTAGGACTATAAAATAAACCACCTTTCGTTCCTCTGGTATAACCCACAAACACGCAAACTTCCGTACGAGATTCTAACTTATCAGCATCTGGTTTCAGCACATGTGCTGGACTACCCCAAATCCGAATATGTCTTAGACTAGGCTTTCACCCATTCCACAATTCTGTGGGAGTAGAGGATACTGATTTAGAAGGTACTAAATTCAGAATGTGCGCTACTGTTTCCAGAGCGTATCCCCAAAACAAACTTGGTAATTCTGAATAACTCATCATCGATCTAACCATCTCCATAATAGTCATATTCCTTCGTTCTGCCACACCATTCTGTTGGGGTGTACCAGGTGCGGACAACTGGGATTGAATCCCGGCCTCTGATAAGTAATTCTTAAACTCTCCTAAGAGGTATTCACCACCACGATCACACCGTAGTATTTTGATACTTTTGCCTAGACGTTTCTCCAAATCAGCCTTGTGCTCTTTGCACTTATCAAAACACTCAGACTTGCGGCGCATTAGCTAAATATATCCATATCTTGAATAATCGTCTATAAAAGAGATAAAATATTCAAAACCACATCTCGCCTGGATAGACATAGGACCACACAAATCAGAATGAACCAGTTCTAACGCTTCTTTGGCTCTATACCCCTTGGCCTTAAAAGACCTCTTGGTCATTTTACCTTCCAAGCAAGATTCACACGTTGGAAAATTTTCTAACTCCAATGAACACAAGATTCTATCAGCTATAAGCATTTGAATCCTACTTAAGTTAATATGACCAAGCCTTAGATAGCAAAGATACGCTTGGTTTATCTCCGAAGGTTCTTTTCTCTTATTGGAATTAGAAAATGTGTTATTAATTTCCATTTGTTGCTTTGTGGGTGAAATTGGATTTAAAGTATACAAATTGCTAACCAATGCACCAGAACAGATAATAACCCTATTTCTCTTTATAACCACATTGTTATTAAAGGAAATAGAATATCCATCCAAATACAGTTTAGAAACTGAAATTAAATTCTTTCTAAAACTGGGTGCATAAAGATAATTTCTTAAAACCAAATTTCTATTCCTATCAAAAGATAAGTAGACGTCTCCCACTGCAACAGCCGCCACCTTTGTAGCATTACCCATGTAGACGGTTATCTCTCCTTCAAATAGTCGTCGGGTTTCCTGGAACCCCTGCAAAGAATTGTAGACATGATCAGTGACTCCTGTATCTACACACCAGGTGCTAGTAGATAACACCGCTAAACATGTTTCAACTACTAGAGCATGAGATATACCTTTATTGTTCTGATTCCTACGAGGACAGTCCGCCTTCCAATGTCCAGTCTGCTTGCAAATAAAGCACTTGCCCTTCGACTTCTTTATTCCAGCTTTTTGTCCTGCACCTTGAGGTTTATTCACCTTCTTTGCTGAGCCATTTTGTTTCTTCTTCTTCTTGCCTTTCGGTTTAGAAGTAGAATCATTTTCAGCATAGTGAATTTGAGAATATTGACAAAATAACCCTTCGGCTGCCTGAAGTTCTGTCAGTAGTTCCGCCAATGAATACATCCTTTTATTCATATTATAGTTCAGGCAAAAATGCTCAAAACTTCTAGGCAGCGTTTGGAGGATAATATCGACCTGGGTTTCCCCATCAATTTCCCCTCCAAGCATTTGTATTTCGTTTAAGTAAGTCATCATCTTGAGAATATGGTCCCTAACGGGAGTCCCCTCAGTCATGGTGGCTGTCATCAGTTTTCTCATTGCCTCTTGCCTAGCAGCCCGATTCTGATGCCTGAAGAGTTTCTTGAGATTGTTCATTATATCATAGGATGTTGGTAAGTCCTGAAACTGATGTTGCAATACATTTGACATCGAAGCCAAAATGTAACACCACACATCTCATCAGCTTTTACCCATTTACTATGATAATCTCCTCTGGGGTAGAATCTCTGTTAGGTGTATCTGGGCAGACCTCTGACAGTACAAATTTATAGCCTTCAGCAGTCAAGACAATGTTCAGGTTTCTTTTCCAATCTATATAGTTTGGACCAGTAAGTCTGTTCTCTTTCAGTATGATGACCAGTGGGTTGAAAGTCATCCTAAGAATCAAAAAATAAACTATGGTCAAAACTCTAAATTTAAAATAACATTGATTCCTCAAACAATATTATATAAATTTACCAACACCTCAAACATCGTGAATTTTGCATGCTACGATAGTGTGGACGTATATAAAATTGAGTATTTGTAAGAGGAGAGTTTTACCCATTAATTATCTTGTCAACCTATGACAAATAATTAATAGTTGATTTTCTTTGGTCACACAAATAATAGCAGTGACTCCGATGGGGAGGATATTATTAGACGTACCTAAGTGTATACCATTACTTGACACTTAGTCCATTAATAAGATTGTGCCCCTTCCGATGGGAAAGATCACACGCTCTTAATTAATTTCCTATAGTCATCCAAAATGGAAGTTTGATCTAGTGATCCACAAATAAACTCATCCGATATGGAGGAAGACACTCAGAGTCAACGCGCGAGTTTATTTGCATCACTTACAAACTAGTAATGGAGACCGCGGGATTTATTAAAATCCCTCTCTCACTTAGTTATTTAAAATGAGGATTTTTAACCTATGCTAGCATACATCCAATGCACATACACACATCACAGTAAATAAAAGCAATAAATATGGAAATAAAATTTTCAACTATTATGACCTTTTTCCATCACTGTCCTCCGTGTGCTCTAACCCTAGCCGCTGCCATTTTTAGCCATCGCCATCGGGTCGAGTTGTCGCATCTATCTTGCTTCTTATTCCACTGCGCCTCTGGTCCTCTAATAGCACCATGCCTCACAAAGATACGATCCGCGACAAATATATAATTTTATATATATCGATCCTATATTTCATAAATGGAATGTACATGTAATCTAGATCGAAAAAAATAAAATTCTAAAACCTAGGGCTAATATAGCTCCTGTTATATTAGTTACATACAATAATGCACACATAAAAATAATGCCCTTGACATGTCCGAGGGTCCAATCACACATAATATCTATATGTCATAATAGTTGGAGCCTGCAACCATAAAGTTAGCACATCCTACTATTATCCTGTCTAAATTATGTATGACATGTGCATAATTAATTTGAAAACCAAAACACACAGAAGCAAACCCTAGCTCTGATATCAATTGTTGGTTAATCCTAGGAAAAACGTACCGGTTCCACTATACAAAAATTTTATACAAGTGTCGAATCTTTCCTTAAATAACCAATTGTGTTTTTTAGAAATTAAATTAGGAATCGCAGACGGAACTTAACATCGTTGATTCCAAATTTAACTTATCTGTTTTTAATGGTTTAGATTTGGATTGCAAGCGGAACTTAACACTATTGATCCAAATCCACCTACGTTATTAATTTCATTAAATATTAATTTCCAAAATCGACTTCCAGGACTGCATGGCGAGGCACATGACCTTCTTGGATATCGGAGCAACCACCACCGCCTAGACAAAACGTTTTAAGGAAAGATAATATTTAATTTCCTTAAATAACTCTAGGTTAACCAAAAAGAACAATCGAATCACAAATTCGACAAAGTAAAAAAAACACAAACTTAAAAATAAATTCGAAAAAAAACTAGATCTAATGCCTCTTGTGTTTAGAATTCTTACAAAAAGAAAAACTAGCATGATGCAGAAAATAATTGCTAATTATACCTTCTCTTTGTATGCTAATGACCTCGAGATCTTCTGTCGTATTCCTCGCCTCGCCTTGGACGTCGTGTGGGCGACGATCCTCCAAGATGAAAACCACCCAAAAGAACTTCTCCTCCTTGTAATATTCGGCCACCACCACCACAACACAAAAGAGAGCAAAGGGAGAAGAGAGGGAGAGAGGGGGCCGGCCACTTGAGGAACACCAAGCAATAGAATAAGAGTTGTGTCTCATGAGACCTCTCACCCCTTCTTTTATATTACTTGCCCAAGGCAAATAAGGGAAGAATTTTTACAAAAATTAAAATCTTCCTCAAGTTTTCCTTTTCCCTTTTAATTTTCCCTTTTCTTTCCTCTTGATTGAATCAATCACCAAAAATAATTTGATGATGATTTATTTTAATTTTATTTGGCCGGCCCCTTGCTTGGGCACCAAGCAAGGATGACCGACCACAATAAGGAAAGGAATAATTTTTATAAAATTTTTACAAGAGAAAAAATACTCTTATAAAATTTTACAAGTTCTCTTTCTTAAAGTGAATGTTAAAAAAGGAAAGTTTTAAAATTTTAAAATCATGTTTTAAAATTTAAAACTTCTATAAAAAATTTCTCTTTTTTTTAACATGGTGATAGAAAATTTAAATTTTAAAACTTCTTTTCCTTTTTTTCTTAAACTATGAGGACGGTTAAAAAAGAAAAGTTTTAAAATTTTTAAACTTTCTTTTAAAACATGTGGCCTAATTCAAATAAGGAAAGTTTTAAATTTAAAATCTCTCTCTTAAAACTTATAGTTTTCTACAAAGAGAAGATTTTTAAAAATTCAAAACAACCCTCCTTGTTTGATTAATGTGGTCGACCCCTACTAGTTTGTTCACCAAACAATAGGGCCGACCCCCTTGGAAGAGGATGTGGCCGGCCTTTGCTTGGTCACCAAGCATTAGACCGGTCCCCTTCTTGGACACCAAGATGAGCTTATATTTGGATGGACTTGAGGCTATAATGAGGCTACGACAGGGACCTAGAGGAGAAATTGGTTTTGACCTTCCGATGAACTTGAGTATCCCATGTTCGCCCCGAACACACAACTCAAGTTCATCGATAATAACTCATTCCACTAGAGAGTTATTATCGCACTACCGCACCAATCCCAAATTACATTATGGACTCCTACTCATCATGAGTGTGTTAGTCTCCCTGTGTTTAAGATAACGAATGTCCACTAATTAAGTAAGTTACTGACAACTCACTTAATTAATATCTAGCTCCAAGAGTAGTACCACTCAACTTCATTGTCATGTTGAACTAGGTCCACCTGCAGGGTTTAACATGACAATCCTTATGAGCTCTTCTTGGGGACATTCTCAACCTAGATAACTAGCACACAGATTCCTTCTATAATCAACAAGACACACTATAAATAATATCATTTCCCAACTTATTGAGCTTATTGATTTATCAAGCTAAATCTCACCCTTTGATAAATTAAAGAAATAGATATTAAATATATATACTTGTTATTATATTAGGATTAAGAGTACATACTTCCATAATAACTAAAGTCTAGTTCTTTTATTAAGTCAGTACAAAAAAGAACTTACCTAAAATGATCATACTCAATACACTTAGAGTGTACTAGTGTAATTTTTTAGTTAAGATAAACTAATACCTAATTACACTACGACTATACTAATGGTTTGTTCCTTTCCATCTTAGTCGTGAGCAATTGTTTATAATTTATAAAAAACTGATAACATGATCTTCTGTGTGTGACACCACACACCATGTTATCTACTATATAAATTAAATGAACAATTACATTTAACAAATAAACGTAGATATTGACCAATGTGATTCTTTTATTTCAAAAATAAATGTTTACAAAAGCTAGGCTTTTAGTATACACTCTAACGTGTTCACTGTGGCAAGAGGACCTATTTGTTGGAAAGCTCTGATACCATCTGTTGTGCCCAAAAAGATGTCCACATGTCTCCATAATGGCATGATTTTGTTCACTTTGGGTCTAGGTCCTCATGCCTTTACTCTTGGGCTCTCCCCAAAAGGCCTCATGCCAAAGAAGATATCATGCATTTTTTTTAACCCATGATCTTTATCAAATCTTTCCAATGTGAGACTTTGATTAAACCTCAACAATCCTCCCCTCAAACGAAGGACCACTATTACTCTCATGGTCCGGGCCCACGTGAGCATTCAGTCACCCTGACCTATTCCGGGCCTCCCTGCAAGTAGCTGAATCCAGTCACTTTTGATCTACTTCGGGCCTATCCGCGAGAATCCGGTCACCCTGACCTGCTTTGGGCCTCCCTGAGAGCATCCGGTCACCTTGACTTACTTACCTTCTCGCAAGTATCCAATCACCCTGACCTACTCCAAGCCTCCCCGCAAGCGAACATCCGATCACCCTAAACTGCTTCGGACCTTCCCGCAAGCATCCGGTCAACCTTACCTACTTCAGTCCTCCCCGCGAACATCCCAGTCACCTTGACCTACTCTAGGTCATCCTCAACTTCGTTCAAAGCCGCCTCACATGGCATCTGGTCTGGACCATTGCTCTAATACCATTGTTGCGCAAAGAGGGGGTAACACCTCTCAACCTCTAATGTGCGGAAGAAGAGGAAGAGAAAAAAAAAGATCGCGCAAAGCAACAAGATAAAGACGCACAAAAGGACAACAATCACAAGATTGGATGGGCCTACATCATGGTTCGGGCGCCCGGAGGTGGATAATTTTTCAAAATCAATTTTTGACGAAAGCATGCCATGTCAACACGATCTAGGCACTCGGAAGGGGGTCCAGGCGCCCAGAACAACCTATAAAAGAAGTCTTCGACTAGTGGCTCAAAAAGAACATTTCGAACAAGTTTCGCTTCTTCGTGTTACTCAGAACATTTCGAACAAGTTTCGCTTCCTCGACGCCCGAAAGCTATTCTAATAATGACTACGCTGAAGATCTAATCCTCTAAGTCGTCGGTATTATTCTTTTTTTAGTTACTTGTACTACAATTGTAAATCATTTTTGTAACTTTCGATTGATTAGTGATTGTTCATCGAAAGCACTCTCACGTGCGGGCCTTGGAGTAGGAGTCATCACAGGCTTTGAACCAAGTAAATCAAAGTGTTAGCGATGTTTGCTCGTTTTTTTGTTTTTATTCCGCTATGTTTTACTCGATTGTTTTAAACGAATGTGAAAGTCACGAGCGTTATTCACCCCCTCTAGCGCAACGATCCTATATATTTATTATTTGATTATTCAGAGACTTATTTTGAGATATGTATTATGTTTTGAATTCAATTATCAATATTAATTTAGTTAATATATAAATGCATCCCTTAAGTCTTGACTATTTGCGAGGCTTTATTATTAGGTGGGTTTTGATTTTGATTTTGATTGGATAGAGGTTTGATTCAATTTTGGTGATTGAATGAAATTTTGTCCGTGTAAAGATAAGGATTAATTCTCAAGTCAAATATAGAGAAGGGTTAGTGCAATTAAGAGATGTGCTTTTGTGATTGATGTATATAGAGTGTTAGGGTAAGGTTCAATGTGGATCTTGAGATTTATCGCATTCTTTTTTATACATTTAGTTCGTTATTTTTGCATTGTACATTGAATTTTATGACATTGTGTTATGGTAAGAGCTAAAGGATGTGCTTCTTATTATTAGCCAATAATGGTTAATATATAGTAAAGAAGTGTTATATTAAGTTGTTCCTTTCAAGTATTAATGAATATTCAATTTAGATATTTGGGTATTCTGTGACTTGTAATTTTATACTTGGACTTAATGTGAAATTTTCACTAATTGTTATTTTTTTAAAAAAAAATAACTTAATATTCTAGACCTACAAGGATGTCTTGACTCGTGTGACATGTTATTTTTAATGAAAGATTATTTATAAATTTTGTGAATAACCCATTTGGGGGAGGAATTTTATATGTGTCCTTCGAATTATCAAGTTACGGGATGCAAGGTCCAGAGAATTATTCTATCAGATTTTATCAGTGTTCACACGTGTAGAGTTTAAAAATATACGTTTATTACCATAGAACCTATAACTATCAAGTTTTAAGCCCAAAAGACACCATTGCCTCTAAACATATTATTTACTAGTTTTAGTAAATTTTTTTAATGATATTTAAGATATTATTGATATTTCTTCTATTTATAGGTTAAGGTTTGTCTATATAAGCGTCCTGTTTTGATAATTTCTTTATGTTAATTTTCTTTTTCTTAAAAAATTTCTTTCTTTTCTTTTCAAGATAGAAATTGAAATCTATATATTATAATTTCTTTCATTTTTAAGTCTTAAAGTCTAGACTCTATATAAAAACATGTTTAACTGTTTAAGCTATTATCCTCTATATTTAATAAAGATTCTTTTTTCGTAATTCTCTTGGTGTCTTCTCCTTCAATCTCATTTTCTATTAGCCCGCAAGATAATTATTATTCTGCTCGGCATCAAGTTGTAGTAGCTACAGTTTTGTGATTGCTACAACATGACCAAATTTAGGTGAGAAAATAGGCAAGAGTGCACATGCAACGTGACAAAGGACATCTATGTCATTTTACAAGGATTGGATGTCCTTTTAATAAAAAATCAAAGTTGGATGGCCATTTAATGATTTCAAAAAAATGAGACACCCTTCTAATTTTATCCCAATTATTAAGTGGGTTTTAATTGGATGAAGGTTTGATTCAGTATGCGAGTTGATTTTGCTTAGTTCGAAGCCTTCAACGACTCTTACTCCAAGGTCTACGATCTCTTGGATAGTATCAATTGGGCAATCCACTAAATTATCCTTCGAAAAACCTTCAGATAGAAATGTCGAATACACAAATGAAGAGAGTATAACAACCTACACTCTCTTATGCAAGTGCAATAATAACTTAATTAAAAACACTAATTTTATGGACACGAAAATGTAGTTGAAGAATGAAACTCGATGTCGGTGTGTCTACAACAGTGGGGCGTAGTAGAGTTGTAACATAGTAGTATCAGCGAGATGGTGTAGCAGAAATGATTTGAAAACTTGTAGAGAAGCTGTGTTGAGTGCTAGCCAAGGCCCCTTTTAAACAGCATTGAGGGCGCCTTCAATAATCCAAGGCGCCTCCAACAACTCTGATATGATCTCAAGTAATCGACATTTATCCTCTTGAAGGTGCCTCTATTAGGCTTGAAGGCGCTTCCAGCTCCGAGGCACCTCCAACTAGTTCCAAGGCACCTTCAATGATTGATATTTTATCATTGAAGTTTATCTACTATGATGTGCCTCCAACCATCTAGGGCGCCTCAAGTGCCTTACTCAGGGTGCCTCCAATCAGCTGAGGTGCCTTGAGCACTGTTCATCCAAGTCTTATTTTTTGCTCAAACTCTTACAAAACATGTTAGTCCAAAATAATATGAATTAGATCCTGTCTGACACGATCAGAATCTAGTCTTGGTCTCAACTTGGATTTTTAAAATAGATCTAAGTTGGACCAATGTCTACAGTCTCATTAGGACTCGTCGTCAATGAATCTCTCTCCTCCAGTAGTTTACCTGATCTTACCTGCCAAACATCCGGTCCTCTAGAACTGTTTAAATTTTTCTTTGGTCTTGCTTAGTATTGATCAACCTGATCAACTAAGACTTCCCTACAATACTAAGTTAGCACAATAGATCTAAAATATTAAAGTAAAATAGTGTTAGTAGTATTCAAGATTTGCTGGTCCGATCGACTATGCGCGGTAGACCGAAAACCATTCAGTCATAAATGCTTAGAGTTTACTCCTCCAAGACTTCTCATTACCTATGGTTACACCCCCCCCCCCCAGGATTTTTCACTGCCTAGCTTCACTCACTAGGATTTTCCACACCTAACTTGACTTTCAACGTCTGACTTCACTCAACAGGACTTTTACGACCTAGTTTCATTCACTAGACCCTAGCTTCACTCACTATGACTTTCACGGCCTAACTTCACTCACCAGAACTTCATCACTCAGTTTCACTCACTAGGACCTATCTTCACTTACTAGAACTTTCACTGCTTGGCTTTACTCATCAGGACTTTCACTGCCTGACTTTACTCATCAAGACCTCTCACCTGCCTAACCTCTAGTTAGGACAATCCTTTGTCTAACCTCTAGTTAGTACTAGTCACTTAGTAGACTTCTTACCTACATAACCTCTGAATAGGACTTTCCCTTGCTAGTTATCTAATTAAACTTCTCTCTTCTAAACATCAAGTCCTGTTTGGATCAACTCTTGGTCAAATTGACCATATTTAGATATATTGTCAACATTGAAATCCTGTAGGTTGATTGTACCAGCAATTTATATACATGATTGATCCTATCCGAAAATTGGGGAGATGGAAAGCTGGGGATGTGGCTGCTCTGGTGACTAACTGTAGACCGCGCTATGACCTTCCCTCCAAAATAAGTAACATCGATGCCAAGTCAGGGAAGGGGTCCCCGACGTTGGTCCTCCGACGCTCAAGACAATCACCAGTGATATAGTAGAAAGCGGAGCAACAAGAATGAGAACAGTAGCGCAAGCAGTGTATCTCGCGTATGAAAAGCATACCTCCGTCGGTGCTTAGACCACCCTTTATATAGAGCTCCTGTAGCTCACGTGCACACTTCCCAAGGCGAGCGCACTTCTTGAAGCTTCCCATGAAAAGACTTGTATGTAAAGTGTCTCTGACACCATCTCTTAACAAGCCGAGCATATCTTTGATATGAAGTGAAAACTTCCGTTGTACGATCTTCCTGTCCACCATGCTTGGTGTCAGTGACGCTCTTTCCCTAAAGGATGTCGGGAGATATTACATTGGGCTTGTCGCTGGGTCAAGCGGGGTAGCCGCTCGGCCGGGGTTCTATTCTAGTCATAGTCATGTCCCGCTGCTCGGCCGAGCGAGGCAGATGCTCGGCTGGGACTCTTGCTCCGTCCGTGACCAGGGCCTGTTGCTTGGCCAAGTGGGGTAGTCGCTAGGCTGAGCCCCTTTCGTCTTGTACTTCCCTCCGTTCGGTATTCTGCTGTGTCATACTGAGTGTTGACTATTTGCTCCTCATCTCGAGCCGAATGTGCGGTCGGCTCGGACCTGTCTCGGTTAGCAGTCCGATCTCCCTGACCGACCATTACAAGCTTCTACCGTTCGGCCCTTTGACACATGAGCGTTGACCACCTTGACTTTGCCCTCCACCATGGCAGTTAACCCATGCCAGGGGGCTCCTTATTACCGCCACATCAATGACCTTTTTACCCTGCACACCAGTGATGGGTGCCCACTGTGGGCGCCCCTCATGCTAAACATGATCAGGGTCCCGAATTTGATCTTGGCGCCCCGACTTGTGAGGGTCGCCCACCGTGCCCACCATGGGTGTGCAGACTATAACCTCTCTCTCTCTCTCTCTCTCTCTCTCTCTCTCTCTCTCTCTCTCTATATATATATATATATATATATATATATATATATATATATCAACACATATGTGTGACAGGTGCTCGAGGCGCCTAGAATTAATCCAGGTGCCTCAAGCATTACTTTTTTAAAAAAATCCTAAACCCTAAATAGTATACCCTAAGTTATAAATTCTAAACCCTAAAAAAATTTACGCACCCTAAATCCCAAATCCTAAACTAAAAGCTTAAAAAATATTTTAAAAAATTGCACCCTAAATACTATATAATATATCTCATGAGCATCTAAAAATTTTTTTTAGCTTAAACACTATAGTCCAATCCTTGAACCCTGAAGACAAAATCTAATTGGCTTAACTCTAAGCTAAAAAAAACACAAAAAAAAACGTTGATAACAATTGAAGCATTCAAGTGCCTCAGTAAAAAAAACGTTGATTTAACAATTGAGGCGCCTGGATCGATTCCAGACGCCCAATCGCGTATGAAGAGTTGGACACGATATCATTTTAGTATGTGTGGTGTATGTGTGTGTATATATAGAGAGAGAGAGGATTGTTTGCCTACACAACGTGCATAAACGCCTCTCACGCGGGGAAGTGCCTTTGATCATTGGAGGTGCCTCCTCGTGTGAGAGGTGCCTATGCGCGTTGATGATGAGTCTATCACACCCGTAAATCAAATTTTACAATTTATATTCAATGAACTCCTTAACTATACAATGATGTTGTAATAACGAGCCCAGGGTCGAATCTCTCAACGAACTAACAGTAGGATGGTAATATGGAATTGTTTGTTATTTATAATTTTGGAATTTTTGACATGAAAATGGGGGATTGGATTTGAATTCTAAAACTAACAAATTAAAATAGAGCAAATAGAAAACTAATCTATTGCGTAAATGAAATCTAATGCTTGGACGCAATCTAACTAAGTGTCAATGATCAATCCATGAAGCATTGTCACGCTACGCAATGGGTTTCATCATCAACATAACTAAACTAAGAATGAAATAGTAAGACATAAATGAAACCTGATCTACAGCAATCATTAAATCTTAACTACATAAACTAAACTACTCAATAGTATTGCAATCTAAGCTAAAGCAAGATTAACAACAACTTCAAATTCAATTGAAACTAAATTACCCAATACACTTGAATTCAAACACTTAAGCTAAAAAGAACTTTGATTACTGAATCCAAATAATACAAATTGAAATCTAAATCTATCAACAATAAAAAGAATGCAAAAATAAAACCTAAACCATCTCCACACCAAACCACTCTACACAGAAACTTCTCCTTGCCGTCACACAAGGAAGCTCGGTGAAACCTCACTTCGACAATCGAAGAAGATCTCAGCAACTAAACTCAGTTCGATCTCACCAGCAATCGCGCAAAGAAACCCTCTCTGCGAAGTTGTGAAGAACAAACTGCCAATTATGAAACTCTGTAGTTCTGATCTGATGAGGCACTGTTAGAGAATGGGATGTCATCGGGACAGGAGTAATGCCGCCGAGGACACTGCTGTGGGTGAAATCGCTAAAACGGAGGAACGCCTCTGTTCATCGACGGAAACAGAGCATCCAGAGTCGAATTGTCGCCGCAGGAACGCCTTTAAGCGAGCTCAGATGGACGGAAGCTGATCGCCAGTAGCTGGGAACCTCGTCGCCGATGAAGTTGACCGGAAGATGGATCTAGAAGTGGAGAAGGGGCGCGCGATGAAGAAGATGTCACGGATGAACAGTAGCACAAGCACTGTTCATCCGCGAAATCTGGGTTTTTATACTAGATTTTGAACCGGACTTTGGGTTGGGTTTAGGTTTGGTTTAGTGGGGAATTTAGGGTTTTGGTGAGGTGAGTTTGACTTAGGTTAAGCTCCTTGGAATGGGTTGAATCAAATTGAGTTTGAGCTTCTTCATTTGGTTAGATGAACCACTTATTGACCCATGATCATGCACCACTTGGAGTCAATTTAAGTGTCATACAAAACAAGCATCAAATTACAAAACAAGCATCAAATTGTGAGAAAATATCATGAATTAAAAGAGAAATGCACTTAAGCTCAAAATAATCATCCACATACATGTATGATAAAAATTGTATACTAACACATGCAATTAAATCCAATAACCCCAATATCAACTCAAAAGAATATGCCAGATAAATGAGTTATCAAATTCCCCACACTTATTCTTGCACATCTCGTGCGAATGAACAAAACTTAAGAAACAACTAAAGTTGTACCCTCTAATAATTCTCATTCATATTTAGAAAATAATTAAAACAAGTTACCTAGGATTGTCAAGTTTCAACAATTCAAGCATTCATGGACTCAAATCTTACCTTGGTTAACTACATAATGACTTCAATCCAAACTGATTGCACTGAGAATGATTTCACAGCTAAATCTCACAAGGTAAGTTTTGTGGCTCTCATCCTAATCTCAAATGTAACCAATAGTGGAGATCACTCAAGCTACTTATGTTTCATTCACTACCATAAGCTTGCTTATTTTTTACTCTTAACCACTATCCAAAGCATTATAACACATAATTATGAAGGTTTATAATGATGGCAAAGAAAGCATGAATCAAATCAAATGAGAATTTGTATAAGAAAAAAAATAAGGAAAATACAATTCAAAGGTATAATGGAAGACATGGACACTAAAGAATGCTATATAGATGAACTTCTTGACCATGCTCAACTATCGTCCCTTCTTTCTGATTTACTCTCCAATGCTCAATAATTATTTCCCAAATTCAGCTTCTTTTCAATCCATAACAATGTAATAAATTCCAGAATTTCAAAGAAGTGAGCTGATTTTGCATTTGTTATTTTTGAATTTTGAATGGCAAAGTGTCTGGGTTTGAATCTTGAAGAATTGGGTCTCTGTAAAAGTTTCGTTTTACACTCCATTGGCTGAAACTTGTTCTCAATTCATTTCAGATTAGAAACAATCTGATCAAGTTACTACAGCTCCTACATACTAAACAGATTTCAGCCTCATGCACTTCTTCATCTAAGTTTCAAACTTCATCTCCAATTTCTGCTATTCCCCAAAACTTTCAGTTCAATCTTTGAAATTTAAGCTCTATAACCTTTCTCATTTAGTACCCAGTAATTAGCAGCTTAAATTCAGTTCATATTAAATCCAAAACACAATTTAACAACTTGGCACAAAATCTGTTAAGTGAAAAGATTTCAGTTCTGTTCCACCTTTTTCTCTGATCAAGCCTTGATCTTTACTTTATATGTAGTTATCCAAACTAAATAGCCTTCAATATTCTTCCAAAATTCGGATCCAACTTCAAAGTGAAAAATTTCCTGAACAAATTCAGCTTGTAACTTGAAAACTCAACTCATGTAATCTTCCAAAACTTGCTACTACTACCTTCTTGAGCATTCATCAAACTTGCTTAAAAATGAATTTCCATCCAGTACCAAAAGTTCCAATCACACAATACAATTAATTCAGAAATCACATTCAAAGAAGCTCACCAAATGTCAAACACACACTTAAAACTTTGATCATCTCAAGCAATAAAACTCAATAATATTACTCTAAGTTAATAAAACAGTTTCAAATATGCAGATTTGATACTATTTCTGATCATCTCAGAACAAGCTTGTTGCTGCCGATACCTCATTTTACAACTTCATTGGTCTTCTATCTAGAGCTCTATCAGTTTCTAATTCTTTTAATTTCTGGAAAATCAGAACTCCCTTCAAATCAACAGTAACACTATAATAAGCAGCTAATAAACTTCTCACAATTTCTTCACTGGTGCACCATCCAGCAACCTCCCAAAATTCATCACAAACCTGATTTCTGAAAATTACTTGTAAGAGAACTGTCACAACTTGTTTTCAGAGTTACAGAATTCCCAGGTTGATTCTTCATTTAGCAAGCAATTAACAAGAACTAAAATTTACTTATCTCAGCTCAGAGTATCATTTTCACTGATTGGTACAACTCTTTCAAAGTCCAAACTGCATTCCAGCATTTCTGTCACTCGTTTCAATTCCGAAATTTTGTTTCCTCATTTGCACTTCATTGGTAAGAAAGAATTAAACTAAAGCATAGTTGAGCGTGTTGAAACATCAAATAGCTGTGGAAGTCAAGTTCTCTACTTAAAATTACTCACTGCTATTCTGTTTTGACAAATTTTAGAGTTCAGAGTTCGAGTTACTTCCATTAACTTCCTTTCAATTACCATTAGTACTTCATATATGCATATCAGCAACTCTCTAACAGTCTACTCTATTAAATCAATTTTGAATCTTGATCCATACTATTCAGATTTCCAGCATGTCAACCACTAATTCTGCAGCTTCAAATCTTCTATTTTCATATACTTGATGCTTCTAGTTTCTACAAAATTCAGTTTGAAAAGCCATGGAATGAAATGAGAAACCATTTGTTACTGAAATTAATAGAGTTTCACTTGAGATCATAACTGATTTGAATTCTACTCTTGAATTGTGATACAACTTTGATACAAACTCCCCACAACCCACTATATTTCACAAGAGTTCTTATTTCAGATTAAGCTTCATTTGATTTCCTTAACATTCCCAAATCTCTTCTACAACATATGTCTCTTAATAAATGTGATTAGCTTCTGACTTCCATGCAGTAGCAATGTGCAGCTCAATTCCAGCAGCCTTTCATTTCTGTTACAGTTTCAGTTCCTTGATCCATTCTTATTTGCAGCTGCACTTAAGTTTATGATACCATCTTGAAGTGCTTCATGAATAGAATGGTACTCCCCAATTATAGTTCAAATTTTTATTCTTGATCAAGTTACCAGTAGCTCTAACACATCACTGTTTCTGCATTTCAGCAGCTTGAGAGTTTCATAAATCCTCTATTAATTCCATACATTTTGAGGAGTCATAGAAAGAGATGAAAACCATTTGTTACAGATAATACAAGAGTTTAATTGTTCTGCCTCACTATTTTGAAAGATGGTGATAAAAGATTGGTACGCAATTGATACAACTCGAAAACTGAATTCTGTCTTTCAACTTAATGCCTTTACTGCTTTGTGAATATAACTCCCAATAATAGCTTTTAAAATCTGTTTCTTCATTTGCCTTTAGCACTTGTTTCTCACTCAGCTCAAAGATGTTTTCCTATGTTTAGTGTAGTTAAGGAAACAGCAGATTTGTTCTCCAATAAAAACAGCATTTCATACTGATACCATTTCTGCACTGAGATAGTATTAGTTGGGTTATCAACTTCAGTCCCAGCTAATTCCTTCAACTCTAGCATCTTATAATTCACTTTACTACTTGTTCCAGAAACTAAGAATCCAATGGAATGAATTCATAGCTAAATACAAAGAAAAATCAGGCCCAAATAGAAATTTTAAAATAAGACTGTAGTTTCAATTCTGAATCTACCTTGCAGTCTCAAGATTTTGATACAAGGTCATTTTAGTAAAATTTTCAGCAAGTTTAGCTTTGGAAGATAGCTCATTTGATATTGAATCAAGAGGAGATTGAATTCCATTCATTTCAGATTAGAAACATCAAGAAAACTTTGGCACAAAACTGAACTTTCTTGAAAACAGAATTCAGTTTCAGAATTATGGTTTTCAGCTTCACTTCCAGCTGCATTTCTTACTGTTTCCCTCTTTTGTAATTAGAACTCATCCCTTGGTTAGCTGGAAGATAAGATTATTTCATTTTGTTGCATTAAAGCAACCAAACAGAACTATTTTCAACCATTTAAAAGCAAACAGCGGCTTCCAGCAGAATTCATTTCAGCAATTTGAGTATTTCAGAAATCATAAATCAATTCCATCCAATTGCAGAAAACATGGAAATAAATGAACTCCATTTGTTACTATGAATGCCAAAGCTCCTCTATTTTTCCTCACTATTTGAGAGCTGGTGATAAAAATTGATACACATTTGATACAACACCTAAAACTGAATTCCTGTGCTGCCTTACTGCATTGCATTTCTGAACCTAACTCCCAATTGCAGCTTCCAACTTCAAATTCTCAGAATTCATATTACCTTCTGAACCGCTTCATGAGTGGAATGGTACTCATCAATTAAATTTTAAATCTTGATCCATAATGATCAGATAACCAACAGTTGCAATTCTCACTGTTTTTGCTTCCGTTTCTGAAATTTCCAAGGCTTCACGTGACTGTCTCACTAATTTCAAAAACTGCTGATAAGAATTTAATACACTGATTTTTAGAATTCAGAAAATCAACTTACAGCAACAACAGGTTTCAGATTTAGGACTTTCGATCTCAAAGATTTAAAATCAGTAAAATAGTTCCAGCCATTTGGAAATCAATTCCATACTCTGCTTAGGAAGTTTCTGTAATTTAGAACTCCAGGAAACAGGTGTATAAACAATTCTGAAAATTTCAGACATTAAACTGATTCCTAAACCTTGCTACTTCAATCTTCAGTTTCAGAATTTTTATTATCTGTCCATAACATACACATCTATCCATGTAAAACTCACATTTTAATCTTCACTATTTGCTAATGAGAGATATAATTCATCATCTCTTAAACAATTCTCTCTTCATTTCTGAAAATCCATCATCTCTTCAATCTAATATATCTTTTCACTCTTCCAGCATCAAAACCTGATTTTTGAGCATTTCACTGATTTAAGAATCACAAGAGCTATGTGGCAGACAAGAGTTGATACAGATTATGTTTTATGTAATGCAATTTATTCCTGAGTTTCCTCAGCATCAGCAAGAAGAGTATGCATTCCATCAATAATTTTTAATGAACTTAGCTCAACAAGTTTCAGAATCACAGCTGAGAAATCAGGTCCAAAGAAGTTGCAGGCATTGAGTCGTGCAGAAGTTGAGCTTTAATTGAAATTGTCATTGTCAAAGACTGCCATTCATTCAGCTCTTGCTCCCTTTTTGCCACTGTTCTCCATCATGAACTGAAACACTTGGTAAGATTATTACTATCCAAAAATAACATAAACATTTTGGCACCAAATTCTGCCTTGACAAACTCTGCTGACAGAGTTTTTTTTTTCTGAGATCAGATTAGATATGGGATTAAGCTCGATGGAGTTTTAAAGATTTAATAGCAAAAGATGACAGAGAAAATTCCAACTTGATTCCAAATTGAAACCGCCAAACTTTATCTGATTTGCAACAAATTACTTCTCATTACAGCAGCTTCCAGTTTCATGCTTCGTAGCACTACATGCTCACTGTCACCCACAGTTTTCTAACTTCAGTTTCAGTAATTCACAGTTTCTGAATTTCCCTTCACTGTTTCAATAATTCCAAGCTTCTAAAATTCAGATATATAATTCATGGAGGTCATGGTAAGACATCATACCATTTGTTACTAAAAGTACAAGAGCTCCACTTGAGTTTTTCAATGACTTAGTGCTGCTCCAAAATTTTGGTACTCATTTGACACAATTTCTCAACCTCTCCACTGCCCTTTCCAATTTCAACTTCAAATGGTTCACACGTTTATCAAGTAAACTTCATTAACTTATGGATCATTCTAAAGTCTTCCCTTCTACACATGTTCCCTAATGGTTTGAGTGAAGTTACACTCTGAATTTCCTGTATGAAAATCTCCATCTACAGTGTCCAATTCCATAATTTCATATTGCTGTTCAAAGGATTAAACTTGGAAAATGATTGCATTAAGCACTGCAATATTCAGAGCTTACATTCAAAACCTTAGTAACTCAAAAACAGTGTCAACACTTGGCGCAAAAATCAGTAACTTGGCACAAAAAATCAACAACTTGGCACAAATAATTGAATTTTTGAATTGTCTATTTTAGAAACTTTGAGTTACTGTAAAGATTGAACTAATCTTTGAATGACTGAAGAAGAAATAAAATTTGTAACACAATGTAGCTCCAAACTCTTCTTGGTACAGAATTCAAAATCCATTCTGTGACTTCTCATTTTTTTTAATATTCTTAAAGCAATAAAGCAACATCTTCCCCACACAACTTAAACACAAAGAAAATGTACCGAGCTTCGTAAATCCTTACAAAATCTTTACAATTTCAAACTCATGCGAAATCTTCCTCCACACTCAAACTTTATCCATCTTGGCCAAATAATTCATCATATAACAATCTAGGTATCCACATCCAAAAGATTAAGAAATGAAAGAAAGAAAATGATATTGATGATTAACAAGGAGATTAGTAAGAAACATGTGGGGAAAAATAGAATAACCTTCATAAGCATGATTCAATCCATGGAAATATGGTTTTTTAAAATTTGATATAAGCGCGCAACTGTCACTTGCGCAGGATCAAATTAATTCATTTCTAATCTACCGAACCTCTTAACCTACACTAAGGTAGTATAGTAGAGGACCGGGTCGTCTCTCACGTGAAACTAGTGATAGGACATTTGTTTTCAGACAAAATCGAACAAGGAGGGTTTTGTTTTGGAGTTTTCTAAATCTAATGCAATAAATGAAATTCTAACTAACCAGCAAAAATTAACTCACAGCGCAGTGTCACTCTACGTTGTGAGGATCCCTTCTACAAAAGAAACATGCATAAAGAAAGCAGCAATCAAACAAAGACAAGTGCAATTAAACTAAATGAACTTAACAGCGATTAAATGAAATCTAAGTATGCATAATTGATAACCTACATCACATTGTCACACTATGATACAGAATCAACAATCATACATAGTGAAACTAAACAAAGTACTAAAAATAACAATCAAACATGCACCATAAGGAAATAACAGTAAATCAAACACGAAAGTAGTAACAATTAAACAGTAAAATAAACTACACTATCCAAACCTCTTCTTGTGATCAACCACCAATCGACTACCTCCGTCGTCACACGGAGACCCAGATCTGGAACACCATAACAGGTGGACAGCAACACATGACTAACCGCTGATCACGAATGGTGAAGTGTAGTGTCCGATTGAAATTGGAATGGAATTGCTCAATGAAATGGATGATTCTTCTGCTTCGGAACGCCATCCACAGAAAATCTCCACAGCACACAGTGAGTGAGTTCTGCCGGAAATTGGGATGAAGGTTGGTGTAGCCGCCGGAAACTCCCTCCTTCTACAACCCACAACCGCGAGGGAATCTTCTGCAGTAGGACCGGAGAGGAAACGCCTCACTGGAAGAAAACCACTCCGAAGCCCTAGATGTCGGCTGCCGGCACAAGGTCGAGAGACAAGGGAACTCACCGCCGGAGGAGAACACTACGCCGTCAGATAACACCAAGATGAGGTCGCCGTCGCTCACAGAGGCCGCCGGAGTTGTTGTCGTCGTCGGATCGGAGAAGATCGTGCGAAGAAATGGAAAGGGGGCGTCGGCGTGCGGGGAAGAGACGCGCACAGTGATGAGAAGAGAAGAAAGTAGAAAGAGTTGGCCGGCCGGCGGCAAGGAAAGAAAAGATGCCGCCGGCCGGTGGTGAGGAGAAGAAAGGAGGAAGGGGACGCCGCCGGTGGTCGCGAGCCCTAGCAGAAGAAGAAAAACGCGAACAGAAAGGGGGTCGGGCACTGTTCATCCGCGTGAATGTATTAGGGAAGGTTTCTTAATGGGTTTCGGGTTTGGGTCCATTTAGAGCTTAGATCTGGATCCAATAACTAATAAGGATTGAAATTGGGCTTTTAGAATTAGGCTTAGAAGTGTAGGCTTAGAAGTGGATTGTTGTGATTGGATTGGATTCTTTTTTCTTGATCCAAATTGGAATGAAATGAACTAAGCTCTTCAAATTAGCTCATGCTCAACCCTAGCATTGCCTCCAAATGATTTGACTCAACTCATGCCTATGACTCCTCTTTAATTCCCTACAAAATCATGAAATAATATCAAAATTAGATAAAGATTATAATAAACTCACAAATATATCCTAACTCATGAATTATGATATTAAGCAAGATTTAAGTGATGAAAGGATGCAAATGCTAAGTATGAGAGCTAAAATATCACATAAAAATACTACTTATCAACTCACTCATGCTTATTCTTGCACGTCTCAAGCAAGTAAATAAAAGAAGAAAATAACAAAATGTATCCACCTAGCAATTCTTAATCATGCTTAGAAAATAGTGAAAAGAAAGTTACCTACGATTGTTCAATTCAAATGACTTAAGCATTCATGAATTCAATTCACACACTAATTAACAAGCATGATAACTTCAATCCACAATCAATAAATTGAGAATGATAACAGAATAACCTCACAAGAAAAGTGATGGTGGCTCTCCTCTCTTGTGCATGCAATAGTAGAGGTCACTCAAGCTACTCATGGATTCATGCACTACCATATGCTTGCTTTACTTCTAATCTCCACCACTATATACATACGAGTGCACAATAAAATAATGAAAGCATTATTTGAAATATAACGGAAACATGAATCAAAGCAAACGATAGTATAAGAGAATAAATAAGGAAGGTAAAGATAATAGTGGAAGACATGAATATATTGGAATGTTACATAGTTGAGTACAAGAAAACAATGCCTAAAAATATATCTCATCCAAACTTCCAAGCTAGTTCTAAAAACTCAACAAAAATGTGAACAATCTCTACGATAGCTTTTCAATAAACATCTACTCATAATCAACAATAAAATCCAAATTTTGCTACCATAAAGATTGTTACTCACAAAAAATTCTACCATCTTTCACCAATTCAATAGAAATGTGAACAACTCTTACTTTAGCATTTCACACTAAAAATCTACACATGATATACAATAATATCTCAATATCGCTAAAGTAAAAATTATCACTCATAAAAATTATACTACAAGTGAATACAAAACATCACATGTCAAAAATTTTCATAAATCTAATAAACATGTAGGCAACCTCTACTATAGCTTTTCAATGAAAATACAGTAATGATATGCAATAAAATCTCAATGCCACTATAATAAAGATTATCACTAACAAAAAGTTCAACCACATATGAATACAAAAATAGCACAACATGTCAAAGCTCTTTTTTTTCTTTTCCTTTTTTTCTTGTTTTTTTTTTTCACTTTTCTGTTCATGTTTTGTTTTTTTTTCTTTTTTTTTCTCATTTTCATTTATGTTTTCTATTTTGAATCTTTTTTTTCATTTCTGTATTTTTTTTCTTTTTTTTTCAAAACACGATGTGCATCACTATACAACATCATCAATAGCTCAAATAAAAAGATAAATAGCATGGTTCACCTATGCCTCTCATAAATTCTACTAAGCTATTTCTCTCCCCACACTTAAATTTTTGACCGTCCTGGACAAAACACTCATCATTAACATCAAAAAATATCCACATCCCAAAGAAGAATAAAAAGAAGTAAATCGGCGAAATAAATGGAAGGAAGAAAAGAATGAGTTGACGAGTGATATGAATTTATTCAAGAAGCATGTGATAACAAAATGGATGAATAAAAATAAGTGAGATGACCTTCATAAAAATCATGCAAGCCTATGATAATGTGGTCTCGAAAGAATAAAGCAAGTTCTAGAGTAACATTAACTATAAGTGCATCACACATAAATAGGAATAATAGGCTCAAAAATCCTCATTAGGTATATCAACATTATCATCTCAATCTATCAACATGAAATCCATTATCAAGTTGTAATCACATGTAATCCAAGAATCCAATCATGACAATAAATCATCAAATTCGACAATCAAATTTAACTAGCTTCCACAATTTCTAAGATGATAAAAAGAATGTATAGGGAATTTATTAAGAAAACCAACAAGACTAGGCAACTAAAAATAAACAACCAAGCATAAGCAAACAAAGCAAAGAAAGTAAAGACATATATATAAGCAAAAAGAAAAAGTAAAAGTGAGATAGAACAGACTCCCCTGAAATTCTAGTGGTTGGAGTCAATTCAGTTCCAGAAGCAATCTGGAAGTGGAATGACTGTAGGTGAAATAAGGCTCGCACCCTTCACCTTCAACTCCTCAAAAATTTCCTCCGGTGGTCGAAGACGGTTCAGTTGGAGTGTCCACTTCAGAAGCTTCATTATTACATTCAGTGTTAGAGCTTTCTTCACGTGGTAGAATGCATCCTTGCATGATTTACTGCAAATGAAATATCTGTAGAAATCCTGCACACCAAAAAGAAAAGGATGCATTCCCTGCACACATGCTGTGTGAGAATGACTAGAAATATTAACAAAATCAACAGAGCGTGAATCACAAGATGTATCACATCCACTACAATCAAAATGAATTATCTCCATGGTATTTCCTAAAGATTCTAAAGAAAGATTAACCTTACCATCCTGAAAGGTACCTGTAGGGTCGAGAATAGTGAATGTGGTATTCTCTTGGACAGGTAAAGAACCTGGCTCTGGATCAGGTGCAATCAATGTGATGAACCAAATTGGATTAAGAGTAATCCTAATTAAACCAATTGAGTTGGACTCGATTTGATTCATGTGTTCAATGGATCTAATTTAGGTTATGTTTCATTGAATCAATTTAATCAATGAATAGAGATTCATTATATTAAATTGATTTGAATCAAATGGTTAGATTTGATCAACCATGGGAGAGAAGTGGTCAAGTTTGACTTGACTTGAGAGGGAAGATGAAAGGTCAAGTTTGACTTGACCATTGCCACCTCATTTGTGAATTGGCATTAGGTGGGCCAATGATGATGTTCCACATCATCAAGGTTGAATTATGTGTGTGTCATATCATGAGGGAGATCAAGAGTTGTGACTCTTGATATCCCATGGAGGTTTAAAACCCCTCCTTTGAAGTGGTCGACCACTCAATGCATTTGGTGTGCTCATTGATTTCACCGCACCTCCTTACCACTAAGGTGCCTTCACGCCTCCTTCCACTTGAGGCCCCTCCAACTCAGAGGCTTCAGCTAGCTGCTCCGAGGTGCCTCCAATCATCTGAGATGCCTCTGGTGAACAATATATATCCGAGGCTTCTTTTGCTTCAAACTGCTACAAAGACATATTTGTGCATAGAAAAAATAATAGAACTTGTAAAATAGAATTGGCATAATTTATAAGCATTATTAATTAGATCATGTTCTCTAGAGCAGTATCTAGTCTTGATCTCAGCTTAGACTTTTAAAATGGATCTAAGTTGGATCAGCGCCTAAAGTCCCTAACTAGGACTTACCTCACTGGAACACTCTCCTCCGGTGACTTACCTCACTTACCATGCAGAATCTCTCGACTCTCCTTTGACCTACCAGGTCTTCTTGTCAGTTGTCAAGTTCAAGAAACTAAACTTCGGTCAGCTATTAGTTTCCGCAGACCCAACCGATTCCTACCAGATATCGGGTCATACCTTGACCTATCTGGACTTCCTAGCAGCTATTAGGTCTAATAGACCTAGCTGGATTTCAGCCTAGTGTCAGGTCTCGCAGGCCCGTCAAGTCTTGCACACTTGGTAAGAGTATTAGATCACACAAAACCTAACTTTAACCATTTATCATTCATTAAAATCTAAATTAATCATTGGTGTTAACTGCACCAACAATCACTGCTCAGAAGTCATAGAGAACAGGTCTCCCCAAGATGATATTATAAGCTGAAGGAGCATCCACCACAATGAAGCTGGTTCGTCAAATTTTTATCATAGGCAAGTCTCCCCAAGATATTGTCAGTTGGATCTGGTTGAGCGGCTGTACTTCATATCTAGTGAACTCACACAAAGGTATTGTCATGGGCTAAAGTTCTCCTTGATCAATTTATAATTGATCGAAAGTCTTTTTGAAGATGATGTTTACCGAGCTTCTTGTGTCCACAAAAATTTGGTATATACTGCAGTTGGCAATGATGACTTTGATGACCAAGGAATCATTATGAGGAACTTCTACTCCCTCGAGATCTTGAGACCTAAAACCAATATGAGGACCTTCTAATTGCATTACACTGGAGTTGACTCCGCAGATTTCTAGTCGTCGGTCGTGGGCTTTCCGCACTTTATTGGAATCTCCATCTTTGGGGCCTTCAGAGTGTTGGGACTTTCGGGCCGCAAAAATCGCTTTTTGCGTTGCGGAAACCCCGAAATCCCATTCCACCGGATCCGTGCGAAGATTAAAAGAATAAAAATTTCGTGTACATATTTTCTAACCTAGATCTACATGTTAAGGAGTTTATACCTTTGATGTGAAGCCCTTCGCTTATCCCGCTCGTCCAAGGTTCGTCGGATTTTAAGGGTGTCAAGTGAATACCCCTCTATGTGTATCCACACGAACAAAAAGGTGGAGAAGAAACCGTTAGAGTGTGCTAGTACCCTTGAAGGTTTCGGCCAAGGTGGAGGAGAGGGAGAGAAGAAGAAGCAAGGTTCCATTCCGGGAAGAGATTCTGAAAGCCCTCCTCAACTGCGACATTATCGACTTCCACACCTTCGATTATGCCCATCATTTCCTCTCCTGCTGTAGCCGCATACTTGGCATCGAGTACCAATCCAAGCGTGGCTACATCGGCCTCGACTACTTTGGCCGCACCATCGGGATCAAAATACTGCCTGTTGGCATTCACATGGGCCAGCTCCAGTCCGTGCTCCACCTCCCCGACAAGTAGTGACGGGTCGATGATCTCCGCCAGCAGTTTGACGGAAAGACCGTGCTCCTTGGCGTCGATGACATGGACATTTTCAAAGGAATCAACCTCAAGCTGCTGGCTTTTGAACACATGCTTAAGATTCACCACAAGTGGCAGGGGAGAGCTGTTCTTGTTCAGATTGCCAATCCGGCCAGGGCGCAAGGAAAGGATCTGAAGGAAATACAAGATGAGATCCAGGAGAGCTGCCAAAGGATCAATAGGACCTTCGGGCACGAAGGGTACAGCCCAGTGGTTCTAATTGAGCGCTCCATGTCTGCTGTCGAGAAGGTCGCTTACTATAGTATTGCAGAATGTGTGGTTGTCACTGCGGTTAGGGATGGGATGAACCTAACTCCCTATGAATACATTGTTTGCAGACAGGGGATCTTTGATTCCGCAGATTCAGTGGCTAAAAGCCCAGCAAAGAGCATGCTGGTCGTCTCAGAGTTCATTGGCTGCTCTCCGTCCCTTAGCGCCTTAGCGGTGCGATTCGGATCAATCCGTGGAATATAGAGACTACAGGAGAAGCTTTGAATGAGGCAATCTCTCTTTCTGATGCAGAAAAAGAACTCCGGCACGAGAAACACTACCGATATGTCTCCACTCACAATGTTGCTTATTGGTCAAAGAGCTTCATGCAGGGCTTGGAGAGAACATGCAAGGATCATTTCAGTAGGAATTGCTGGGGAAGTGGTCTCGGGTTTGGATTTAGAGTAGTTGCAGTCGATCCCAATTTCAGAAAGCTTCATGCTGATGGGATTGCCTCCGCTTATACAAAGGCTAAGAGTAGGGCTATCCTGTTGGATTATGATGGAACATTGGTGCCACAAACATCCATTAACAAGAAGCCTAGCCGAGAAGTTATTAGGATAGTCAGTACCCTTTGTGAAGATAAGCAGAATGTAGTTTTTATTGTCAGTGGAAGAGGCCGACAAAGTCTAGATGAATGGTTTCTGCCATGCGAGAAGCTCGATATTGCAGCAGAGCATGGATACTTCATCAGGTATATTTCTTGTTGCTGTAACTGTGCTATGCTATCTGATAAATTGCAGTAATTAACTCATTGGGTGTATGGTGCTCAAATTGCAGAAATAATCTAACAAATCTAGATCTCTTTTGTTGTGCATATTGCTTATGATGTTTAGTGAGTATAGTGATTGCGTTATTGATCATGAAGGGCACCAAGATCTGTGCTAAGTATCTAATGCATATTAGAGTGGTGATTGTTATTTATCTGTTACTGAACTGTGAGGAAAAGTTTGCTACAACATGAATATCCTTAATCAACACAAATTAACCAAAGAAATTTCTTGCCTTTCTGGAATTTGTTTCTGTTACTCGTAGTGTTGAGTTTATGCTGCTCTATTAGTAGAAGAATAAATAATATCGGTGTCCTCGTGTCTTCTCGATATATGCAGGTGGACCCAAGATCAAGAATGGGAAACCTATAGTCAGACCACTGACTTTACATGGATGCAGATAGCTGACCCAGTGATGAATCTATATAGAGTCTACTGATGGATCTTGTATTGAAACCAAAGAAAGTACTTTAGTTTGGCACCATAGAGATGCAGACCCAGACTTTGGTTCTGCTCAGGCAAAGGAGATGCTTGACCATCTAGAAAGTGTGCTTGCAAATGAACCAGTCTCAGTGAAGAGCGGCAAATTTATCGTGGAAGTGAAGCCTCAGGTATGCATCTGCATGATGCATTGAGTTTGATTTCTCAGATGCATTGCGTTCTAATCCAGGTTTATTTCACTGAAACACTTAAACCATGATTAGAAGTTAGAGTTTTCTGATTGACAAGTTTGAACTATATGTAGCCTACATAATTTGAAGACATTGTATCTCGCATGCTACTATCTACCATTGCAAACTACTGTCACTGCATACTTGTTATTTACGAATCTTGTTTCGCATTCAAGCATCTCATCATGCTGTTGTTGCTTCTCCAGGGCGTTAGCAAAGGTCTAGTGGCCGAAAAGATTCTATCATCATTGTCTGAGAAAGGAAGACCAGCTGATTTCGTGCTATGTATTGGCGATGATAGATCGAACGAGGACATGTTTGAAAACATTGCAGGACCTGTAGCAGAGAAATTGATAGCTCCTGATGCATCCATATTTGGTTGCACTGTCGGCCAGAAACCAAGCCAAGCCCGGTTTTTCTTGGACGATACGAATGATGTTCTTAACACACTCACAGCACTTGCAGATGCCTCCGAGCAATTCGTTTCTCCTGAGAATATAACTGATTCACTCCTTTCTGATCAGGTCTAGTTTGATAATTCACAATGACAGCATGAATGTCAGATCAAAATTTCTCCATGGGTCTCTAATTCATCTGAGAAACTTGTCGACATTTCCTGATTATGTTCAGATCTTTGAAGGGGAAGAAACATTTTGACCGCCTTTCTCCCAAAGGGAGTTATGCCACTGCATTGATTGGGATACCAGTTTAGTAAGAAGAAATTTGTCACTGATTTCAAGTTTTGAACTGAGTTTTACTGACAGTGCTGACTTTGCTGATGAGTGAAATTTCATTCAATCTTTTTTCCAGTTATATAAATAGTACAACTGTCATTTATCTGGTTGCTCTCCCAAATTAAGATGCGGACATGGAAGCTGAAGGTGCCCCATGACTTGAGTTAGCAGAGGTGATATTTATGTGATGTTGTTGTAATAGATTATGCGGATTTTCAATGTGAAAAATGCATTACGGATTATCTGATCTTATACAAATGGCCATTGTATTTGGTGAAACGTTCACGATTTATATCGCATGAAGACCACAGTCTTGGAGGGTCTTAGGTGAGGGTTATTATTATTATTTTATGTTGAGATATGGCAATTGAAGGTTGCTTCTCACGAGGTATATATATCAATCTTTTACGGATTTATAATGAGAAAATAAATAAATTAATTAAAATTTGTGAAAGAAATAAGTCTAAATTAAAATTTATAATCTTCTACCAGCATTTTCAGTTTTTTTTGTTTGCTTTCAGGTAATAATGTAGCGGTAAGATAAAAATTAACGAATAAATTTTTTTATGTCGTCCTAATGTGAATACTTCTCAATTTCAGTATAAATTAAATTATCTAATACCAACTAAAATAGAGGCATTTTATCCAACATAATGCCGCACGCCAAAGGACAAATTCCCCCATGGCGCAGGGAAACACAGCGGAGACCACCCATCGCCATCCTGACACCGGGGCCCACACACAGACACGCACTCTCTATCTCTCTCTAAAAAGAGGGTCCCACGGCGGAGCTGTCAAGGAGACCACCGCGCCGCGGGTACAGATACGGGTAGACCAGCCTCGTCCGCAAGGTGCCCCGCACTCCATTGATCGTACGGCCCGGAGACGTACGCCATGCACATCCGGACGAATGGACGGTCGTCGTCGTCCGCAATCCGCCAAAACAAAGATGTATATTAAAGAAATATTAACTGATTTTCTCGCTCCTCGTTGTCGTCGTCTACTCCACCACGTAATTAATTAATTAATTAATTATAATTGAGAGGACAAAGTAATGTCGCAAAATGTAATTAAATTTTAATACGAAATCAGTAAGCCACGCTCCTCGAATGGCGACCCGTGCGAGTGACAAGCGATAAAAGGATCGGCTGAGCGCAGGCGAGGCGAGGCGAGGCGATGCACGAATGCCTTGCCCTAGAAATAGAATTGAAAGCAGCCAACGGCGACCGCGTACGGTGCTAGCTTTAAGGTTATGGGTTCCTCCTCTCTTCGTCGTCGTCCTCGATCGATCCGTGTTTTGTTTTGCGATCTGTGTGATTCGATCTATTTTGGTTGATTGTTTGGTTGCATTGCGCCGAGGCGATCGGCCGCCGGGGTCGTGATCTGGGTTGACAGAAGAGAGTGAGCACACGGCGGGGACGGCATCGCGGTGGTGCTGTCGCTGTGGCGTGCTCACTTCTCTCTCTGTCATCTCCATCTCCCCGGGCCGGCGGCGGTGACGCCGGTGAGGGAAAACTAATCGATCGAGGTCTTCCTTTTGTTCCCCCTTTGGAGATGATATAGAAAAACGGTCGAGGGCTGGCAATGGACTTGGTCTTGCTTATCTCGTGTCGGCCATCTGCTGCTCTCTGGCCGATACGTTCCATCCGATGGGGTTTCCGAGGCAGGGGTTGCAGTGTATCATTTTATGGCGTAAACGTCTTGGGGACTTGATCGTGCTTTCTTCCTTTCTAATAATCGTTGTTGAAAATGCTAAACCTGATGGATCAGACCGAAGAAATGGAAAAAAAAAAAAAAATTTTTTAAGGTGGATCGGCGTGTGCAAGCGTGACTTTTGAGATGAATAATACTTTGGATGGCGACTGGAATTGGATAACGATTGAGGGGAGGTACGCATAACATCCCAATCTGTATCTCCTGCCTCTTGTGCGGATTTAACAGACATCACTGTTAACTTTGTTTTCTTTCTCAAAGCTCTTCTTCCTCGTCTTCGAATTTCTTTTTCTTTTTTGGGTTTTTTTTGTGGACTCCTCCCTGCTTGCTTTCTAATACGTTCTTATGACTTTCTGATTTCACGCTCTCGATAAGCTTCTGCCTCTATTTCTTAGTAGGTCTTGTTTCTCTCTCCTCTTTCCTGTGCTTTTCAAGTTTTTTCATTTAATTTTATTGCTAGATCTGATGTTATTTCTTGATTTTTTTTATTAACCTAAGTTTTAAGAAGCTGAAGGCTGCTTCGGACATGTTGGTCCCCGATTTCTGGGTCGTTGGCTCCGTTTTTGGTCAGTGGCGAAGCAAGTTGAGGAAGCAAGTGCATCCGAGTGGAGTTTTTGTTCCTTGGTTCATAACATGTTGGGTAGAAGGCTTCGATAGCTCGAGGTATGCAATAGCTTCTTTTCTCCCATCGTCTGATTTTATGTATTGTTCTCGCCCAACTTTGACAATGTTGTTCATGGTTCTTACGAAGAAAAATTATCAAAGAGTGGTAATAAACCTGTGTTTTTTTTTAATTTTTTGCTACATATTTGATCTCATTTCGGAACCTCGCGCGATGAATAACACTGAAGAGTCGCAAAGATTCAAACAAATTGTCACGCGCATCACGTCAAGCTGTGCACGATTATGAGCAGCAGATTCAAATTTTTATTTATACCTAAAAAATTTAAAGCAATTATGTTGAAATGATCCAGCATAGGTAGATTTTTTTAGTAGTTTATCTGGAAGACGCAAAGACTGTTTTTCAACTTCAATGTAGAATAAAAAGTAGTAATTATTTTTTTATTAATCAAATAACAAGTAGTAGAGGACCTTTGTTGGTTTAAGGTGTTTTACACCGTCGGGAATACAGTGATGAACCATGCCATCGTACCAGAGAATGTATATCCCATTAGTAATTATTATTGGACCTTTATTGATTTTAAGTTTTTTCGTGCCATGGGGAATACTGTGATGTGAGCAATGCTGCTATGCCATCATGACTGGAATCGATTATCTTCTCATTACTAGTCGTTAGAGCACATTTATTTGTAATTAAGATTTTAAAAAATTAACCACAGAAAAGATTAGCTATCATTGAACAGTTTAGTATAGCCGCTAGAACAAAGTTTTATAGTTTCTATATTCTTCCATTGAAGTAACTAAAATTCTTTTTTTGTTATTTGATTTTGTTGAGAATGCTTCAAATCTTTTACCATAGTAAATGTACATAGCTACATTCATTTATTTCTATCCGACCCCAGATAGTTTAGGCTCAGTCTTTGTTGTTTCTTATATTATGACCACAAACATTACCTTCTTTAATAATTTAGTTGTACTGCACAATACTACACCTAATATGTATAATCGGATAAAAGTTCTTAGACACTCAACATTGAGGGTGAATGAAAAATAAAATAAAATAATCAGTTTCAGTCTTGGGTGGGCTAGGTTATGCTTTTTCCCTTTTCTAATTTATGGCAAAGACATGACCGATATAATGAATATCAATGTGCATATCGACAATTCATAGAACAAGTCTAATTATTGTATTTGTTTGACCTCAATTAGGATGACATACTTTCCCTTTGTTTACTTCACTAGTATTTGATTGATCCTACATATCTTTGTCTTAGAGAATTATTTTCTTCTAGATGACAGTAATTTGAAACATGAAAATGATCATCAGTGAAGTACGGATAATTAGCAAAAGGTTGTACAATAAGTTAACTTCAAAGATGGTTTATTAATCACCACCTCTTTATGATCAATTTCCTTAATGTCCTACTCCCATTTAACTTTAGTTCACAATTGAATTGGGTAAGAATTGGAAGGTAGGTAAGTTGGGCAGTATATGGGTACAGCTTTGATACAGTAAAAAAGGAAAAAAGTAGTGTTATACATCTAAAAAGGAAGGCAACTCTTTAAGATAGGCAAGTTCATTTAAACCTTTTTGCCATTGTTTTGGTTCATATATTAAATCATACTCACTTTCTAATGTTAAAAATGTTAAAATTCAACAAACTTTTGTTTGGTTACACTGGGCTTCTAAATGCAGAAATATATTAATCATGGCTACCTCTTTACCCACTATATATGGATCCTGATTATCAACAATTGTTTTGTTATTCTAGGCTATCAACTAACTCTTGTTACACTTGGTTATCCACAAACTTTTGTTTTGTTACACTAGGCTATCAATAATTATTGAAAACTCATAGCATATGTGTGCCTATGTGTGCATGCGAGTGTGTAGTGTGTATTTGTTAATTGTGAAGGCACTTCATAAGCAATGGAATAACTATACTAGCGACAGAATAAGTTGCTGTTGGTTCATGGAACTCATCAGTAGTGAACTTGAATTATTGGATGTTCCACTGAGACCAGAAAATCTCTTGGTGGAAAATAGGAAATTACGCCCATCCCCAGCTTGTTTGGACCACATTAAATTTGAAAGTTCAGTTTCTCTGGATCAAATTACTGTGCTTGCTACAGGCCTATGCAGGTAATATTAGAAGTTACAGGAAACCTGTCTTGCGGTATTCGAATTGGTGGTAGGTAAAACATCCTTACTATTGAATACATTATTCAGTCAATTAACCATGGATGAGAAAGTTTTCAGTTAAGGAATGGTTAAACAAGCTCCATTATTTTTGGAACATTAGTTTCTGTCTTTTTTTTTAAAAAAAAATGGGATGCATAAAATTCTACCAAATAGCATTGCTGGCAATGGATCAAAAGCTAGAAGATAAATGGTTTATTTATTTATTATATATATTGATCCTTGTTAATTTGTTGGAAATATCATTGAGGTTGATTTTAGGAGAGACCAAGTATTTAGTGGAGTGGATTATGTAATATGAATATTTTTGTTGCTTCTCAGTTTTGGGCATTAGGTGAGATTTTGGGGAAGTGATCCAAAAAATATTAAAATTAATTGCTAAATCTGAGGATACTAGCTTCATAAAATAGCTACTCGTACAAATTCCCTGTCAAACAACTATCTAGATGTTGGAATTATTCACTGAAAGATTCTGAAGGGTATGATGATGACAAACAATGTTGTTTTCTCGAGCTGGATGAGCACACTGTGCACAAGTGGAGTGTTGCTATATATCATCATATTGATAGTCTATATGACACATGAAGGCAATTATGCAAGATGACTTGGAATGTCTAGAACAACACTAAGATGTAGTTTCTGACATTCCATGCATCAAAGTGTGAAATAGATCTTTTACTTCTTTTCAAAAAATTGATAGGGCGGCCATCATCTTTGCTGAGTTTGCTTCGCTTCGATGATGATGATTTACAGCGGAATACTCGGAGCTAAGCTTCTCCAAGGCTAACAAATAGAATTTGCTTGGTATCCACCTCAAATGAGATGACTAATCCAAGGATCCGACCCTCTCTCACACATCCATTATGTAAATACTCCTTTTCATAAATAATTCAGAGGCGGAAAAGCCTCGTGCAAGCTCACACACAAAAATACAAGAAGAAGAACAAGAAGAAACTATTATAATATGAAATATTACAAGATTTACAACAAATGAAGCTTCTTACTTCTTGCTTGTTGAACTTGGAAGTGCAACAATACTTCATTCTAAGCCTCCAAGAACTGGTGTGAAGTCGGTGAGAAATATGGACGAGAGCTCTGATGAAACAGCGCACGAAAAACCTTTTTCTAGGGTTACCGTTGGCGCCTTAATCAATTAAGAATCTCCTTAATCGCTTATGCCTTTGCATCCTGCTCAGAATGACTATATTTTCAACCTTAAGCGATTATTCTAATCGCTCAAGTGTTCTTAATCGCTTAAGAACCCTACTGTTCGATCGCGAGAAACCTGTAAGTGATTACCCTAATCACTTAAGATGTGCCTAATCAATTAGCATAATCGATTAGGTACCTTTTTTTGCACTTGCGAAAATTGGCTTAATCGATTACTATAATTGACTAAGCATGTCGTAATCGATTACGACCCTTTCTGTTTCCTCATAGAGAGGTCCTTGAGCAATCACCCTGATCGTTTAAGGCCTGCTGAATCGCTTACCCTAAGCGATTCAACAACCCTAGCTCCTGAACTCGAGTCCAAGGGTTTCTTGCCCAGCATCCGATCAACCGTGACCTGTTGGGATTTCCTTGTGCCTAGTATCCGATCAACCTTGACATGTTGGGGCTTCATCACCAAGTGTCCAGTCAATCTTTTTGTTGGGGTTGCAAGGTTGCAAACATAGTCCCATATTGGAAACACATGGAAAAGATCATGGGTTTATAAGAGAAAAGATATCTCCATTGGCATGAGGCCTTTTGGGGAGAGCCCAAGAGCAAAACCATGAGGGCTTAGGCCCAAAGTGGACAATATCATGCTATTGTGGAGATATCTAAATTCTTTTCGATCCTACAATTGGTATCAGAGCCCGGACTGCCAGAAGGTTTAACCACCGACTGTGCACAAGAGCTATGGTCTGATTGAGCCATGTGGGTACAATATTGACCTCGAACAAACAAAGTGGGGACTCCTATGTTCGGATCAAGAGGACCAGACACTAGGCAAGGAAGTCCTAGTAGGTCGGGTGGACCGAGGGGCAGGAAGACCTGGTGGGTCGAGGATCGGATGTGGGAAGCCTATGGTCCTTTGTTTGAGGGGGGGATTGTTGGGGTTGCAAGGTTGCAAACATAGTCCCATATTGGAAACACATGGAAAAGATCATGGGTTTATAAGAGAAAAGATATCTCCATTGACATGAGGCCTTTTGGGGAGAGCCCAAGAGCAAAATCATGAGGGCTTAGGCCCAAAGTGGACAATATCATGCTATTGTGGAGATATCTAAATTCTTTTCAATCCTACACTTTTGACTCACTTGGACTCTTCTCCTCCTGCCAAGTATCCGGTCAACCTTTGACCCACTTGGATTTTTTTCCTTGTGCCAAATCTTCGGTCAACCTTGACCCACTTGGACTAACCGTCTCGTGCCAAGTGTTTGATACTCCATGACCAACTTGACTTCCAAACACTAGGTGTTCGATTAACTTTGACTCACCTGAATTTCCTTATGCCTGGCTTCACTCACCAGGGTTTTTCACCACATGGCTTCATCGTCACCTAACTTCACTCATTAGGACTTTTCACCTGATTTCACTCACCAGGACTTTCCACCTGGCACTAGGGCTTTTTAACCGTCTGACTTCACTCATCAGGACTTTCACACCAAGTATCCGGTCAACATTGACCCATTTGAATTTTCTTCTTCTTCCAACCATCCCGTTAGTCTTGCTCTTGCCTAACCTTCAGTTAGGACTTCCCAGTCAAGTATCCGGTCAACCTTAACCTACTTGATTCTTCTTCACATCAAACTGGTCAAACCTTGACTAGAGGGGAATTACACCAACAATCTTCCCAAATGGACAATTGCACCTGCAATCTCCATATATTGTCAAATATTAAAACTCAAACATCAAGATCCATGCTTAGTCAAACTGGTCAACCTTGACCTAGGGAAATTGCATCAACAATCTTAATGTATTTTTTATAGTTTTCTTGGTCTCATGTTATATCATTGTACTAGTAGTCCCTAATAACACGTATAGGCAATTAGGCATAGATGACTCTAGGGCAGTTTCAGAAGTTCCTTTGAAATGGGAAGTAAGTCTCCTACTTGATTCGAGAAAGATCGATAGGATGGGGACACCATCTTTGTTTTGTTGATCTATTTCAATTTGCAGTGTAATTGAACTGGTTCTCAATTGTTGTTTGCACCACTTTTATTACATGTGTCACACGACTGAAGAATCTTATATTTATGATTGATTCATGGAATTTTCAGTTTTGATAGGATGTTATATAGTTGCTTTGGATTGATTGATCTTTACCATCAAGTGAACTCTCAGCCAACAACCCTAATCAACTCGACTCTTATCAAGCATAACCCAGAGTATTATTGCATACCATTACAATGCTTATATCCTTTCTCTCATCGAGTGAACACCATATATGCATGCATATACTTTGTAGTTGTCTGAGCTCTCTAATTTATCACAACGCCAAAAGTACAAATATCTCATGAAACATAAAACGTACTAATGTAATATAATGCTATTCAATTTACATCTAATCAGAATAGGATTTTACAGTTTGATTACAGAAAACTAATGAATCCAAGTTCTTCTGTTATGTAGTTATGATTACTGAAATAAAAACCTATGCTAATTCTGACCTCAGGAGCACCAAACGCCTTGAGAACACTTAATCCTAGAGGAAAACTTGTATCCCTAAATTCTACAACCTTCTGTAGTATCTAGCCATCCCTTTTTAGGAATCGATTTAATTCCATTTAAATCTTGTATTGGCTCACAAGGTTAACCCTGGAATATATCATATTAACACAACCACAGTCAAGTTCTGGCTTGTATGAAGTTCTAAATCTGCATATATTTTCATACACTTATCTTACACAAATCAGATAGTAGATTGAAAGAATTTGCACTAAATAACCATCATATAGATTTGCGAATCTTACATTTAATGTGAACCTTGTTAATGGCACTGCTCAACCTTTCCACTTCATTATAACTGCTTCATGTTTTTTTTTTATCTGATATGGTAGCGGTAATGCTCTAGCGTCCATCCTTCTTTAGTGGGGATTTGTTGCATTATCTTACTTTCTTCTCTTTCCATAAGAAAAATATACCACAAATCTCCTAGTGTTTGCTAGTGAATCATTTCATAACATCTTGTCTGATAAAAATTCTCTATCTCCACACTACACCAATGGCACCAAAAGATACTGGCAATTTCCGGACACAGAAATACTCGTGTAGAATGGTTTTGGCTTATGCCTAATCCACATGGAGAATTCAAATTTTTTTTAACAAAAGAATATAGTTTTATGCACAAGATCTTAACAGTACCATTTTACAGGTTCTATCACCGTACAGGTTCTTGAAGGTTGAAATGAAATTTGTAGCAATGTGGATGGTTTTCCCCGTCCAACGTCTTAAAGTTAATGGGCCAAACAGAACAGGGTAGAGGGCCGCCGAACCAGATACTTTACTAACGAAGTTATTCATTCCGGGTTTAACCGCCGAATCACTACTTCAGGCTGATCGTGACCCTCTTCCAGTGGACTTCCGTCAGGATGCCTCCACGCTTCCATACCCCATTATGGAGCCGTCGACGACAGACGCTAGACCCTGGTGAAGACCCTTGCCCATGATAGCTCACCTGTCGGGACCTCCGTCTATTCCGACTTGTGTGACCTCCTGTATTGTCTTGTAGCAGGTCAAGTTTGGCTCTTTTTTAGCATAAATATTTCCATAATTCTTTAAAAAAGTATGTCCTTCCGTTTTCTTTCTTTCTCCTCTTTTTCTCTTGATGGATGCCAGGAGGTGATTTCCAGACTGAACGAAGCAAATCAGGAGAGGATGATGCAATTATTGTTTGGAAGTAGCTGCTATGTGAGCTTTGCATAGTGACGGATGATTCGAGGAAAAAGTTTTTGACATTGGAGACGGTATAATTTGACATGCAAGACTGAATCACCCCCTCGTATGTATGTATCTTCCCTCCATGTTTGGCTTGAGATTTTGTCATATGGATTTTAACCAGCATCAAATATTTTCTATGATCAATTGAATTGTCTTTAATCTTTTTTTTTCTTTAATCGTTTGTGCATGTGTGTTTGTAAATCTCATGCTCTGGCATACGTACATTCATCTGATAATCTGGAATAGTGAATCATTTTCATATCTAGCTGTCTTCCACAGTATGTGCAGTTAATATTTCAAGTAATATTTATGGTTCAATCTGTAAACCTTTGCTTTTCTCTAGCTTATAAGTTTATAGGGGTCTCTCATTTGTTTATGTGGTCCAGCATTTCTCTAGCTTATAGGGCTCTTTTAACTTGTTTGTTTTTTCTTGCAAACATGGAGAACATCCTTGAGGCAAAAGGGCTTGTCGGCATCCAATTGAAAAAAATGATGTAATTATTGCATTCTTATTGTTATTTACTATGTGAAGCTTGGCAGAATTTAGTTGCAACAGAAGGCTCATCAGATTGAGAAGTATGCAGGAACAAATTCGTCAGAATGTCATTGTTATTCACTGTGGGAGCATACTTTGTTTCATCTTAGAATTAAGTTCCTAATAAGTTTATCATCCATTCTCTGTAACCAGAGATGTTATAGCTCAATCAAAGATAGGAAATTACAGATTGGATTTACAGTCAACTCTTAAGTCTTATCTGACAACGCGACTTACCCTTGAAACTTTTTGGCCAGGCCCATTCTACAGGTCAGTAACAGTTCTTGTGCATGGGCTGCTGCAAATGATATCATCGTTCACCAATTAATTGTCTTTATACTGAAACTGCTGGCTGTCTCATCCTACAACTCAGCTTCCTTTAAGTCTGACAGTTAAGCCATTAAATTCTTCCTCTTCCTCCCAATGTGATGGAAATTGGAATGAACTATTGCTGCTCAAGAAACCAGGCTATTCATATACTGAAGCTATTTCTTTCCAGCTTTCATATCATACTGCAGAAGCGTTGGAATGACAACTGAAGTTAAAAGGAACATACACAAGAATTTTCTTGGTCTTGCGTGCACGAGAAGTACATGTATATTATATTTGGATTTCATTGATGAGGTATATCAAATTCCTAAAAACACTTTCAAGCCTAGTAATTCAAATGACATTTTTCCTTGCATGTTGTGAGCTATTTGTCTTTTCAGTAAATTTTGTTGGTCAAAATCTGGCCAGTTAGAAATGAATTGTAATACATGCATGTAATTAATATATAAATATGATATTACTAAAATGTTCATGTACATGCATGTATGTACTACCCCTTGTCATTTAGTACTACACCTTGTCTTTTTTTCTGAAGGGGATGCATGCATGAGTGTCGCATGCATTTATAGTGCAAACTTGAAAATTGTTACTGAAAGGTGAGAAAGGAGAACTTAAGAAGCAAGCCACTCTTGATTAGTATTTATGTTTAAACCAATTTTGGCCGTTGAACTTTTATAAAGCTCTCACCAATCCTTGGAGACAGAGGGGAAACTGTCTTGCACCTTAAGGCACATGAATGAAAATTTACATGCTTATTAATGAACTCGCCAGACTTGGTGCCCTGATCCCTTTGACCATGGATTCCTCTCCTGATCCTGCATTGTTCATTTATTTCGCCTCCAAAAAAAAAACAACCTCGAGTTTGAGTATAAATTCTTCTTGCCATCTTTCTACATCTTAATATGTCTGCTGAACTTGTTCAGTGCATGCAATATATCTCAACTTTGTAAGGTAATCGTATCAAAACATAAGAAATACAAAAGACCTTGCTATATCACACTGAAAGTGAGGCAAACTCCCCCATAAATCCGGGTATGATTTAATAATGAGACACTGTGGACTTTTGGGGTACGAAGATCTGTTAAAAGTTTGACCAGCTCTATTGGCTACATCTTAAAAGGAGAGATGTCGTTATGTTGTAATAAATGCAGTGCCTAGCGTATCACCGTATTAATTATATGCTGATCTAGGAAGCTCCATCCTGCCCATCCTTATCTGTTCAACTTAGCTAGTAGGCAAGGAGAAAAAAAAATGGATCCGGCAATAAAGTGATCTAAGATATTTATTTGTTTTTGAGTCAAATGGTCAAAATCCCTCGTGAAGAAGGGCATGAGGGTCCCTTCATTGCTGTTGTGACCATGCAGCACCATTTTCACCATGACACAATGTATACGAAAAGAAAGAAGAAAAGGTTAACATAGTGGGGTTCATCTATTAAATCCATCTGTTTTGGTTGTTAGGTTACATATTATGTAACCATTAGGTAACTAATATTTTTTAAACAAAGATTACAGTGAATTAAGGTTATGTAAATTACAAATAATGCCTTCTAGATGTGAATGAACTTTAGTCTTCAGCTGTTCATCCTTTCCCTGCGCCATCTAATTTGCTGGACCACACCCACATTACAACAAATGCAAGTTGAGATACAGAGAGATGCATGATCAAACTTTGCATTTATGGTACTGTTGTTGCTTTGCAGTAAATTCTAATGTCTTCTTCCCTTACCTTTTACCTATTCACCTACATACATGTGAAAACTTTTATAAGCATTTAAGTCCTTTAAAATTTTGTCCTCCTTTCTCTCACTATATATAGACCTCTTCTCCTTCCAGTTGATCCATATGCTATACACACTATATAACCACACACTTTGGGAATGGGTCAAGAGTTTATTCTTTTCACAATGAGGAGATGCCTCTCCTCTTTGCTTCTCTTGTTCATCTTGCCTTTCCTCCTCCTACCGTTGTCTACTACTGCCATGACTGATGAACAAGCTCGTGATCAGATCTCGGCCCTTCCCGGACAGCCACCAGTCTCCTTCTTGCAGTTTTCCGGCTATGTTACGGTGAACAAAGAGCACGGCAGGGCTCTCTTCTACTGGCTTACGGAGGCTGCTAGCTACTCGGCCAAGAAGCCCCTGGTTCTTTGGCTCAATGGAGGTCAGTCTTTCTTCATACATCTTTCAGTGGCCCCTTATATCTGATTGACTTATTAAGTACTAGTTTATCATATATTTTTTTCAATAAACTGCTTGTTTAATCAATGGTGGCAACTGCTTGTTTAATCAAGAAACTTGAGCATGTAAATTGATTTGATTTGGGAAATAGCATTGATTCCATGATGATGAGGCTGTTGTTGGTATGACAATAACTGCACGCAATAAATGCACAGCCCAAACACAATTTATTACTCCACTTTCCACGTGGCAGGTTCTCTAGCATCTAGCCGACAAAACAGGTGTCATGAAATCCAATAGGTTTAGATGCATTGCTTGCTTAAACTATCCACTTTGCCTTGTAAATTAGTACTGGTTTTGTCTACTGCGGTGTGATTTTCATGCAAACTGCACATCCACAATATTTGAGATCTTATTGAGTGTTCAATTTTGGCTCATATATATGATATGTCAACTTGGGAAGCAGTGATAGTGATGGATCATTAATATTCTGTAGACAAAAGGTACAAGACTTCCTCTATGATTCCTTCTTCTCTTGCTGCTGTCAGCTATTCTAACTGCTTGCACATAATATATGGGTTAAGTTATAATGTCTTGTTTATATATTCATCAGCTTTTCTCATGCCCACCTGCTTGACTACTCATGAAAATGTGAAGGAAATTAAGTTGGGTCTGTGTGAGAGAGCATATTCTCTGTAGATCACTAGTGTTGTCTGCAGAGGCGTGCATCACATATGGTGGTGTAGGAGGATGAAGTTACTTTGTGCAATAATAACTTTTTGGGTCAAATTATAGATGTGTTCCAACAAAGCCTTCGTGTGTCCCACTGATTTATTTTTTAAAAATGTTTTTGATGAGAAATTTACCAGAATAGGCATGCATCTGATTATTTTTTTTTTCTCTTGTCATCCTTGGATTATATTTATCAGATTCATAAATGTAAGAGTAGATAACTCTTTGAATGTTAGGGTGTCAAGAACTCGAACAAGTAATTTTAAATTTGAAAGTCTCAAGGACCATGTTGTGTCAGATCATTGCATTGCCATTCACAGACTTCTATACGCCACTGATGCGGCAAACAAACAAACAAACAAAAAAAATGACCTTAGCTTATCTGAAAACAAAAAAACAAACATTGTGCAAACCAATTAAATGATGTGGTAAATTCTATCTTTCTTTTACTTCAACATTTCAGAAGGTCAGATTCATGTGACTTCACTTAATTTGGTTTCTACTGCACAAAAGATGCAAAGCTGCAAGAAGTTGCTTCACTTTTCCTCCTGCAAAATTCTCTTTGCTTCTTCCCATGGCCATCATCAACTTGAGAAAAAAACCAAACACATAAAAACAACAGCTTTGTTTGGCAACTTTTTTTACTCAGCTTTGTGCATTATTATTTCTCCCTGCCAACTTTTGGATTATTCACCTGGACAAAAAGAATTAGCAGTTGCCCTGTCTCCCCTCCTCAAGCTTCCATGTAAAACTTTTCCACCATGGCCTGTCTCTGTCTCTGAGCTGGTTTGCTTCATTTTCAAAGGGCATGCAATTGTGCTTCCACCATTAACTAAAGTGGAGGCTTAGTATCATCATGCTGTGTGTTGAACCTTACATGTTTGACTGCACCAAAAACTTAAGAGTAATTTTTTGATATTTTTAAAGTGAAGAGCATTTTTTAAAAAAATTTTAAAGTCAAAATTAGGTTTTTCATTTACTTTTTTGTAATGTGACTCTTGAGTGTCCACCTTCCATTATTGGTTCCACCCTCCAAACTTTGTGCCCACTGCTCGTCCCATCTGTCAATGTAATGCTTTAGTGGTAAGTATTTATTTATCTTATTTTTAGTAATGTTCTTTTTCTTTTTCTATTTTTTTAACAAAAATAATATGATACTCTGGGCAGTTTTACTGTAAACCAAATATTTTACAAGCTATAAAGCTTTTGATGAGCCGGTCGCATATTTGTTTCAACCCAGGACCGGGATGTTCGTCGGTGGCCTACGGCGCATCCGAAGAAATTGGACCATTCCGGATCAACAAAACCGGTTCATCTCTCTACCTCAATAAGTTCTCATGGAACAGAGGTTAGCAAAACATTTACAGCATAATTCTTGGTTCAATGCAAATCCCAGCACAAACATTCTTATGTGAACAACAGAAGCAAACTTACTGTTCTTGGAATCGCCGGCCGGAGTTGGTTTCTCCTACACCGACACCGTGTCCGACCTTAAGAACTCCGGTGATGAACGCACAGGTAATCGATGAGATAACAAACAGTGAGATTTTTCCTCTGAAAATGTTCAATCAAGTTTATTTATCTATTTGTTGCAGCTCAAGATGCCTTGATGTTCTTGATCCATTGGATGTCAAGATTTCCACAATACAAGAATCGAGATTTTTACATTTCCGGAGAAAGCTATGCAGGTAAAACTATATATATAAACTCTCTAAATATTGAATTTAATACCATCTTTATGTTTTGGCTTTGTTGCAGGACACTATGTGCCTCAACTGGCTAAAAAGATTGTTGAATACAACAAAGCTTCTTTGAAACCTTTTATCAACCTCAAAGGAATTCTTGTGAGTTAGCTACACTTTTCATGTTTCTCTTCATGATGAGGTCGAGCCATAAGATCGCGCAACTGAAAGCCGTTCTCATGCAATCTATTTACAAGCTTATTTTGGCAGGTAGGCAATGCAGTCACAGACAATTACTTTGACAGCATTGGCACGATCTCATACTGGTGGACTCACTCCATGATCTCAGACCAAACGTATCGATCGATACTCTCATCCTGCAACTTCAGCTCTCCCAAAGCATCCCACGAGTGTGACCACGTCGTTAGCTACGCAATGAACCACGAGTTCGGTGATATAGATCAGTATAGCATTTACACCCCTTCCTGTGTTGCTTCATCACCCAAGAACACAACAAGGCAACACAAAATAAGGTTCGTGCAAACATTTTCCTTTTAGCAATGATTCAATGGCCTAACTCATTTCAGATTGAAACGAGTGCTGCAGGTTTAAGAACACTCTCATTCATGGTCGCTCCTCCTTCGGCTATGACCCTTGCACCGAGAATTACGCAGAGAAATACTACAATCGACAAGATGTTCAGAAGGCAATGCACGCCAACACCACGGGCATTCCCTACAAATGGACTGCATGCAGGTGCGTTCACATAATAGCTAAATCCGACATTGCGTATGTTCGAAAACCATTTTCGATGAATACCGATCGGTCTCTCATCCAGTGATATCTTGATCAAGACATGGGCCGACACTCAGATTTCCATGCTTCCAACCTACAAAGAGCTGATAGCAGCCGGACTAAGGATATGGATGTTCAGGTACCCACTCACACTTGCTCAAAGAAAACAATGTGTAACCATATCCATTGTGCATTGCAGTGGCGACATCGATTCGGTAGTTCCTGTGACCGCGACGAGGTTTGCCATCAGCCATTTGAGGCTGAAGATCAAGATCCCTTGGTATCCATGGTACTTGGAAAGGCAGGTAATTTTCTAAGAAAAAAAGACTTCACTTTAATTGTTTTTGGTGTAAAATTGTCAAAAAAATTATATATACAAAAGAATTTCAGGTTGGAGGGTGGACTGAGGTGTATGAAGGGATGACATTTGCTTCAGTGAGAGGTGCAGGCCATGAGGTTCCACTTCTCCAGCCAAAGAGAGCATTCCAACTCTTCTCTTCATTCTTGGCAGGGAAACCACTGCCCACCTCCTAATTAATCAATAATTAAAATTAATTAATTGTAGTAGCAAACGATTTAAATTGTTTGCTAATATCGCTATCATTCACTAAATATTATAAGTTTTACAAATGAAAAGGAAGATAAATTGTGGATTAGTGGAAACATTTGATCTCTATGAGATTTGGTTAAATTCTAGTTCGAATTATGTAAGAAAATAGAGAGAAAACTTTAATATAAAATGTATTTTTTATTTTATGAAAATATAATCAAATTCACACCTTGGCAAACGGGCAGCGCGCGCGCGCGCGCGAATCTTAAAGCAAACAAGCTCCTATCGGGTTAATCGCGTCCGTCCTTGATCGCTACCCGTAGTCCGACGAGGCGGCTCCGACGCTGGCCGACGACATCCCGATGCTCGACGTGAACGTCGCTGTGGCGTCGCCGGCGAGGTATTGCTTGAGCCGGTCCAGATCGTCGGCGGCGTCGAGCATCGTCGGCCGATCTGCTGGGCTCTCGTTGGAGCAGACGAGCCCCAGCTCGAGCAGCTCCGCGATCGCGATCTCCCACATCTTCTTCACCTCCTGGCTTCGATCGCTCACCTCCCTCATCATCGTCGCGTCCACCGCCGCTTCCAGCTTGCTCTGGCACCCCCGCCTCGCCCACCTCTGCAAGCTCACGCCTTCCCCGAACATGTCGTCGGTCGGCCTCTTTCCGGTGACCATCTCGAGCACGAGAATCCCAAAGCTGTAGACGTCGCCCTTGGTCGATGCGCTTCTCCCATAACCATACTCTGCGTCGAATCCAAACGCAATGAAATGTATGATTCGAATCATTAAAAGGGGCGACAATTTTGAATTTTTAGGGTTTGTACCTGGAGCAACATAGCCAATCGATCCATGGAGAAAGTTGGCGGTTGAGTTGGCTGTCGCCGTCGCGGCCTCCGCGCTCCCTTCTTCCGCCGTCATCACCAACCTCGCGATCCCGAAGTCCGACACCAGCGCGGTCATGTCGTCGTTGAGTAGAATATTGCTGGGCTTGAGATCGCAATGCACGACCTTGGCCGGCGAATGGTGGTGCAGATAGGCCAGGCCCTCGGCGACGTCACTGCAGATGTTGACCCGCTCCTGCAAGCTCAGCCGCGAGCTCGGCTCCCCCTTCGGATAGAGATGGCTCTCCAGGCTTCCGTTCGCCATGAACGGGAGAACCAGGGCCTTGAAATCCGGGAGACTGCACGCGGTGATGATCCTCATCAGGTTCCTGTGCCGAATGTTCTTCAGGACCTGGCATTCCCTCTTGAAGCTCCTCGTGGAGTTGCCGGATTGCAGTTGTAGGACTTTGACTGCTACCGCCGTGCCGTCTCTAAGCACTCCCCTGTAGACTTGGCCGAAGCCGCCGGATCCTACCAATCTGCTCTCCTCGAACCCTCCCGTTGCCTCCACGAGCTCTCTGTAAGTAATTCTCGGAAAGCCCGAGGTAATACTCAAGAAAAGATTCTTGCTTGGATCGTCTCCTTCGCGTCTTCTCCTACTCCTTTTTCTCATGATCATGTAAACTGTTCCACATATGACAGTGGCCATGAAAGCTACGACAGTCACAATGCTGACCAGCAATATCAGTCCCAGGCGAGAATGCATTAGGCCTCTCTTGTGTCGACAACTGGGAATTCCATTTCCAGGCAGCGAGCCACAGAAACGGTTACCTCTGATCCGATCAGACGTCAACAAGTTGAAGATTCCACCTTCGGGTAAGGGTCCGGAGAAGTTGTTGAAGGAGATGTCGAGTAGTCTGAGGCTGGAGCAGCGCCGCAGAGAGTCTGGAATTGGTCCTGAAAGCTGGTTAAAAGACAAGTCCAGTGTTTTGATGCTTAACAGGCTTCCAATTGACTGAGGAATTGATCCTTGTAAACTGTTGTGCGACAAGTCCAGCAGCTCAATTACCACACAGCCTCCCAAGCTTTGAGGAATCTCACCGCTGAAGTTGTTGGATGACAGATCGATTGCGCCAACCTTGTTCATCTGTCTCAGCTCTGCGGGCAGCTGCCCTTGTAATAAGTTGTGTGACAGATTGAAATATACGAGCAGTGAACTCAAGCTCGCAACTTGAGCTGGAATATCTCCTGTGAGCCTATTGTAGGACAGGTCTAAGAGCTCCAACTTTGTGTCTCCTAGGCTTGGAGGTATGGTTCCGGTGAGCTGGTTTTCGCTTAGTTTGAGCTGTCGCAGTTGAGTTAGATCTGCAAAGGCTGCTGGAATTGTACCATTGAGCTTGTTTTTTGATAAGTCGAGGAGGCCAATTTGACTTAGAGCAGGAGAAGGGATTTCTCCAGACAAGGAGTTGTTGGACAGCCAGAGCCTCAGTAACTTAGGCATCAGGAGTATTTCTGACGGAATTGAACCATGCAAAAGATTGTTTGACAGATCTAGCCATTCCAAAGTGACAAGCTTTGTCAAGTTTGCAGGGATTGTTCCTTGAATTTGATTGTGACCGAGATCTATCTCAGAGAGATTGACACCTAAAAGACCAATAGTTGCAGGCAGTTCTCCTCCCAGATGATTACTTGCCAGTTCTAGCTCCTCCAGATGAGTCAAGTTTGAAATGGCGTCAAAGAAGGGGACAAGATTGGAGTTGCGATCGTCACTAGAGAAATTGTTATAGGAAAGGTGGAGTAGCTTCAAAGAAGACAACTGCATCAAGATGTACGATGGTAATATCCCGCCGAACGAGTTGTTCTCAATGTCAATCTCCTCCAGCATTGTTGAATTGGTGAGGTATGCAGGGATGCCACCGACGAGTTGGTTGGAATACAAAAGAAGGTTAGTCAACCAAGGAAGATGGTATCCAAGCTTTGAAGGAATGAAACCTGTGAACAAGTTGGTCGAAAAGTCGACATAGCTCAATTTTGTGCAATTGTACAAAAGACTAACAGGAAGCTGGCCGTGGAGCTTATTATAGCTAAAGTCAATGAATTCAAGGTTTGCAAGCATTCCAAGGCTCTCAGGAATGCTTCCTTGTAGGTCATTTTGCTTCAGAGCAAGCACCTGTAGCTGAGACAAAGATCCAAATTCCACAGGAATGGATCCTCTGAGGGTATTCACCGACAATTCAAGCAGTATGAGCTGAGAAAGATTGGACAAGGACGGGGAGAGGGTGCCTACCAAGGACTTACCTTTAAGAGTAACTCTATTCACTCTTTGAGGGCTTAGGCTACAGATGATGCCATTCCACTCGCAGACATGATTCTGCCGACTCCAGTTGCTGAGCGCGTTTTCCGGATCAGAAATTATGCCTTTCTTGAACTCCAGAAGCGCAGATTGGTCTGTCCAAATTGTGCCACTCTGATGCAAAGGAAGAACAGATGGAATGAAGAGGAGGAGAGCAAATTTAACCAAGACAATCATGTGGCAATCCATCGAGACGAGGTTATGTTATTAGTGTGTGTTTACCTGCTGCAATCTTCTTAAGCAATGATGCAATGTAGCACTCTAATCCACAATCACAAAGGTGGAGGAGGATGAAAGGGAACTGGTCTGTGGATATCTCTATCAATATGATGGCACACTTCAGTGGTAAGTCAACTAATGAAAAGATTTCATATAAATCATCAAAAAAAAGGAAAAGAAAAGAGAATTTGAACATGAAACTTCTATATTTTCCTGGAGGTTCTTAATCTTTTGTCATTGCTACTAAGTGATGTGTCTTGCACTGCATTTGGCTTTTCAAGGTTTGTCTCCCACAATGTCGTAATGCACGAGATGCTAAAGAGGGTGGAGAAGATGGCTGATGTCCCATTATTCATTGTGGCCAATGCTTGTTGATGATGCCGCCACTTGACAAAAGGCAATTTGAATGATCTGCTGCTGCTGCTCTTGATGGCCTCTGGATGTGAAGATAATGCGTTAGGCAATTCAGGTGATCCATCTTGCTCCCTTTTTCCAGTAGTGATCCATCTCTTTCGTTCCTTTCTCTTGATGTGTTACTTGCTCAATGGATCCTCCAAGTAATGATTGAAGATCAGAAAATACTTTTTATTTTTATATTTTCAAGTGTGGTTTCAGTTAAATATATAGGATAAAAATAAAAAAGAACACCTATGTTTAATGGGCGTCTCTTTTATAAAAATCGTCAAATAAGAATTTCATCATATATTTTATTCCGAGAATATCATTATTCTTAGAACTGTTATAGCTACTACAGAGTGATCAAATAATTTGGTGAACGGAAACGGAATTTCCTTTTGGTCGAACCTGAGTCCTACCTTTGTTTTTTTTGAACCCATTAAAAGTTTAAAAAACCATGGGTTGTAATTTTATTCTAATCAAAATTACAATACATACAAAACTATTATATCAAAATATCGTCAAAATCATTTAAATTCCATTAAATTCATTTAACTTACTTAGAATTACTTTAAAATTTTTATAGAAGTTGCTATAGTATTGTAACAACTAATATAATATTATTACATTATTACAGTGTTGTAATAACTACTTAGCAGTTCCTATTACGTTGTATTGGTTGTTATAACAGTTGAACTATCTACCTAGATAGTTGATAAAAAATTTAAAGTGATTTCGGTCAAATTAAAATAATTTTGATAGTATTTTAGTAATTTTGACAAAGTTAATAAAAATATTTTGATGTAATAGTATTTATAGTAGTTAGTCAAACCTAATATATATATATATATATATCCGTGAGCCCCTTACGAGCACCAAGTCTATTTACGTTATATATATATCCGTGAGCCCCTTACGAGCACCAAGTCTATTTACGTTTACAGCTTATGGTTCAGTGTTTATGAGTTAGGGAATAAGAGTTAGGATAAAGTATTTAAGTCAAAGGAAATTAAAAAAAAAAATACACTTGGGGGCCTAGCATTGCTTGGATAAAGGTGTGACATAATATTAGAGTAAAAAATAATATCGTTCATCCTAAATGATCATTATTATTGATTTCATGATAAAATATAGATAGATAAATCATAAGAGATATTTTGTCCTAACACAATAACTCTTTACATTTAGGAGGTTAGACATCCATGATCCAACGAGACATTTTGCTCCCACTAAGAATGGACCCCAAGATCTATCGGAGCAAACATTTGAGCAAAAGGTAATAACGTTTACCTTAGGCAGCCTAGTATCTTCGGCCCTCGACTAAATATAGGTTGGTAAATCATGAGGGGTATTTTATCCTAGCACAATGACTTTTTACACGAGGGAAGTCAGACACCCAATGAGGTCTATTCGAGCAAACATTGGTGACAAAAGATCATACGTTAACCTTCGGTACCTCACATAATCGATTCCATAGTCATTTATAGAAAGATAAATTATGAATAATTTTTTTCACCACTTAAATAGTAAGCATTAAATGAAGAAACTCGTCCCTGGGGTTATGATGTTATGGTAGGACATCCAGATTATCACCTACAGTTTAATCCCCAACTATGACATATTTATAGAAATCTAAATTATCATCCGATTTACCCTAATGACTGATAAAAATTTTGTATGGGATTAGATCGGTCACTCAGGACCTAGTTTTGTTTTATTCGTTAGTTTATCCTTCCTATACTTGATGACCTAGATCCGGCCCAGTTTCGGTCTATGGCAGCCCAATTCATCCAAATACATCCGCCGTTTGTATGGGACACGTGGTGACCATCCAACGTGCATCGTGATCTGGCGATGGAGAAATATCTTGCGAACAAAAGAGAGATAAGAAAACCAACGAATCGCTGGTTCCGCTCTTCCCTATAAATTGAGTTTGTGTTAAAAATCTTCAAATCCTTTTTATTTTTTTCCTCTTCTGCCTGCTGCTTCGATCCGCTCATGCTGTCCAGGTGCGCTTTAGCGCTTCTTCTCCTTCGATCGCCCCTTTATTCTGTCTTCTGTGCATTTGGATTCGTGGTCTGCTCGTTTTCCTGATCGATTCTTGTACTTGGTTTGTGGTTTCAGGTTGCAGTTTCGTTAGACGATCGCATGGGTTCGCTGAAGATTGCTGCCGGTTGGGATGTCCACGAGCTGAAGCAACGCAGTCAATTGGGGAACCCTAACTCGTGTGCGGTCGCTTTGCTTTGTTTCGACTCATCAAAATCAGGCTTTGGCTTCAGGTTCATCGTGGGCAAGAAGAAAGCAGGCAAGCAGGGTTCGAGCCGACTGAATGTAGGTAATCGGGAGAAGACTAGTTTGATTTCTTCTTATGAAGACGCGAGTGGTTTGTCGCTCAAACGTAGTGTTCGATTGGAGAATTTTGTGGTTTGTGGATTGGATAGGAACGATGGGTCCATTTTGGCCAATGGATCTGTCAACAAAAATGACGGGAATATGAACCTCAAGAATCCGGTCTCAAAGACGTTGGATCTTCAGGATAAGACCACAAGTCCAAGGAACAGGAGGAAAATATGGAATCGGCTCCAGAGAATGCAGAAAGCATCACAGCAGAAAGTTTCAAGTGTTATTCCTACAAGCAAGGATGTGTTTGAGAAAAGGATTGCTGAAGGCGATATTGATGCAGGAGAATCTAATGCTAATCCTGATTCTAGTATGGAACACTGTAACTCTATTCTTAAGCGCCTTGAGAAGAGAAGTGAGGAAAAGACAGTGCAGTTCTTTGAATGGATGAGGCAGTATGGAAAAGTCGGAGAAAATATTGATGCTTATTGCTTAGTATTGCGAGCCTTGGCGAGGAAGGAGGATTGGTCTAGAGCCAGTATGTTAATTCAGGAAATGACTTCTGAGTCCCTGTGTGAATTGGATGTTAAGGTCTTCAATCCACTAATATATGTATGTGCCAAAAGGGGGCTAGTTGGATGGGGAACAAAATGGTTTCACATGATGTTGGAGAAGGGCATTGATCCTAATGTTGCTACGATTGGCATGCTTATGGCACTTTACCAAAAGAAGTCTTGTCTTTCTCAAGCTGAATTTGCATTTGGTCACATGAGAAGATTGAAATTGAAATGCATCAAAGCATACTCATCCATGATCACCATTTGCACGCGCCTCAGGCTGTACCACAAATCAGAAGATATCATCAGGGTTATGAACGAAGAGAAAATCCTTCCAGATACAGAGAACTGGTTAGTGCGCCTTAATGCTTACTGTCAACAAGGTAAAACAGAAGAGGCTGAAGCTGTGTTGAAGTCCATGCTCGAAACTGGGATGCCTCCCAATATTATTGCATATAATACCTTGATCACTGGGTATGGGAGGGTTGCTAACATGAAGGCTGCAAAGCATTTATTTCAAAATCTTAAAAGTGTTGGTTTAAATCCCGATGAAACCACCTATAGGTCCATGGTTGAAGGTTTTGGCAGAACTGACAACTATGAGGAAGCATTGTGGTACTATGAGAAACTTAAAAGTTTAGGATTTCACCCAAACTCTTCCAACTTCTATACTCTAATTAATCTGCAAGCTAAATATGGGGATGTGATGGGCACTACTCAAACACTTGAAGATATGAGAATAGCAGGTTGCCAATATTCTTCAATTGTTAGTAGTCTTCTTCAGGCTTATGAAAAGGCAGGAAGGATAGAAAGTGTGCCTCAAATTCTAAAGGCATCTTTTTATCAGAAAATATTGTTAGATGCTACGTCATGTTCTATTTTAGCTATTGCCTATGTGAAAAATTCATTGATTGATGATGCTTTAAGAGTTTTAAAGGAGAAAAAATGGGAAGATACTAGTTTTGAAGAAAACTTGTATCATCTATTAATATGTTCTTGCAAGGAGTCTAGCCATTACGAGAATGCAGTCAAGATCTATCTGCAGATGTCTGATTCTGGGTTTAATCAAAATCTTCATATAACATGTTCTATGATTGATATCTACAGTGCCATGGATAGGTTTAATGAAGCTGAGAAGTTGTACCTAAAGTTGAAAGATAACAGTGTCACCCTTGATATGATTGCCTATAGTATAGTGGTGAGGATGTATATCCGAGCAGGGTCCCTGGAGAATGCTTGTGTGGTATTGGAAATGATGGAGAAAGAGAAGAATGTAGTCCCCGATACATTTCTATTCCGTGACATGCTTCGGACCTATCAACAATGTGGCATGACACATAAGTTGGCAAATGTCTACTATTGGATACTTAAAAGTGGAGTTGTATGGGATGAGGCAATGTACAATTGTGTTATAAACTGTTGTGCCCGTGCCTTACCTGTGGATGAGCTCTCAAGGTTGTTTGAGGAAATGATGCGGAATGGGTGTGCCATCAACACTGTAACTTTCAATGTAATGCTAGATGTCTATGGAAAAACCGGAATGCTTAAGAAGGCTTGGAAAGTATTTTGCGTGGCCCACAAGCAGGGGTTGGCAGATGTTATTTCCTACAACACCATCATAGCAGCATACGGAAAAAGCAAGGATTTCCAGAGCATGGAAACTGTTATTGACAAAATGCAATCTTCAGGTCACCCTGTTTCCTTGGAAGCATATAACTGCCTGCTGGATGCATATGGAAAAGATAACCGACTGGTGGAGTTCCATGATATTTTGCGTAAGATGAAGGAAGCTCAGTGTATTTCTGATCATTATACTTACAACATTATGATAAACATCTACGGGACAAAGGGCTGGATCAAAGAGGTTGCTTGTGTGCTTGCTGAACTGAAGAATCGTGGGCTTGAACCTGATTTGTATAGTTACAACACCTTGATCAAGGCATATGGAATTGCTGGAATGGTAGAAGAGGCTGTTAATGTGGTACAAGAAATGAGGAGTAGAGGGATTAGACCTGACAGAATAACATATTCCAACCTCATAACCTCCCTCCAAAAGAACGAAAGTTTCCTAGAGGCTGTTAAATGGTCACTGTGGATGAAGCAGATGGAATCTCATTCTGAGCTCTGCCCATCATAGATCTGCCAGCCAGTAATTGCGTGCTATGAATGATAAATATGACTCTGCTCCAATCAGATAGGACCTTTTGTGTCTGAATATAAGAAAAAGGCCATCTGTCTTAACTTTATTTTTGCTGTAAATGAGAATTCTCTACAAGGTAAGCTTCAGGTTAGTGACTTCACTGCTTATCCTTGTCTACATCTTCCGGTCCATATGTAATTATATATATCATCTTGTAAGCATTGTCTATAGGCTAGCAATTTCTAAGCAAGACAGATTCAAGTTCTCATATTGATCTTCAAGGATTCCTGATGTTATTTGTATAACTCATCTCATAGATATTCAACTATTTATAGGAATGTCTGAAAAAATCAACTATTTAATCTGATTTACATTCTTCTTCCCTTCCATACTGTATTTGTTCAGATAATCCATAGTTTTTTCTTAAAAGAAATATTATTTATTACATTTGCACCTTGCTTAAATTTGTCTGAACTTGGCATTTGGGCCAAATGCTCATTTTTTTATAGCTTGGCATTCTCTACAGACAAATGAACATGTTTTGATACTTATTGCATGAACTGGAAACTGTGTTTCTGTTTCCACTTCATAGTTACTAACACAAGTTTTACACAGATTTATGCTGTCTTTTGAATTCATTGGGAAAAAAAAATGAAAGCTTAACTATGAAAGACACTATCCTTTGTGCTAGGAACGCAGATGTTCAGCAAGGGAAGGCTACTTGAGGATTCGGGCCACCGTAGTGAATGTTCAGGGAGCCTCTAGACGATGAGCAATTTTCTAGAAGGTGAGTACAAACTAGCAAATAGCAGTTCTGGATGAGAATGATCACACTGATAATAAAGCAATAAGTACGTCCAAAAGGTGATCACAAGCAAGCGAAACACTGACATGGATGATCCCAGGGCTTATTAAGTCTGAATTTGAGGGAGAGATTTGTTGGGCGTTCTAATATTCAACTTGATGTTCCGTCTCACAATCAATACTCAGGCAAATCTTAATGTGTGTTTCACGAATGATGCATTCATTCGACGGCAAGAAATAGCAACAGGCGGCATTATTAGTCAATCCAAGGTATTTTACTGAAGATTGGTGAAGTTTATCAATCAATTCACATCTCATTTCATGGTCAGAGGTGATGATTTCGTGTGACGATCCAAATATTCTTGTAGTCTATTTCTTTCCGTTATGGCTTTTTTTTCTGCGATGCAATGTGAGATTTCGAGGGAACACTTGCAAATTCCCTTGTTTGGGGTATATGTGAATCATTTTCTCTAAATTTGGTGTGTCCTTTGTGTGTTGAATGTTTGAAGAATTTGTTCAGCAACTCGATATGGGTCAGCACAACACATGTATATAATGTCGGATCCACACCGCCCAATCCAATTTACATCTCTATATGAATTTAAAATCTACCAAAGAGAAAAAGAAAAAAAAAGACCATTTACCTATTTGTCTTCACTTTCTTCGACCAACCATTGATGATATCGTAATCCAATAAATGGTGCCAAGAAAAATCTGAAAGGACAAGATCATATCTCCATGTTGGAAGAATCCAACCAGAAGAAGAAAGAAGAGCTCACTTGATGAGACTATATTGATGAATGAATCTTCCTGAAATGAGTTGACATGCAATTTATGTGATCCAGAAAACATTATATTTATATGAGTAGATTAGATGGAGGATTAAAAATATGTCTCATTCTTTAAAGTGAAGTGAACCTTTTTCTATGATATCTTTAAGGGTGTGTTTGGTTCATGGTTATTCTTGATAACTTTGGTTATTCATTCAAGATTATCAACAAAAACCTTGTTTGGTTTAGATATTCGATGATTCCTGAGTAATGTTTCATGCCCGACACGTCAGCAAAAGGGTCATGCAGCCCGGAATCAGAAAACCTTAGAAAACTAAGGTTTTTCTTGATTCCGGGGTTAACGATTTTTTTTACCAAAAATACCCTCCGATAAGAAAAAATATGGAAAAAAGAGAAAAAATGTAAAAAAAAATGTTTAAAAAATTTTAAAATTTTTAAAAATAAATAATTTTTTTAAAATAAAAATAAAAATTTAAAAAAATTTAAATTTTTTTAAAAATTTTAAAAAATTAAAAAAAATTTAAATAATTTTATTAAAAATAAAAAATTTATAAAAATTTAAAAATTTTAAAAAACTTAAAAATTTTAAAAAATTTAAAAATAAAATTTAAAATTCAAAAAATGTAAAAAAATGTAAAAAAATAAAAAAAATAAATAATATAAAAAATATAAAAACATTAAAAAAATAAAAAAGCACATAAAAAAAGTAAAAAAATATACCAGAAAAAAAAAGTAAAAAAAACATTAAAATAATAATAATAATAGTAAAAAGCACAGCCGCCTTGATCGCCTCTTCAAAGGTGAGGGAGATCTTGTCAGTAAATTTCTCCCCAAAGGCATCCGAGCGGACGAATACCTTCCTCACTTCCTCAGAGCGAGCCGATTCCCCCTCTTGATACTCTTTGAGCGCGGCCTGGGAGGCATCCCTGGCAGCATGGAGAGCCTTTAAATCCCCTTCAAATTTGAGTAGATCGGCCGAGCGGCCCTCCTTCTCTGTGGCCAGAAGGGCATCCAGATCCTTGATGCGTTGCTCTAGCCCTCTGATCTCCACCTTCATTCGGTCCATGTCATCGATGGCCTGGCGCTTCCGAGTGGTCGCCGTCTTGATCTCCTTATCTCGTTGTTTGACCACCGCTTCAAGACGAGCGACCTCGCTTGCCAGATCGGAAGCTCATTTCCGTTCGGCTTCTAGCAATCTTTTGGCCTTCTCCAGAGCGGCCGTCGGTTGTCGGTTGTCCCCTGCGGCTTTAAATTTTTTCAATTCATCCTCCAGCTCGGCCAACCGATTGCTAATGGCAATCTGCTCCACCCAGTTCTGCGAGCAAAAGCGAACAGGTTAAAAACTAAATTCAAATACACGAACAAAGGAAAAGAGCATACTCCGGTGGCTTGTTGAAGGTTGCTGTCGCCGAGCTGCCCGGGAGTCATCGCGGTTATTCGACGCCGAGCATCCTCCCAAGCTTTTGCAAGAGGGTCCGTCAAGGTGATCTGCTGCTCGGGGACTAATGGCCGATCAGCAGCAGCCATGTATTCCTCTGAGGGAAGGCGCAGGACAGTTTTAATTAAATTCAGGCCGCTCGGCTCGCTCTGAGAAGCATCGGCCTTACCGGACGGCCCACCGGTGGACGAGGAGGGAAGCTCGCCCAAACGCCTGATACGGCGTAGAGTTCTTGAAGGGCTGGACGGCGGCGCCTCATAGCTTGCCCTCGGAGAGCCATGTGGGGTCGGAGTACTCTCTAGAGAAATGGTCCCCGATAACATCGGAGCATCCACGCCCCGCTCGGGCTGTGGCTCATCAAAGGCAATTGATGCAGATGCCGGCTCTGGCCGTCTGCGCTTCCGAGTGAGCAGGGGAATATCATCGGCCGAACGGCCCTCCACCTCGGCTTGGGTAGAAGGTTCTGTGCCGCCCGCTGCCTCGTCGTGAGAGATAGTAGCTGCTAAGGCTTCAGGGGCATCCTGAGTCCCCTCACCTACTTCGCCGGTCGGATCAGCTGGATCAAGGCCCCGCTCGGCGACCTCCTTGTTCTTCACCGCCTCAATCTGAGCGGCCTTCAATTTGAGCTTCTCGGTCGCCTTAGCACGCCACATAACTTCAGCTGCAGAAATAAAGATTAAATCAATTAGAACAAAAGAAAAAGGAGGGATCAGAATCGCTTACTCATGCTGTAGGGTAGATCGGCTGGGGTAGAAGACAGGCCGAATATATACATTACTCCCGGAAGGAGCAGCTTGTCAATGTGATAGCGCTGACCCACCAACCGCTCGGTCGCATGAAGGTATGCCGCATCGCCTCTAAATTTGCCGAGCTCCGGTTGCGCCGGCATCGCCGTCTGCCACTTGGTACGGAAAGTTGGCGGCTCGGGAAAACGCACATAGAAAAAGTGCTCTTTCCAATGTTTGTTGGAGCTCGACATATTATCAAAAAGGACGAAACCTATCCTAGACTGGAAAATAAAAGTACCCCACTCGGCTTGCTTGGGATAAAAAAAGTAGTGAAAAATCTTAGGGTCGAGGGGGATGTTGTTTAGTTTAAAAAGGACTATCACTCCGCTCAACAACCTAATGGAGTTGGGGACTACCTGGCCGAGCGGAAGGCGAAAATAATTGCAAACTTGTAAGAAGAACTTGTGGGGTGGAAAACGCAGCCCGACCAAAAATTGGTCTCGGAAGAAAAGAACGGTGCCGGACGGCAGTTCATGTGGCCGGTCGGTGGTGTCAGCTACTATGACGTGGTGGTCGGTCGGCAAATCATAGGTTCGAGTGAGGCGCAAGACGTCCTCCTCGTCGAACCGACTTTCCATGGTCGAATATATACCAAAGACCAGGAGCACCGCCGGTCGGCTGTGAGGTACTGGTCATGGTATAAGGCCAGGGATGGACGCGTGATGGAAGGAAGGAGAAATAAAACTAGGAAAGAGTGCGGGATGATAAAAGAAATAGCTAATAGAGAGAAGAAAGGAGAGGCAACAAGGAAAAGGAAGCCTTACGGGCAAGGGAGATGATCGGAAGAAGCTGTAGGGTCGCCGGAGAAGAAAGGAGCAGCGAGGTGTCGGGAGGAGATGAGGCCGAAATGCGGCGGAAAGCGGAAGTCAGAACTTTATAAGTGTGACCGCTATCAATTTCAGCCGTCCGATCCAGGTCGTCGATAACGAGGTCATCATCCAGCCGTTCATTTCAAACGGCGGCTGTCCCATCGGAAGTGACGCCACCGCCATACCCTGACAAGAGAAAGGTAGCCGCATGTCAGCAAGTTACGGGTTAACGCACGTGGTTGACAGACGCCTCAACATAATTTCCAAGGCACGGGCAAGATATCGCCGAACGGCCGAGCAACCCTCAGCCTGTCCGAGCGGACTAAGGTATAGGTCGCCACTCGATCAGATCGGCAGTCCAGTCAGTCGGACTTCGCCTCCTTCGACTAGACTTGAGGGGAAGGCAAGTGATCCGGTGGTCAAGGCAGGGGACCCCATTGCAAGAGGTCAGCGCCACGTGGAGATCAAAGGGCCGGGGGGTCTACTGGAGGAGAATGAGCTGACCGGACTCGGAAGAAAAGGATAGACCGATCGGCTAACCGAGGAGCATCCAACAGTAAAAGGTGCCCTGACAGGGGTCGGGGTTCCGACGCTCAGTTGAAACAATGTCTAAGGGCCGAGCGGAAGGCACTCGCCCGGAAGTCTCCCCAGCATATCAATGCAAGCGACAGGCGAGACGTGAGGGGCATGCCGCCCGGCCGACGCAGGGGATGAGGGTCGTCCGGACGACGGTCTCCGTCCAGCCGTCCGGACGTACGTCCCAGCTGGCGGTGGGTAAAGGGGGACAGGAACATCTTCTGATAGTCGTCAAGTCCTATGGCTAGGCCATACTCCAAGTCTGACAACGAGGTGTTCTGTTGTCCCATCGAAGACGTGATTGGACTGTAGCAATATGGCGTCAGGTAAGCTTTCTGACAGACACATACCGAAGTATGGGCTTCGGACATGTATGTGCCTCGGTGGACGCACAGGAACCCTTCCATCGTTCTATATAACGAGCCTCATACTTCGCCGGAGGTACGCATTGAACACCTTTGGAGCTACTTTTTCCACCACTTGCTTACCTGACTTGAGCGTCGGAGGGTCGCCGCCGGGAACCCCTTCCCGGCCCGACTTCTGTGCAGGTTCGCCGGAGCTTTGTGCCTCCAGTCGAAGATCCACGTCAGCAGTCGGAGAGGACTCCGTGCCCAGCGTCCATTGATTCAGCGGTCGGACAGGATCAATTATGTTTTATTTCCCATAACCTTGGTTATGTGATTACCAGGTAATCACATAACCAAGGTTATATATGATAACTTGAACCAAACACACCCTAAAGTGTATGAAAAACCCCCAGTATAGTGTATAGCATAGATGATGGACACGTGATATTTACGACGTAATGGTTAAGGGGCGATTCATACCTAGTTCAAGGCATAGGTCATTAGGACCCATGACTAGAGCCCCAATAATATTGGGGCCCATTATTATTAAAAAAAATAAATAGATTTAATAATTAAAATTTGTATCCGATAGAACAATATGCATCATGCCGCTCGAGCATGTAACGCTTTGATTTTGCCACAGATGGACGCTTCAAGATGTATGACATTTAAAGTCATTTATTATAGCTCCCCGTTTAGATTTTACTCCACGTTTTGATTAACCCAACTTTATTTACGCTCCAGCCCTCATCAATTAATTTCAATGACAACTATCAATTAATTACATATTACTTATAATTATTTTATTCTGTTCTAAAATTCAATCTAGAGCTAAATATAAGATCAAATTTTATTTTGTTCGGCCATTTTATATTAACTGATGAACTTCATTGAGTAATTTTCTCATTGATGCTTTACATTTTTCCCTCTTTCATTCTCTATTCTCTAAGAAGACATTCTTCCCCTCCCTCACTTGATAATATTTTGTTCGGCAATTTACCAAAAGGCGTACTACAATTAATGTATTTACCAAAAAGCGCATTACGGTTTTGTATTTACCAAAAGGCGCAGGTAAGTGATGTATATTACCGAATATAACCCTACCGCCAACCAACACCTCTGATCAGTCATCAATTCCCAGGCATCCGAACCATATTTTTAAAAAACTTAGATATTAAAAAAAAACGATCATTAGGGTACCTCCCTCCTTCGTGACATGCGAGTGCAGCTCGGTCTTGTGAAACCCTAGTTTAGTGTTCGTGAGCCATCAGTTCGAGTTTTTCTCAAGCGCCATCTAGCTAGCATTTCAGTTTAATTAAAAACCAAGAGTGTTCGTGAGCCATCAGTGAAGGATTCTAGGGTCTACATTACATTAATCAGCTAGTATCATAATGGCGCAAAGACGTCGATCGGGTGAATCATCATCCTCGCCACATCAATTAGCTGTAAAGGTTATCATTTTACAAACTCTGTGATATTGAGAAGCTGAACTAGTATGATTTAAATTTTTTTATTTTTATAAAGTATAGGGTTCAGTTGATGTTGGACAGAAACTGCATTGGAACAGTGTCCTCGGTCACTTTAAAAGTTTTTTTCAACCATCCACGAATAAAGGAACGCATGGAGGCGGTGTTATTTTACATGACCGACACATAGTGCTGATCAAACAGTCACCCTTTCGTATTTTTTTGGACATAGAAGATATGCAGCACATCCGTAGGATTTTGGTAAATATATTTGAAAATTGGGATTCAAGTAGTCAAACCTTTAGATTCTCAGGTACAATTTATAAATTTGTATTTTAATTACAAAGTAGTTGTATGGTAAAATTTAAGCTTTTGCTAAACTTGGGGCTGATACGATGCCGTATCAGGCCCAACGTGGGCCTGATACGATGGAGTATCAGTTCTTGATATGACATTGTATCATGTCCACGGTGTTCCTAATACTTTTGTATGTGTTGGTAGAATTCTAATAATAATTTAACTTGGTCAGGTGTTCCGATTTGCTTCACAAGAGGAGACGTTTCATTGCTGCTCGGTATTGCAGACCGAGGAGCTTCAATTCCGATTGATTCAGCTAAAGCATCCAGTGACCTTTTTCTAACTTACTTCTCAAACAAAAAAGAAGCTACTAGATCAAGAATTGAGGAGTTGCTTAAATTTTATGGCAATCGCGTTGAAGTCGAAGATGATGTTTTATTATTTTACAAATTCTATATTTTGTATATATTTGTTTGTGTCTTATTTTCTTCTAGTACATATAAGGTCCCGTTAAGTCTTATAGATATAGTAGATGATTTTGAGAATCTTGATAGATTCAACTGGGTTGAATCAATCCATGAATTTATGGCTCCACAATTACCTAAGATTGGGGACATATTTTCATCAACTGAGACAAAACATGCTAACACCAACCTCCCTTACCTAAAGGGATTTGCTGGTCTTTTGGCAGCAAGTGTTTAATTTGTGTGAAAAATTTTAATATTTTGCGAACAATTATAAAATAGTTAACCCTTGTCATGGTGAATCAGGCATGGTTTTTGGAGCATGTTCCAATCCAAAAACCATACAAAATAAAAGGAGCCAGAATAAATAAGTGGAGGAATATTCCTTCACATATTAGTAAGGTGAGAGAAATGATTAACCAAGTTTCATATAAAGAGGTAAATTTAGAATACTTTGACTATAGTTTGGTAAAAAAGTATGGTTTTAACATGTGGTTTAATATTCTTACAGGTTGTGATTAACCTAATCCCTAACCAAGATGAAAGATCATTGGTTGAGAACCTTGCTGGCGTTGAGGACAGTCCACATGCAATGGAGGCATCACAAATTGAAGTGAGTGTAGGAGGAAGGCAGATTAATAAGGATTGTTGTAATTGCATTATGCAAGCAAACATAAATAAAGAGCTAACAATGGAGAACATGCAATTGAAGGAGAGGGTGAAAGAGTTACTTAAAATAGTTGAAAAAAAAGGCATGGAATCTCAATATAGCGAGCCTGTAGACGATCCTCAAATTGAACCTGTAGGTGTTACAACAAGAAGTAGGAGAGGACGTGATAGAAGTCGCTATGATTACAGGGATACTCCAATTGATAGTCCATTGTGGCTCAAAACTTTACCTAAGAGGCAGCGTAGAAATATACATATAAGTGAGCCTGCGGAAAAAGTTACAAGTATAGGAGAAGGAAAAAAATTTGTCAAAGAATATGTTGTTGTGGGCAAGGGGAAAGGAAAAATAGGTTTGGATGAAATGGAAGAAGAAATTAATATTGTACAAATGATGGAAGATAAATCTGATGAAGAGGCAGACAAGGATGTAGAAATGTTTGCCAAATATGACAAAATGAGGAAACAAGCAATTGCTGTAAGACGATATATGCAAATTTCTTTGCAATTTGTTAGATATAATGGATTATCTAATTGCCTTTTTTGTTTGTATGCATAGTATGTGAAGAAGCAATTTAAGTCTTCCAAGAAAAAAAAAACAAGACGAAGAGGTGGCGTACTTGTTAAAAGCCTTGGAGGAAATAAAGTACGTAAATTAAATAGTTGAATAGTAAAGTATAATATATGCATATCTGATTACATATTTGGGCTAAGGTTATCAAAAAGAAATTTGTAAAAATAATCTGTGATTTGTTTACTTTGTAGGTTTACAAATGATATAGTTTGGGAGGAACCACCCTTTTGTTTAAATTTGTATTCCCTTTTATCTGGTGTGAATGGAGAAATGTTGACAAGAGGGGATGTAATCGACACGTATTGTAAAATTTTATTTAGGGGGGCATTCCCGTCTGGAAGCACATACAACAAGTCAATATATTGTTCAACATTCTTCACAGTAAGGAATTGATTTGATTATAGTTAAAAATAGAATTCTTTTTATTAGTTGGTTATGTATGTATGACTTTGCATATTTGTAGTCATTAATGAAATCGTCAAGTAAGTTTGCCTTCGAACACATGATAAAGACGGATAGACGAGATGAAGAGGTAAGGTATATATTTATACCTTTGTGCAGTGATAATGCACACTTCCACTTGCTAGTGGTCGACACCAAATCAATGACGTTCAATCAGTACAATTCTCTTGCAAGTGGAAGTAAATACAAATATGAATTTGAAGCAGCGGTGAGCATTTAATAATAATGATATTGTTTGTATTTTAATATAAATGCTAGTTGATGGAAAATGAAAATTTCCTCTTCAATGTTCAGGTATCAGATTTTAAATTATATAGTCGTGAGCACGTTGCTGCTATTCATCCAAACTTGGAAAGGCATTATCCGTTTGATAGATGGGTCTCTCGCACAATTGAATGTCCACAACAACAAGCAAGGTAAATCGAGCACAAGGTGTGAATATAAATAATTGATAAAAAATTATTGACAATTAAAATGCTGTTGTTCTTTACAGCGTTGACTGTGGCTTCTTTGTGATGCAATACATTCGATGTCTCCTAAATGATATGAAGATTGACTTCAAACAAGGAGACATGAAAAAGATTAGAATTGATGTAATGGTAGCAATTTTGAGGGATAAATATTTTCAAACATTGGATTAAATATCCAGTCTTATAAGGCAAAAACTTGTATAGATTGTAAATGCAATTATTATGTAGTGTAGGACTTTTAATATCTTTGTATGTAGTCTTTGTTGTATAATACGATGGTATGTAGTGTATGAGAAGATTAGAAACTGTCACTGGAATATTAATAATATTGCATAGTAATTAGTCAGAAATATAAATCACAAAATACAAAATGCAATGCTGGTGCTTATCAGTGGAAAGAGACAATGTATATAAGTTGTAATGCGCACCATTTCTATCTTCTCAAAACTGAAATCATGGTAACGGTTGGGATTGTTTAAAAAATCAAATAGGCTCGGACCAACGGAGGTTTCCAGAGCACGTCACTAGGTTCCGTGCCAACTGCCACGGAGCAATACCTTATTAGAAATGGGGTATAAATACGTTTTGACACCAAATATACCATCTTCCCAGTTAGAACTTCACAGGGAACATGATTTCAGGTAGAACCAAGTAGGGGAGGGCCATCAGTGGGTTTTGGTGAAAACCCACTGATGGACCTAGACACATCGGATTGGACCCATTTCAGCTCTAGTGGTATTCTGGAGTTGCAAGGACTCAGAATCTGGTGGCAAATAATAATTTAAATATTTATAGGTGCTGGGAAAAATTTAAAATGCAATCAGCCTCCGTTGGGCCTGATATGCTTGGATATCAGGCCCAACGTGGGCCTGATATCCAAGCATATCAGGCCCAAAGTCGCCTTGACACTTATAAATGGCAACTGGCACGGAGTCATACTTCGTAATCCATGGTGTATAAATTATGTTTGACAGCATAAATATCATCTCCCCACCATGACCTTCGCAGGGACTTGATTTCATGAAAATCCAAGTAGGGGAGGGCCATCAGTGGGTTTTGGTCAAAACCCACTGATGGACCTAGACACATCGGATTGGACCCATTTCAGCAGTAGTGGTATTCTGGAGTTGCAAGGACTCAGAATCTGGTGGCAAATAATAATTTAAATATTTATAGGTCTTTGGGAAAAATTTAAAATACAATCAGCCTCCGTTGGGCTGATATGCTTGGATATCGTTTAACGCGCTGATATCAGCCCAACGTGGGCTCGATATCGTATCGAACGTGGGCCCGATATCCGCATATCGGCCCAAAGTCGCCTTGCACTTATAAATGGCAACGCACGAGCCATACTGTAATCCATGGTGTATAAATTATGTTTGACACCATAAATAATACCATCTCCCACCATGACCTTCACAGGACTTGATTTCATGAAAATCCAAGTAGGGAAGGGCCATCATGGGTTTTGGTCAAACCCACCGATGGACCTAGACACGGATTGGACCCATTTCGGCTAGTGGTATTCGAGTTGCAAGGACTCGAATCCGTGGCAAATAAATGTTTAAATATTTATAGGTCTTGGGAAAATTTAAAATACAATCACCTCCGTTGGGCTGATATGCTTGGATATCAGGCCAACGGATACGCTTGGATATCAGGCCCACGTGGGCCGATATCCAAGCATATCAGGCCCAAAGTCGCCTTGGCACTTATAAATGGCAACTAGCACGGAGCCATACTTCGTAATCCATGATGTATAAATTATGTTTGACACCATAAATACCATCTCCCCACCATGACCTTCACAGGGACTTGATTTCATGAAAATCCAAGTAGGGGAGGGTCATCAGTGGGTTTTGGTCAAAACCCACTGATGGACCTAGACACATCGGATTGGACCCATTTCAGCTCTAGTGGTATTCTGGAGTTGCAAGGACTCAGAATATGGTGGCAAATAAATGTTTAAATATTTATAGGTGCTGGGAAAAATTTAAAATACAATCAGCCTCCGTTGGGCCTGATATGCCTGGATATCAGGCCCAACGTGGGCCTGATATCCAAGCATATCAGGCCCAACGTGGGCCTGATATCCAAGCATATCAGGCCCAACGTGGGCCTGATATCCAAGCATATCAGGCCCAAAGTCGCCTTGGCACTTATAAATGGCAACTGGCCCGGAGCCATACTTCGTAATTCATGGTGTATAAATTATGTTTGACACCATAAATACCATCTCCCCACCAAGACCTTCACAGGGGACTTGATTTCATGAAAATCCAAGTAGGGGAGGGCCATCAGTGGGTTTTGGTCAAAACCCACTGATGGACCTAGACACATCGGATTGGACCCATATCAGCGCTAGTGGTATTCTGGAGTTGCAAGGACTCAGAATCTGGTGGCAAATAAATGTTTAAATATTTGTAGGTGCTGGGAAAAATTTAAAATACAATCAGCATCCGTTGGGCCTGATATGAATATCATTTAATAAAGCAGTATTCTATCTCCCCCTAATATAAACTCCAAGCATTCTTACAGGGGCCTGATCAAAATAATAAAATAACATCAATTTTAATAGTCACCTTCCATAGGGTAGAAAAGAAAAGGTGTGCACTGTTCCGTGCCAACTGGCACGGAGCCATACTTCGTAATCCATGGTGTATAAATTATATTTGACAGCATAAATACCATCTCCCCACCATGACCTTCACAGGGGACTTGATTTCATGAAAATCCAAGTAGGGGAGGGCCATCAATGGGTTTTGGTCAAAACCCACTGATGGACCTAGACACATCGGATTGGACCCATTTCAGCGCTAGTGGTATTCTGGAGTTGCAAGACTCAGAATCTGGTGGCAAATAATAATTTAAATATTTATAGGTGCTGGGAAAAATTTAAAATGTAATCAGCCTCCGTTGGGCCTGATATGCTTGGATATCAGGCCCAAAGTGGCCTTGGTATGGTATCCTTTCTTATAAATTTAATTTACAATAATTTTATTCACCATAAATTTTAGTTACACAAACAGTAAATCATTACTACAATAAATTATTACAATTGTTCACTATTTCTATAGTTTAAAATTTTTGTCAGACATGATTTTGTGTCCAAGTCTAAATCTATAAGCTCTCATATCAGCTTGTACAAAGTCTGTAGATCTCCGGAACATCAAACTCTCTGCATAGCGCATTATAAAAAAAGCACAATCCAACCTACAAAACAAATGCACAATCCATCATAGAAAAGGCAAATAGAATTATTATGGAACATACACTAATACTTACGATTTGCTTTGTGTGGGGCCAATAACTTGCATCGTTTTATACTCTCTCCCGGAGAATGGTTCTAAACCTTTATGCCATATGTGATAGTATGACCAGTTCAGCTCCTTAAAAAACAACACCTACAAATATCAAACCATAGTTATTAATACATAAACAATGATTATTGGATATAAGAAATTTGTTACTTACAGTTTGATTGAAAAAGTGTAAAGTTCTGTGGTGCCAAGAGAGTTATAATGAATTATTTGTCGTTCCTCCAGGTCCATGACCATTAGATGCCAATGATCATCTTGGTTATGTAGAGGACAAAAAATATATCTAATGTCCTTGTCGTCATCTGTTTTTGCAGTTTGTTTCAATGCATCCACGTGCATCATTCCGAACAAGTCCTATACAAATAATAGAGCTATTATGGTGACTGCATCCAATATATAATTTAAACAATTTACAATGAGATAAGGGACATACTGGGAATCCAACCCCATAAAATATGGATGAGTGGTATGGTGAGTTAGAGTGTTTGGCTTCATTAGCAAGAATATTCCAATAAACAGTTATGCAATCCCCATTGGTATATTGTGTCCAATCAAATATTGTCATAAAAGATTGCATATCTAAGGAGAAATTATCATTTGCCCATATTGGTTGCACCGTCACCCTACACACAAGTATACAGTCAATGGTATTTAATAAATTGAAAATAAAAAAATTATCATTAAACTCCAATAATAATCCTTTGTTGACATGTGGGTTAAGAATTTAGGTTGGCAACTACGTTACCTTAACTGACTGAGCTTCAACAATGCATCGGCTATCACATCATCTTTGCTCTTTTTAAAAAATGTTTTTGCTTGCTGAGATAATTAAAATAATACTATGTCATTAAGGATTCTAAAATAACAACTTACCTACTCTCGACCGTACCTTCAATATTTTGGTTTTGACCTTGTTAATTTCATGACATTGTGTTTCTATCTGTGATGAACTTGTATTTTCTGTCTTTGATGGTGCAAGAGCATCTGGTTCGACACTAAGAACAACCTGTTTGCCTTTTTTTTTGGTGCATTGGGATATCAACCTTCTCTGGGTTCTCTTTCTTTTGGGGCCTACCCGAAAATTAGTTGGAATTATAAGCAGATTAGGGTCTATGCCTTCTGATGCTGGGTCTATGCCTTCTGATGCTCTTGGCTCCCCTGATATGCTCTGTATGACTTGTTGGAGCTCTTTAATCTTATTTTCGGCATCGGCTATGATTTTATCTTTTACAGTTAAAATTCTGTTATCCACGTCAGAATTTATAGTGTCAGCCTTGTTGCCACTCGTATCCCGTTCTTTACGCAGTTCACTTATTTGTTGATCCTTTTCTTTAAGCATAGCTTCCATATCAGCAATCACAATATCCTTTGCTGCTACTAGACTATCCTTTTCTTCTATCACCGTTGCCAGGTTTTTATTAGCTTCCTCCAAACTTTGAGAAGCTTTATATAATTCTTGCTTTAAACTCTCAATTTTGTTATCCTTTTCCTTGCACAAACTACAATCTACGGTATCGTCACACTGGAGTTGGCCTTCTTCGGCTTGATGTAAAGATCCTTGGCCAACCAACCCAAGATACTCAGATGGCTGAGGCCGGTTTGGTAGTAAATTAAACTCTGATTCTGTCGGAATTAAATCTACTAAAATTTTATCTGCAGTTACACGGTCTATCATTTTTTTTACTGTGTCAACATGATAGTTAGGCCACCTCCATCGTAGTATTCTTGGCAATTTTTCTGGATGGTCTGGATCAATAATGTGCTCACACACCCATACCTACAATATGATTATAAAAGTAATTCATAATCTTTACACATATCTTGCTATATATGTAATCGGACTTACAGCTAAAATATTTGGAAATCCCTTTAGCAAGGGGGCCTTGGGCGTTGCATCAGCAACCTGTGGTTTTGGTCTTAATGTAAGCTCCAATCCAATGGAGTCTAATTGTTGAGCTATGAAACTGTATACTGCATTGCACCAGTTAAACCTAGCTAAGTTCTCAAAATCATCTACACAGTCAATTAGGGAGAGCACATGTATTCTGAGAACACTGCTACTCCCACAGAACAGAACTGTTGTAAAAAAATACAGGATAAAAAGCTGACAGTACAGCTTGTCGTTTGATCTATACTTCCTAATCAGTTTCTCTAAATGTTTGGCAGAACAATCCGATTCTCGGAAAAACTCCATGTACAGTGCGCTTGAAGCCTCATTTAAATCGAGACGAACTATATCTCCATTGTCGGGTAGGCCAAGAATCAGTCCCACATCTACCTTTGTAAAATTGAGCTTCTTCCCATGGAAGATAAAGTTTTTTTCCTCATGATCCCAGTTATCAAACATATTTTGTACCTGAGCTCTTACAAAAGAACTATCAGGGAGGTCGAGGATCCAGGAAAAAGGTGTGCCTCGAATCATCTGTTCTTGTTCTGAAGTCGGGTTAACAGAAGAGATAAACTTTCTGAAGTGGCAAATGGTACTTTTCCAATTCATTCTTTTAGTTCTTCCTCTGTTGACGTAACTTTGATAAGTTGGTCGATCAGCACACAGACTTGTGGAGACTTCTTTTGTTGCCATTGCGAACCTACGTACTGTATAACCAAACACAGAAAAACTCTACGCTCTTATTCTAACACACCCACACAAACCCTAGGTTAACCGGTTATAGAAAGCTTAACTAAATGAGCAACCGACCTCCGTACGGAAATGATTCTTGAACGCCGGTGAAGGAAGAGTGGGTTTTGGCCCGGAGCTGCGTTGAATGGCTTCGAGAAGAAGATGAAGACCGAAGCAGGAGAGTGTGCACTTTTGCAGATTGAAACTTGGGCCTGATATCTCATTAATTTATTTTATCTAATCACCTCGATTTATGTGTAAGATTATTTATTATTAATTTGAAATATTACTTTTTATATTATCAGCCCCACGTTGGGCCTGATATCCAAGCATATCAGGCCCAACGGAGGCTGATTGCATTTTAAATTTTTCCCAGCACCTATAAATATTTAAATTATTATTTGCCACCAGATTCTGAGTCCTTGCAACTCCAGAATACCACTAGCGCTGAAATGGGTCCAATCCGATGTGTCTAGGTCTATCAGTGGGTTTTGACCAAAACCCACTGATGGCCCTCCCCTACTTGGATTTTCATGAAATCAAGTCCCCTGTGAAGGTCTTGGTGGGGAGATGGTATTTATGGTGTCAAACATAATTTATACACCATGGATTACGAAGTATGCCTCCGTGCCAGTTGCCATTTATAAGTGTCAAGGCCACTTTGGGCCTGATATGCACTCATGTTGGGCCTGATATCCAAGCATATCAGGCCCAACGGAGGCTGATTGTATTTTAAATTTTTCCCAGCATCTATAAATATTTAAACATTTATTTGCCACCATATTCTGAGTCCTTGCAACTCCAGAATACCACTAGAGCTGAAATGGGTCCAATCCGATGTGTCTAGGTCCATCGGTGGGTTTTGACCAAAACCCACTGATGGCCCTCCCCTACTTGGATTTTCATGAAATCAAGTCCCCTGTGAAGGTCTTGGTGGGGAGATGGTATTTATGGTGTCAAACATAATTTATAAACCATGGATTATGAAGTATGGCTCCATGCCAGTTGCCATTTATAAGTGCCAAGGCGACTTTGGGCCTGATATGCTTGGATATCAGGCCCACGTTGGGCCTGATATCCAAGCATATCAGGCCCAACGGAGGCTGATTGCATTTTAAATTTTTCCCAGCACCTATAAATATTTAAATTATTATTTGCCACCAGATTCTGAGTCCTTGCAACTCCAGAATACCACTAGCGCTGAAATGGGTCCAATCCGATGTGTCTAGGTCCATCAGTGGGTTTTGACCAAAACCCACTGATGGCCCTCCCCTACTTGGATTTTCATGAAATCAAGTCCCCTGTGAAGGTCATGGTGGGGAGATGGTATTTATGCTGTCAAGCATAATTTATACACCATGGATTACGAAGTATGGCTCCGTGCCAGTTGCCATTTATAAGTGCCAAGGCGACTTTGGGCCTGATATGCTTGGATATCAGGCCCACGTTGGGCCTGATATCCTTGGATGATTGATATCAGGCCCAACGGAGGCTGATTGTATTTTAAATTTTTCCCAGCACCTATAAATATTTAAACATTTATTTGCCACCATATTCTGAGTCCTTGCAACTCCAGAATACCACTAGAGCTGAAATGGGTCCAATCCGATGTGTCTAGGTCCATCAGTGGGTTTTGACCAAAACCCACTGATGGCCCTCCCCTACTTGGATTTTCATGAAATCAAGTCCCTGTGAAGGTCATGGTGGGGAGATGGTATTTATGGTGTCAAACATAATTTATACACCATGGATTACGAAGTATGGCTCCGTGCCAGTTGCCATTTATAAGTGCCAAGGCGACTTTGGGCCTGATATGCTTGGATATCAGGCCCCTTGTGAGCCTGATTGCCGTCCTTTTCTGGACCAACGGAGGCTGATTGTATTTTAAATTTTTCCCAGCACCTATAAATATTTAAACATTTATTTGCCACCAGATTCTGAGTCCTTGCAACTCCAGAATACCACTAGCGCTGATATGGGTCCAATCCGATGTGTCTAGGTCCATCAGTGGGTTTTGACCAAAACCCACTGATAGCCCTCCCTTACTTGGATTTTCATGAAATCAAGTCCCCTGTGAAGGTCATGGTGGGGAGATGGTATTTATGCTGTCAAACATAATTTATACACCATGGATTACGAAGTATAGCTCCGTGCCAGTTGGCACGGAACAGTGCACACCTTTTCTTTTCTACCCTATGGAATCAATTACTACACTCCCCTTGTGCATGTTTTAACACATCTATATTTCACTACATATTAATGTGACTTTGAAATTACGAACCCCTTCCTGTTGAATTGAAATGTATCACATTTTTATTTGACACAATGGAGATATGGTGTGAAGTATTATTTCTGCCTTGCAGGTGATGGTTTACACTTCTCATACCTACCATAAAACTGTAACACAAACTAAATACTCCATAAACGTATATAACAGAAACATCACTTTTAACAACTGTTTGTCTTACAAACCTATTTATGTACTTCATACAAAACATATGCCTCAACTCCTCGAATTTACAATTCAGTCAAGATCCAGGGGCTGGTGGCATTCTACAGGTCCTCCGATTATGGCCCAGTTGTTTGCACCTGCTGCATTTGATTTTTACCTTCCCATTATGTTTTGACTCGATCCTTGCCTTCTTTCGCCTACCAGGCTGCACAAGGCTACGTGGACATAGCACTATAATGTTGTTGACACCCCTAGGCCAAAATTCTTTGCTTCGACAGGGGTAAATACGATCCATGTATGTCGTTTTCCAATTATGTGAATGAAAGTAATGCTCACAATATGGGAGTGTATCCATGTTCCGGTGAATTATGACGACATTTGCATGTGAGCAAGGCAATCCTGAAATTTGAAACTCCCCACAGTTGCAATATTTCCTCTCCAAATCAACAATGTATGAAGCACCCCATGTCTCTACTTCCATTTCGGATTGAGAGTAGGGGTGGACTTTATATCGTCTAGCTTTCTCTCTCCTTGATTGCATTTCTTTGGTAGCATGAGGTGTCAACGCTACATACCATTTCGACGCTTCCTCCTTACGGTTACAGAACCATTGAGCTACCTTTCTTCTGGTATTATCAATTAACCTGTTTATCGGAAGTTCACGCGTCTCCTTGAACAAAGAATTTAAACTCTCTACACAATTGGTGGTTAGCATTGTGTACCTTCTCCCACTAAAGTGTGCATTAGCCCATCTTTTAGGGTCAATGTTCTGAAGCCACTTATGAGCATCTGGATGTTTTTCAAGTATGGACTGCATTATGAGATCATATTGTAGTGTTGTGTTTGTACGTGTTGCAACCCCTGACCTACTGCAAGATCTGTTACCATATTGCAAGACATGTGGTGGCAACAAAAAGCATGATGGGCAGTAGGGTATACTTTCCTAACTGCTGCTATATGCCACGATGTCTATCTGATACTATACTCATTGACTCTGGATCAACATTAAAGAATCTCTTCGTATGATTCAGAAACCACTCCCATGCAGACCCACATTCAACTTCAGCGATTCCAAAGGCTGCTGGGAGGACATTGTCATTAGCATCTATTGATGTAGTCATCAACAACACACCCGGATATTTGCCTCTTAGGTGTGTGGCATCAATTCCAATTAATTTACGCAGATAAGACCTAAATACTCTCCTACAAGCTCCAAAACCCCAAAAACATCGTTGGAACTGATTATCCCCATTCCTGTGTAGTGCAACATAGGTTTCAGGATCCCTTACTCTTAACTCACGCAGATATAGTGGAAGATCTCTATATGCTTGATCATAATCTCCAACAACTTTCTTCATCGCTTTCTCTCGAGCTATGTAAGCTTTTCTGTAGGATATGGTCACTCCGAACCTGGCTTTTATATCTGCTATAATCATACTTGGCTTGTATTGTTCATTAGCAAGAAATTGCTCTTCAACAAAAGAAGCTACAAAGGATGAAGAGCATGCTTGATGATCAGCACTTTCCCTAATGGTGCCACATTGGTGTTCCTTTATATATTTCGTAACAATGAACTCGACATCCCCCCTGGCAACTACTCTCCACTTACACGGTTGATTGAAGCAGACAGCTTTTACTTTATTTTTCCGAGTGTCAACTGGGTTATATCTCATATGTTTAACCATGGCATGCTTCACAAGTTGATTCTTGAACTCTTGTCGAGACTGAAATATCTGTCCTACAAAAAATTCATGCTGATCTGTTGCCTCTTCAATTGGCCTTTGGAGCAATCGAGAATTTAGAATATATGGATCATCAGCTATTGGGAACTCCTCCTCTAAGTCACTATACTGCTCTTGAGATATTTCATATTGTTCAATCTGCATATCATCGACAAAGAATTCTTATACATTTGTATTGCATTGCATTTCCTCTCCATTTCGGTTATAATACCCTTCCTCCTCACTCCAACTAGGCTCATAGTAATCAACAAGTGTTGCACACGGGTTCAGAACCTCATCTTCTTGAATACTAGCTTCTTCATTTAGATCAAATGTGAAATTACTGCTCGTATTTCTATTTGTGTTATGCACACAATTATACTGTGAAGATGATGGAATATTTGTTCTGGATACTTCTCCTACATTATCTGCATGTCCAATGCTAGAAGTTGCATCAGGAGTATTCCATATCTCATATAGAATTTCGTCAGTTATATGATCATCCCTGATAAATAAATTAAAAAACTATTTTAGTAAATTTGCAACTACATAATCATTTTTTGTAGTTAAATTGTAATTTTGCTCAAACTAGGAACGGTCTGATGTAAAAGCAAAGTTTTAACCACATAACACATTATCGATATCAGGCTCTACGTGGGCCTGATATCATAGATATCAGGCCCACGTTGGGCATAATCTCATAGATATCAAGCTACTTTTGAAACAGATACTTCTTGTAAACTAGGACCACCACTGACTAAACCCTAGCCAAACTTAACTATCAATGTCAAAAACTAACATGAATTAAATTGATTAAGTCTTCTATTACATCATAATTCAGGTGTTATTGAATATTATTCCCCACACAACCAAAAATAACCATAATACCACTTTTTGCTGCCACCCTTCACAGACAAATGGTGTACTTTTTATTTACCTTCACTACCCTATTTTACAGTAAAACAATCCATACATACATGTCTAAATCTTTAAATGTGTGCTTCTACTCATTTCCCTCTTGCAAGAAGTTTGTCCTTCTCGGCTGACCTTCTTAACTTAATTTGTCCTTGGTCTCCTCTAGCAACTCTTACGCAATTATGCCATAAACCTAACTGGTCTATTGCAATCGCCAACCACCACGAGCAGTAATGGCAAGCGCAGGGTTCATATTTTTTTTTCTTTCAAGTTTATAACACCACACAGAGGGACGAAGGGAGAGAGACGGTGAGAAGACGTGTATCCGAACCACAAATTATTTTTCTATTCTACTTTCGGCTTGGATGCTTGGAAAAATGTGTTTGAAAAAGGCGGTTGCCAGGTTAGCCAGAGGGGTAATCTGGGGATTGATTTTGGTAAAATCCGCCTTTTGGTAAATACAAAACTGTAATGCGCTTTTTGGTAAATACATTAACTATAGTACGCCTTTTAGTAAATTACCGTATTTTGTTTACTCTTTTATTCTTTCTTTGAAATATTATCTATTATTCTATATAAATGATAAATTATGGATGGAATAGATTATGTATCTAAACATAGTTGGAAAAAATACATTATTAACAATTAGATGTATCTTTTTTTTCCTTTTTTTCGGTGCAAGAAAATTACTATCATCATAAATATGATTATTTATGCACTTAAAAAATTATAAGATATGATTTATATATATTTTTAAATACTTTTTAAATGTATTTATATGATTTATTAGTACTTTTAAGTATTGGTTTATTATATACGGTTTAAATTAATCGATTGAAATCAAAATTAATATTTTTTATTTACTTATTATATTTGTGCAAGTAATAGTCGAACTAAATTTAATAATAATTTTACATTTCAAAAAGTTAAAAAAATAAATTTTATATAAAAATTTATTTTTAAATTAATATTTTATTTTTTTTAAAAAAAATAAACCCATCGGTCCCAATTCCGAAAAAAAGTTGAGGAAAATTTTCAATTTATTTTATTTTTTAAAAAAAAATTGTTAAAGGTCTCAAAAATTTTTTACTTAGGGTCTCATAAAACCTTGAGACTGTCCTGGATTGATTATCAAGAATTGACGATTTATGATTTACTCAATCATGCGCCTGATGTCTATGTACCTATATGTATCTCTTTCCATATCCGTGAGTTCGATATTAGAAGGATCGTTAATGTAACGGATTTATATATTTTTTTTTCAAATGCATGAAAAAATAATTCCAGTGAATAAGAGCTTATGTGAAAAATCAACATGATAGTAACTTGAATTATTATCTTATACCTAGCTTTAAAATATATATATATAGAGAGAGAGAGTTTTGTTAAAATGCGGACCTTGACATGCGGATTCGTTCGCAATCACAGAATTTGATTTTTTTTTATATATTTTGTTTATTTTTTAAATACAACTTCTTCTCTATTTTTTCTCTTCGTTCTCGCCGAACGCCCTGCCCACCGACCATCTGCCCACCGCCGGCGGCCTCCGGCCGTCTGGACCCACCCACACTATAGCTCAAGGGGTGAACCCGTCGGGAATCGCTGCCGGACTCCGGACGCTATCGCGACTGGACGCGATCATGCCAGATTCCAACGAGATCACAGTCGGAATCCGGCGAGGCCGCAATCGCGACCGGAATCCGGCTGCGATCGCGCGCCGGATTCCGGTCGCGATCGTGTCCGAAATCTGGCGTGATCGCGGCCGGATTCCGGAGCGTCACGACCGAACGCGAGGCTGCCGGGCCAGCAGCGGGGGCGGTCGGTCGGCGACAGGGCGCGAGGCCAGCTGCGGGGCTGCCGGTCGGCGGCGGGGCGCGAGGAGGCACGAGGGTGGAGCCGCGGTGAGCTTCGGTTGCAAGAACGAAGGAAAGAGAAAAAGTTTCATTAAAAAAAATGAAAAATAAAAAGCGGTATTAAAAAAAATGACGTGGAGCTTAGTCCGTAGCAATCCATAAAATAACATCCGTAGCATAACAATATATATATATATATATATATATTAAATCAATTTATACTACCTGAATTATAAGGAGAGTATTTGTTACATGAATCATGAATTTGAACCCTGATTAACTATAAGAAGCACAGGCAAACACACAACCAAAAGCCATCCATCCATATTTTCTTTCCTGAAATCGCCACCACAATTCTGGTCCTTGCGTTTCCAGCACCAAGCACAAAACTCCAAACAACTACTTATCTCAAATCCATGTAAAGATAAACAAACAGTACAAAAACAAAAATAAATTAAAAATTAAAAAGAAAAAGAAAATGCAGTGGAAAATGGAGAAGGGTGTAACTTGAAGATATGGATTTGCAAATGAGGAAGTATTGACCATAGATTTTGAGGGGCTCCCAGATCTTACAGCCCCCCTCCAGCTCTCCTTCAAACGCTCTGCTTGCTTAAACCTCTCTGCTGCTGCAGCAACAACCTTATCCTCTCATTCCACCTCTGCCTCCTCCTCCTCCTCCTCCTCCTCCTCCTCCTCCTTCTCTTTATGTAAATTTTGTAACTTTCAGTTCCTTTTGCCCTCTTGGAGCTTAATTTAAGACAGAAATCTATTTGAAAGCTTTAGAGGAGGAGAGATGGCTCCCAAGGCTGGGAAGGTTAAGGCGCATAGAGTCAAAGGCGAGAAGAAGAAGAAGGAAGAGAAAGGTGAATGCTCCTTTAATTGCTTGTTCCTTCCTTTTTCTCTTTTTCCTCCTTATGGTGCCGTTGATTTCGATGGTTCCCGTCGGCGGCGATGAGTCTGCGCATTGACTTGCCGGAGCCTTTTGGTTGCAGTGTTGCCGGCGGCGGTGGATGTCATCGTCGAGACGCCGGATTACTCGCTGCTCACCCTCAAGGTTCGATTCTCATTTTCAGGGGAAATGAGGATGAATTTGAAAAGTCAGCAACAATAAATTATAGGGGGAAGGGGGCGAAATGATAATTGCTTGACTTTGCATCAAGATTAGTGCGGATTCCACCGTGCATGAAAGAAATTTTGATTTTGATTCCTTTAATTTACCTATTTAGTATCTCACCCTCTAATTCTGACAGGATAATAATTAAAAATCTTTTAGAGGTTATTTGTAATTTCAGGAAGAATCTAAGGGGATTTCCTTTATAGGGTATATCGACGGATAAGATACTTGACGTCCGTAAATTATTGGCCGTACACGTGGACACTTGCCACTTAACCAACTTCGCCCTTTCCCATGAGGTAATTTCATTATTGATATTTATTTGACTATTTTATTATTGAGAAAATAGAATGATTTATTTTCTTTAATTGCTCTATAAATTTTCACTAATTTTCTTTATGACAGACACGAGGAGACAAGTTAAAGGATACGGTGGAAGTTGTCTCACTAAAGCCATGCCATATTACTATCGTCCAAGGTAAACACAATTAATTAATAAATTATATTAATTTTAAATAATATTTATTTATTTATTTATTTTTTTAAAAATGTAATCAAAATTCTTATCATTTTGGGTGGGAAACTCATGCTGTGTTTGTGGCTATATATTATTGGGTGAAAATGTGGATCCTGTCTGGGAGAAGACAGGGAGGGGATTGCTATTAATATAAAAGCTTCTCTCGCAGAGGAGTATACGGAGGAGCTCGCCGTCGCCCACATCCGCCGACTGCTCGACGTCATAGCCTGCACGACCGCGTTCGGCGCTTCTCCGGAGAGGAATGGAGGACCAGCAAGTCCTCCTACTGCAGGTGGAGATGGAGGGAAGGGCGATACGCGCCCCGGCGACGCTGCGAGGTCGGGCGAGACAAACGGGGAGGAATGTAAAGACGAAGCCGATGGCATTGCCGGGAGAAAGAAGGTTGATTTCATATCCTCTACGGTTAACGTACACAAGGACGATCCGTTGTACCCTCCCCCCAAACTCGGGCAATTCTACGAGTTCTTCTCGTTCTCCCACCTTACTCCGCCGCTCCAATGTTTGTGCCATTCTCTCTTAAGAAGCACATATTCTTTTGTGATAAAACTGGATCTGGAGTTTGAAATTATATTCTCCTAAATTGTTCCAGATATAAGGAGGACTTCGCGACCATTTGTGGATGATAAAAAGGAAGATAACTTCTTTCAGATTGATGTGCGTTATCCTTTCCCCTTTATTTTGGTGTTCGTAGTTCAGATTGGTCCAACAAATACTACATTTGTTTAGTTATTTCAGCCAACTTCATCTTAGTCTTCAAATCGACGAACAGGTGAAGATTTGCAATGGGAAACTTGTGACCATAATCTCTACGAAAGATGGGTTCTATCCCTCTGGAAGAAGGTCTCTTATAAGTCATTCTTTAGTTTACTTGTTGCAGCAAATAAGCCGAGCTTTTGATAGTGTAAGGTTTCGCATAAACTTTTTGGTCTTATGGTCCCTTCAGTGTTTTCTGTTTCCCTTCTTACCAAGAGTTATCGTACGTATAGGCATACAAGTCACTGATGAAAGCTTTCGTTGAGCACAATAAGGTTGGTCTACTTTTAGCCCTTTGTCAATTTTTTCCCACTTATTTTCAAGACTTGATTCATTATCAAGACTGAAAAGCTTTAGTTAACATAATTAAATATGATTTAAGAAATGGAGAAAAAATTACTATGATATATCTTTGGAAAGAGTTTGATAATTGAATAAGATCTATTTTAGACGAACCTAAATTGTTGTGGCTAACACGGCTCAACAGTGGTGATGATGTTGCATTTATAATGTCCAACTTAGCTGGGATATTCCTGTTACAACATTCTTGTTTATTGGATTGAAAGGACGGGCATCAATAGCCTGTGTAGTTAAATCTTTATAATTGGAGAAACACAGGAGCAAGTCATTTCTTTTATAGTACTCGAAATTTATAATGTTTTGGCAGTATCCTTTGTGCTGGCCCATGGTAGCATCCAAAATTAAGCGTGTTCAATCGGGGACGACTGCTAAATCTAAGACTACTAGGCTTGGAAGTGAGATACATGTTGTTGCTCATTCTTAAGTTGAGCAATACTACAATAGTTACATTCCACCTTACAAACTCAGTTATTATGATGCCTTTTTTCCTTTTATCGGTAGAGAACTTCTTAGAAGGAGTATCAAAGTTCAAAATATATCGCAGGGATTTGCATTTTTTTTCTTGCAACTGCTTATCTTTCTAGATACAGTTTATCGCCACTTGAAAACTGAGCATCAAGCAAACAACGGCAACCTTTGGTTGGTTAAGGCTTATACTGTTCATTCTGCATTCTTTCAGTTTGGAAATCTTCCATATGGATTTCGAGCAAACACTTGGGTGGTTCCTCCAATAGCTGCAGATTTTCCATCAATTTTTCCTCCTCTTCCTACAGAAGATGAAACTTGGGGTGGTAATGGCGGCCAGGGGCGTGATGGCAAGAATGCTGAGAGGCCGTGGGCCAAAGAATTTGCAATCCTTGCAGCAATGCCTTGTAAAACATCTGAGGAAAGGCAAGTCCGTGATAGGAAGGCTTTCCTTCTTCACAGCTTATTCATTGATGTCGCTGTTATCAAAGCTGTCGAGGCTATTCAACAACTAATCATCAAGAACAAGTGCTCAAATGAATCACCATATGGTCCCTCCGCTGTAATTTTACATGAAGAACAAATCAGAGATCTAAGAATTACAGTTACAAAGGACAATGCTGATGCCAGCTCTAAAATGGATGTTAAATTGGACAGAATTCAAGCCCCAAGAAAGTCTTCTAAGGATATTTGTAAACGAAATTTACTAAAAGGAATCACTGCAGATGAGAGTGCAACTGTTCATGTAATTCTACTTCCAAATCCACCACTTGGTTAATTTTATTGCATCTAGTTTTCCTTGGACTTAGGACCTGAAGTAGCATGTTTTTTCTTGCAGGATACTGCCACCCTAGGTGTAGTGGTGGTTAGACACTGTGGTTATACTGCTGTTGTCAGAGTTCCAGTCAATGCTGGTTCAGGTGAAAGTCCCTTGATTGAACAAGACATTCATATTGAAGAGCAGCCTGAGGGAGGTAGTAACTCTTTAAATGTCAACAGGTACAACTTAAGAGGATAAGCTCTTATTAACTGTTTCATGATGACCTTGTATGAGCATAGGCCGTCTGTTTTAAGGCATCTATACTGTGATTCATTTTTCTTTAGGGGAAGATAATGAATTCTGTGCTTTATGCCTTTCAGCTTGAGAATGCTTTTGCACAAGTCCTCATCATGTGGAGCCCAGAAATCCCATTGTACAGACATGGAGGATTTACACTCTTTCAGGTCCTTGGTGCTAAAAGTATTAGCAGATAGTATGCTGAGGTTAGATGAAGAAACTAAAGAACGGAAAATGCCAATTAGATGGGAACTAGGGGCTTGCTGGGTGCAGCATTTACAGAATCAATCGGAGAATACTGATTCCAATAAATGTAAAGACAGCATAGTTGAAACAACCGTAAAAGGGCTCGGTAAACATTTTGGTCAATTAAAGCAGATAAAGAAGAAGGTTCAGGATAATGGGGGAACTGATTCTACAAATGAAAACTCTACTCCTAGCATGGGCTTGATTAAGGAACACGTGGATGGTTTTAAACTTAAGGAAGATAAGGAAATGATGCTACAAAAATTGCTTCCTGAAGCAGACTACATACGCCTCAAAGAATCTAATACTGGTCTTCATGTCAAGGTTTATCTGTTCTCTGACTTATTCATTGTTGTATTTCACTAAAACTGAGCTACATGAAATTGTTCTTGTTAGCTGCAGGATTCTTTCAAATGCATACAACAAATATTTTACTGTTCAATCCCTTATATCATCCTCAACTTTAGTTGTATAATTGGTCATGATTCCATCTGTCTGGATTGACTTTTACTCTGACGTATTACTTGAATCAAGTTCCTTGTTTCAACAAAACCTTGGCTCCGAGAATACGTTGCTTATAATTATGTATTCAATCTTCTGCATTATCTTGACTCCTGTGAATTATTTTATGTCAGTCACCAGATGAGCTGATTGAGATGGCATTCAAGTATTATGAGGATATTGCACTGCCAAAGTTGGTATAATTCCTAAACTTTCACGTTAGTTCTTTATATCTTTTGGTGCTTTGCAAGGTAGTCCGTTATTATTATGACAATTTTCTTTCAGGTAGCAGATTTTGCTTCACTCGAACTTTCTCCTGTTGATGGTAGGACGTTGACAGATTTTATGCATACCAGGGGGTTGCAGATGTGTTCACTTGGACGTGTGGTAAACTATTAAATAATAGTGAACATATTTTTAGTCCAATGCAAATCTTTGTTAATGCATGCCTTAAGTTTAACTTTAATATAAAAGCTAAGATAATAAGTTTTTTGTTTTCTGCCCTTCCATTCACATTCTGAACAGGTTGACCTTGCAGACAAGCTCCCTCATGTGCAGTCCCTTTGTTTGCATGAGATGATAGTTCGAGCTTATAAGCATATACTTCAAGCTGTCATTGCAGTTGTTGGTGACATGTCTAACATGGCTGGGACCGTCGCATCTTGTTTAAATGTATTGCTTGGATCAGTGCCTGCAGATAATGCAGATATTTACTTGAGCAATGACATCTGTCTCAAAAATAAGTGGCTGGAAACTTTCCTATTAAAGCGATTTGGGTGGAATTTGAAAGATAAGGACCGCAAGGACTTGAGGAAGTATGCAATTCTACGTGGTCTTTGCCACAAGGTCCTGGACTGTATCTGTCGTCATATTGTTGTCTGAGATTTCCTGCCAAATTGTTCTTGGTGATTTAATTTCTAAGCACTTTTTGCTTTTTATGCTGCAGGTAGGACTTGAGCTAGTACCAAGAGACTATGATTTTGAAACTCCACATCCTTTTAGGAAATCAGACATTGTGAGCATGGTTCCTGTATACAAAGTAAGGATTTGTAGCTTTAGATATTATCTTGTCTTATTTTCTGTAAGCGATTGTTCTGACTTGAAATTGCAGCACGTTACCTGTGCATCAGCTGATGGACGCACTTTGCTGGAGTCATCTAAAACTTCTTTAGATAAAGGAAAACTGGAGGATGCTGTTAATTATGGGACCAAGGTACAAGTTTTTATTTATTATTGCTTTTGTCATGGTTGTTAGCTTCAAAAATCTTCTAATCATTTCCCTTCTATTTCCTTTTAAAATCTAGGCGTTAGCAAAACTAGTTGCAGTATGTGGTCCATACCACAGAACGACGGCAGGTGCATACAGTCTTTTGGCTGTAGTTCTCTACCATACTGGTGACTTCAACCAGGTACATGCCTTGGAGAATGTTCATCAAGAAATTTGATTATGATACTCTATGCTATTGAATTGGTTCTAAGCATGAAAACCAAAGGATAGAGCAGTATTAATCAATGTAAAAGTGGAAACTAGATTCACATATCTTATCTCTCAAAATAATATTTACTGACTAAAATCCTATTTTGGATAAAATAATTAAATCTAACACTTCCCAGGCTTGAGCATAGATGCAATCGATGCTCAGCATGTCACACAATATAGGAAAAACTGCCTAACGGAGATATTATTGAACTTTAGAGAATTTGTCAGGTGTCAGTCAGTCAGTTGGCAGAATACATCTTCTGTAAGCCATCCAGGCAAATGAGTCTAGCAGCTAGTTTACCAACTTGCAGGCTAGTTTACCAAAAGATAAAGCCAATGAGTTGAACAGAACTTGTTTGGCCAATTTGCAATGCTTGTTGCATCAAAAGCTGAAGCCATAGTAATTGGAAGATAAAAAGTAGGATACCCTCTCTTTGCTTTGAAAGTAATAAATGCAGACTCGGAGTTCTTTTCCATAGAAGAAATCACTTTTTTAGGCTGGCTAACTACTTTATATATTTTAATTTGTTTTTTTTTTCATTGTATAAGTAGTTTATGTTTTGGAGAACTTTTACCCTGTTAGGTTATTATTGCCAATAAGATGAGTTCCATTTTCTTCTTAGGCAACCGTCTATCAACAAAAGGCTTTGGATATTAATGAAAGGGAACTAGGTCTTGATCATCCAGATACAATGAAAAGCTATGGTGATCTTGCCGTTTTCTACTATCGTCTTCAGCATACAGAACTGGCACTGAAGTAAGTTGAGTCTTTTTTTTTACCATTATTCATATATTTTTGTACAGTGCATAGATCATCTAAGCCAAAAGTTCAAAATTTGTTGCTTAACGATTGATTTATTTTGGCGCATGATATGAGTTTGCTCATCATAATCCATATAGACATGTAACTTGAAATCTTAATAGTGATAGCATAATTTCTGTGATTTTTTTATCATAGGTACGTTAATCGTGCATTGTACCTATTGCACCTGACTTGTGGCCCTTCACATCCTAACACTGCTGCAACTTACATAAATGTGGCTATGATGGAAGAGGGGTTAGGTAATGTGCACGTTGCTCTTAGATACCTACATGAGGCATTGAAATGCAACCAGAGACTACTTGGAAGTGATCATATACAGGTTAATACTAATCCTCGTTTATCATAATTTCTGTTTCCTACGCTCTTCTATCTTACAGAGTAAACCATGAAATTGCTTATCACTTTTGGATATGTACTGACTTTATATTCATATCACAGACTGCAGCTAGTTATCATGCTATTGCCATTGCTCTGTCTTTGATGGAAGCTTATTCTTTAAGTGTCCAGCATGAGCAGACAACTCTCCGCATCCTTAAAGCAAAGCTTGGATCAGAAGATCTACGGACACAGGTAACCGTCCCATAAGTACAGATTTATTTTGTTTATTTACATTGTTTGATCATAACTATGGTGTTCCTCTTATAATGCAGGATGCTGCTGCATGGCTTGAGTATTTCGAGTCTAAGGCTCTCGAGCAACAGGAAGCTGCACGAAATGGTACTCCAAAGCCTGATGCTTCCATTGCTAGCAAAGGTCATCTGAGGTAAATAAAACCATTACTAAGCAGGAACATCATGATGAGGTTCAGAAATTTTAAATGAAACAAGTCACGAAGTTTCCATTTGACAATTCATGAAGCCATTGTTGAAGACCAAGCTAGTAGAGTTAGTTTCAGAAGTGGTTGTCAAAATGTAGTCTAGCATTGTTCTGAAAATAAATCTAGCATAGTCTTTTCTTTACTTCCCTGTCTTGCTTCTCTACAGTTTATCCGGTTCGTTGACTTCTGCTGCACTTTCAATGCAGTGTGTCTGACCTTTTAGATTATATCAACCCTGAAGCAGAACAAAAATCCAGAGAACTTCAAAAGAAGCAAGCCCTTGCAAAGGTTCTGATTGGGTCTTTACAAGGCATTATTATCTACACAAGTACTTTTTGACATGCGTCGACTATGTTTTCTTATCTTTGCAGATAAAAAGCAGAAATGAACAAAACCAATTTGACACTGTTGAGATTGACGACGACCAGGTTGATATGCCAAAGCAGGAATGGGTGGCAACCAATGACAAGGAAAACAACTCCTACATTCATCCACCCATGGAGTTTAAGGATGAGAAGCCCAATATCGTCGTCATTAATGTGTCAAGATCGAATCCAGAGGAGGATGCCATGGAGGAATATTCAACTGAAGAAGGATGGCAAGAAGCTTTCTCAAAGGCACGATCTCTCGCAAACCAAAAATCTGTATCAAGGAGACCTAGTTTGGCGAAAATCAATACAAATTCGCTGAACAATGTAGAAAGTCCACGATATCGAGCTAGAACTTCCCCCAACATTTCTTCTCCTGGAACACCAGCAAATGATGATAGTATGCCTGCTGCTACTAGCCCTGCTTCAAAGAAGTTCATCAAGAATTTAAGCTTCAATCAGAAAGCAAGCAACATTCCTGTTTCAATGGATGCAGATCCTGCCACCACTGCTATGGCTCCCAATTCAGTTTCTTCGCCAATTGCAAACACTAGTCCCTCGACAAGGAAAAACTTATCATATAAAGATGTGGCATTGGCTGCTCCGGGAACTATCATCAAGGTCGCAGATAACCACGATATGGAAATGTCACACGCTATAAGAGAACAAACAAACTATGGTTCTAAAGGGGAGATGAGCAAACATAAAAATATTGAGGGATGCAAACATGCATCTACTCATGGAGAGTCTGATGGCTCTGTTGTGGAAGGAGATAGCAAGGAGAAAATGAATTCTATTGTGGTAGAAACATCTCTGCAGGAGACAAGTCCTGTTGTGGAAGAAAAAGATAGCAAGGAAGCTCCTGCAGTGCAAGAATCTTGTAAAATATCAGTGATATGCCATGAAGTGAAAGAATTAGAATTAAGAGCATCTGCTTCAGATGGAACTGCTGCTATGCACGAACCTGATGTCCCTGGTTCCACCGAAGAAGTGAGCAATGTAGGTGAGGAGATGCAGGAACTAGTATCAAGTGGATGTGAAAGTGAGCCAATAAAAGAGAAGAACAATGAGACAGCCAAAGAGCCCATCAGCAAACTTTCTGCAGCTGCAGCGCCATTCAATCCATCCACAATACCAGTTTTTAGCTCAGTTCCCTTGCCAAGCTTCAAAGATCATGGAGGAATTTTACCACCTCCTGTAAGTATTCCTCCCATGGTGGTAATTCCTGTTCATAAGCATCTCCACCAGTCTGCCACATCAAGGGTGCCCTATGGCCCACGGATAACTGGGGGTTATAACCATTCAGGTTATCGCAGTCATCGGAACAAACTGCCATTTCAGAATGGTGAATTGGCTTCTCAGGATGGTAACTCATTGAGTCCAACAATGAATCCTAATGCCGCCGAATTCGTTCCTACCCAGCCATTGATTCAGAGCAACTACCCAGTGTCCCCAAGCGGCTCTCAAGCATCAGCAAACAATATTTCACTCTCCCCTCAATGTTTACCTTCATCACCAGAAAGTTTGATGGAATCAACAACTCCAGTTTCTGCCTCTGAGTCACAAAGTGAGGAAGCTGACAATATCACTAAAGTTGAGCAATCTACAGAAGGTACAGATGCTACTATCAACGCTGAACAGATTACTCCTGAACAAGAGACTCCTGAACAGATTACTATCTCTGATGACCTTCAACTAGCAGATAATGCACCAGAATCAGCAAGGTCTATCGACAAGCAAAAATGTTGGGCTGACTACAGCGACAGCGAAACTGATGTTGAGGTTGTGGGTTGAAGACAAAGGGGCATGGTCTTAAGCGAGAATAAGTTGATGCTGGCTATGATCAACCTACAACTCGGACCTTTGCTTCTCCTCTAGATTAAGCATCAAAAAAGGAGAAATTGCCATGGAAGCTAAATTCTTAATGAAACTGAAAACAAGGCTTATCATTAACGTTAATCCTTGCTAGCCCTGTTCCAGAATAAGTGATGTTTATGTACTTCGATAGAATTGACTTATGTACCTTGAGGAACCCGGCTCATGTTCATAACTATTATTTTCTCCATAATTGAAGAATGTGAGAAATAAAATTCAATTCTAATTCCAGATTCCCCCCCTGCAATTTTTCTACAGTCACACCTGGTTTCTTCTTGGAAATTATGTCTTTAGTTAGATTTTTTTTATGCAACTAGTTATCAATCACTATTATATGAATTATACAACCAAAAAAAAAACTCAATATTTATCAACAACATAATTGCAACGTCATTATCTTAATAATGTTAATCCTATATGGGTAGGAGTTTAATAACAAGAATTTGAAACAAACTTCGCATTGAAGTTGTCACATAGTCTCAAACGAGTGATCTAGATAAGGGACATGAAATAATCCGAAAAGTCTCGGGGCTATGATGCAGTAGTAAGGTATCTAGGTTGTCATCTAATTACCCGCGGTTGAATTTGTAAGAATCCGAATCTCAGGTATAATGAATTTGTAAAAATTTTTCCTTCAAATGAGATACATAACTAAAGGATATTGTACTGATCGTTACGAGCATTTTTCGATTTATCCTGATAACCGATGATCTATCAACAAAAAAAATCGAACTATACCTCTCTAATATTAAGTCATATTCAAGTGCCAACTCGCGGATAAGAATTTAACAATCTTGACGAGAGAAACTTTGAATAACAAAATAAATTAAAAATGTTAAAATGCTTAAAAATAATTCACACCCCGTGTCAAACACTTTATCCAAATTCAACGTCCGTGTCAATTACTTTATCCAAATTCAGCATCATCCAATCGGGAGCCGACAACGCAGCGCCGACTCAAACCTCCTGACCACCGTCAACCAATCCCGGCGAAACAGGCGCTTCGCCGTCTCCCAGTGGGACCGCCTAATTGCTGCGGGGCCCACCGCGTTCGACGGTGAATCCGTTTTCCCGGCGCCCAATTAAAGGATTTTTGCTATTATTAAATATTCACGCGATTATATCCACCCGAAAATAGCAAGCGAAGCGGTTTGGTAAATAGCCGTGACAGCTATTTATAAATTGGGAAAAAAGGGCATTAATTTGGTTAAATTTTTTTTCCCCTTTCTTTTCCTATCTGCTATTTAAAGTCTCGCCCCAGCGGGAACGGTCCTTTGGCAGGTGCAGTGAGACATTTCGTCGAACGCCTGGCCTGCCATTTCATCCGCCCCAAATCGGTCGAGATGATGAGATTGAACGAAGACGACATGTTCCCGTCGACGCCGGGGAAGGTCAAGATCGAGCGGGCGCACTCCATAAATCGCCAGTTCCACCGGTGCTTCGCCTCCACCGGCACCATGTTCCTGTGGGCGCTCTTCTTGATCGCGCTGACCGCCTCTTACCTCAGCTTCGAGAGCTTCGTCGATTCTTCCTCCCGCTACTTCAACTCCTCTTGGGGCGGGATGCGGTGGGAGATGCAGATCCGGACGTCCGCCACCCCCCGCCGCGCCGGCGGCAAGTCCGTGCTCCTCACCGGCGCCGCCGGCTTCGTCGGCACGCACGTGTCTATGGCCCTCCGCAAGCGCGGCGACGGCGTCGTCGGGCTGGATAACTTCAACAGCTACTACGATCCGTCGCTGAAGAAGGCCCGCAAGGCGGTCCTGGCGTCCCACGGCGTGTTCGTGGTGGAGGGAGACATCAACGACGCCCGCCTCCTCTCCAGGCTCTTCGATGTCGTGCCCTTCACCCACGTGATGCACCTAGCGGCGCAGGCCGGCGTCCGCTACGCCATCGAGAACCCGGCGTCTTACGTCCACAGCAACATCGCTGGTCTGGTCGCCCTGCTCGAGGCCTGCAAGTCCGCTGATCCGCAGCCGGCGATCGTCTGGGCGTCGTCTTCGTCGGTGTACGGCCTCAACGAGAAGGTGCCCTTCTCGGAGTCCGACCGCACAGACCGTCCTGCATCCCTCTACGCCGCCACCAAGAAAGCCGGCGAGGAGATCACCCACACCTACAACCACATCTACGGCCTCTCCATCACCGGCCTTCGTTTCTTCACCGTCTACGGGCCCTGGGGCCGTCCCGACATGGCCTACTTCTCCTTCACCCGCAACATCCTCCAGGGTAAGCCCATCACCGTCTACCGCGGCAAGAACAGGGCCGACCTCGCCCGCGACTTCACCTACATCGACGACATCGTCAGGGGCTGCGTCGCCTCCCTCGACACCGCGTCCAAGAGCACTGGCAGCGGCGGCAGCAAGCGCGGTCCAGCCCAGTTCCGCATCTTCAACCTGGGCAACACATCGCCGGTCACCGTGCCGGCTCTCGTCCGCATCCTGGAGCAGCACCTCAAGGTGAAGGCGACGATTAACGAGGTGGAGATGCCCGGCAACGGCGACGTCCCCTTCACCCATGCCAACATCAGCTTTGCTCGTGCCGAGCTCGGCTACAACCCAACGACCAACCTGGAGGTCGGCCTCAAGAAGTTCGTCAAGTGGTACCTCTCCTACTACGGCTACAACCCCAGATCCACCGCCAGAACTTCCAAAAGCTTGTAAAGATCCCTTCCCTCTGCTCCTTTCTACATTTTTGTTCAAATTTAGGTTCTTATAAAAATCACAATGGATTCTTTCTTCAAGAAAGAAGGAAACTATTAATTCTACTTCCACTCTGTCCTGGCGATTCTATTCGCAGTATTTTTCCTTCGTTCATATTAATCAAAATCCTGGTTCTCCGGCAATCCGCCCGCTCCCAATCGCCGGCGGCGGAGAAGATCGGAGCTCAGTGTCTCTTTTGTAAATTTGTCGCCATTAATGATGCTATCTTATCGAGATATACGCGTTGTTTTACACTTATGAGTGCCCGGGAACACCCATCATGCCACCTTCCGTATCAATGGCTGAATTCGCGGGGCCCACGCGCCGATCGGGAGTCCACCGCGTGGTGCATCGGGGAGTGAGCGCCAGCTTCAGTGGAACCACACGGAATGATTCCGTGCGGTCGCAGCGGAGGAGACAGCTGGCCATGGGCCAAATGGACGTCCCTGATCAGTGATGATGCGCAGCTGTAACACTCTCTCTCCGAGCCTTTACAGCGCGTGTTATGTCCACAGCTGGAATATTCGCGAACAGCCCCCTTTTTCAGAACCGACCTGCCTTCTCAGCCTACGTGGCGCTTGACGTCCTCCATTTTGCACCCGTTGCAGAAGCGGCTGGTCTCGTTCCTGTCGCCTTCCCACTTGGTCCGACAATGGCGAGGTGCGAATCGCTTCTTCTCTCTTTGTATTTTCTCAGTTCGATCACAATCGCTTTGTTCTTCATACTTCTATATCTTGCCGATCTGTGCTTGGGGATTTCTTTAATTTGGACCCCCTTCTAGATTTTGCAGACTTCTTTTAATTGGATCGTCGGGATTTGTTAAATAATTTCATGCTTCTATATCTTCCAGATCAATTTTAGTCAACATAAGGGAGTTTTAGATGATTTATAGAAAATGTTAAAACGCACATATATTGAATCCTGACTAATGGTGTTATTAGCCATGTATATACTGGCCGAGTCCGTGACTTGGTTGTTAAAGAGCAGATTATCTTTCTAAATACTCCAGCATTCCAATGTTTAACAGGATTTCATATTTTGTTCCCATATGTTATTGTTAATTTACTGAGAGGTAGATACAAAGGCTTATTTGAATTTTATTCTTTACTGAGAGGTTTATACAAAACCCCTTTATCATAATTTTTATTGATCAAGTCCTTAATAACCTGTAAGTTGGTGTGTATATTATGTATTTGGAAATTTTGTTCATTATATCACCCAAATTGATGACCCTAATAATCTTGTCTATGGTAGATACAATTTGTTTCTTGTGCTTAGAAATTTTGATGATCAGATAATAGATTGTGTTAATGCAATTGATTACATCACATCGTGATGGCATATTACCTGGGATAGATACATGCTTCCTTGAGTTCTATTTTAGGGTTAGGATGTGAGGATCAAAACCTACCTAAGGAGAACATTGAAGGATCACAGAACCAGATTCTTTATGATTACTACTACGTTAAAAATTTAGATGGAAACTACATTGAAACAACGAGTTCCCATCCTACCACTAAACTACTAAAGACTGTAGGTTGGGTTGTTCTGTAGGCGTGAATAGAATAGAATAGAATAGAATAGAATGGGAATGGAAATGAGATTGGATTAGAGAGGAATCCTTAGTGAAATGTTTAATTCCATTCCTATGTTGCATTATAGAATGAAATGGATATAAAGTATCCATTGAACATATGTATGGATGACATTTTTTACAAAACCTGATGTCAAACACATTCACAACTTGCAAAGCTTGTTCATAGATCAGATACATCTATAACTTACAGCCAAGTAATTGGCCACAGTGCATGGATGAGAGGTTAATCCACAATTAGTTTGATGCACAAGTAAATTATACATGGATGAGAGGTTATAAGAACCACCCATAATACCCAATGTTTTAGCAAGTAAATATTTTTCAGTCGATTTATGAGTTTTTCATGTGGAGTGGGATAGGATCGAGCGAGGGATGGGTTTCTTCTGAGTATTTTTTAGGCCTGTAATGTTTTATTCAGGGGTCTACAACCTGGAATCTTGATTACATTTAGAAAGAGAATACTGGATTTCATTTTGATTCACTAAATACACAACCAAACAGAGCGACAACTCTCAATAGGAATGCATCACTCCACTCCAAACACAACCTTTTAATTTATACCTATTAGAGCTAGTTGGTTGAGTAACCACCAACTGAATGATTCCAGCCTCAAATCCTAATTGGGATTCAGATTTTTTAGGTTAGTTTGGATCATATGATTTTGATAATCAACCTTAAAGGCAAGATATCAATAGAAGGACAATTTTTAAAGAAAATACCTCTTAATATTTCAGCCATGACTAATCAATTCATTAGTCACTAATTAATGTGAAAAAACACCCTTAAATTAACCAATCAATCATTAAGGCAAACATAGAACATGTTGAAGGCAAGTATGAAGAGAAATTATGGTTAGGCCAATTTTGATTTAAGGATTTTAACAATGTATTATTACACGGCCACTGGGAAACACATACATCACTAACCTCAAGGGCAGCTCAGTTAAAATATTAAGTTTTTATACTAATGAGACTAACCAGTTCAACCAGTTAATGGCCAACCAAAAGGGTCGAAACAGAATTCTGGTTGATTTAACCTCATAAATCAACCGCGATCCAGCAATCCAGTTTTGCACACATTGCTTAGCACAGCAACTTGCAGCTCTAGGAACACAATGTGCTCTGCAGTTCTCCGCAGGAGTTCCTCAACTCCGACACCACCTTGGCATCCAGGGACCATTCCCTCTAGTTTCTTAAGCTTCCTCACCACCCAATGCTGGGCTGAGCTCTTCTTCCTTGGTCGAACTCTTGAAGCTCTCCCTGCCATTGAAGAGATCCTGGCCAAGGGAGTGGAGGTTGATGCAGCATAAATAGGCAGGGAAAAGATGGCGAGTGTTCAGCTGGGGAAGTGGTGGCAATTTATTGGCCAACCTGCCCATGCAAAGTTTATCATATCATGTAGAGGGAGATATTGCTAGTTTAGGACTTGAAATTAGTTGCTGCTCTGCGAGTCCACATGTTTTCATTTCATTGTTTATTTCCAGGTCCACTTGCAACTTGTGATCCAAAACTGAACACATCATAGTACGTAGTTTAAGATGTTGCTGCCTCTTTTGTGTCATGTACAGAAAAGCATAATTAAATGATAATTATTCGATCGATCGATCGAGCATTCATTCATTTTTAAGTATGCCTCGTACCAGTTTTTACTGTTTACTTGTGTGAGAATATATATTCGTGCCCATAACTATTAGGACAATGTGTCTAAACTTGAAATTGTTTTGATGTGCCACATGAACTTTCATTTGGTTGAGTTGGAGATCCCCAAACGAATTTTGAAGTTAAGGATCGAGCTAATGATCTCTGGACATGTCTATCATTGCCAATATGTGGATAAATGCACAAAATGTTTTTTAGTTTGTGAGTCGGAGCAAAAGATGAAGTCGGTCCCTCCATATTATTTGAAAGCGGGTAAATCACGAGGGACCTTTGCTCTTGCATAGTTTTCTTTTCAGTGAACAATATATACATGTATTTGAATCTTATGAATCAATTTGCAATTTTGTTCAATTTTTGTCATCTATAGTTGATTTATTTAATATATCTTTATTGATCTCGTTCGGATGCTGAGAAGGTGGAACGGTCGAAATATGTGGCTGAAATGTTGATCGAGTTGTCATGACCTGGAGGGGAAGCTATGATGAGTTGTCTTATATGTTGACCAAGTCGTCAGAAAACCTGGTCAACGTTACCTACAGACAATGATCGGGTTGCCCTGGTCCCTGGTACCCTAATACTCTAGACAGATTCTAAAAATATATAAGGAATCGAATAAATAGTAGAATAATAAGGTACATGAAGAATAAGCATGAAAAATGTATTCGGACCTAGGGGGCATCCTTTAGTGGTCCAGAGGGCATCGGAGGCGACCTCATGCGTGAGAGGCAGTGATGGCCACTGGATGTGATAGGGGTGACTGCGGAGCCAGCGGCCGCTAGAAACGACCTAGTCGTGGAAGAGAGAGAGAGAGAGAGAGAGAGAGAGAGAGAGAGGGTTGACGCTTGGCCAGCGACGCCATCGACCTCTTTGTTAAGAGAGAGAGAAAGAGAGAGTAGACGAGAAGAGGGAGAGGCGACATCGGAAGCAGCGTGGGGCGGCGGTGTGTGTGAATGGGAGAGAGGAGGTGATTGCTCGTGGGAGAGGAAGCGGTGGCAAGGGGGAGCCGATGGCATCGGCGTGAAAAAGGTGGGTGGTGCTCGTGCAGAGAAGAAAACGGAGAGTCCTTTCTGCGAACCACTCGAGCCCTAAAAATGGGCTACAGTAAAATCTCCCTCCTACCCTTCATACACGTAGCCCCCGTAACTATTCACCACATCATTCCTCATCTACTATCTTGTCCTCCAAGAGATTCTACGATGTAGTTGCAGGAGTTTTTTTCTCTAAATGGGACTTGCAACTAAGGGATGCTAGACTCCTAGGTCATCCACTGTATATGTTTCTCGATTTACCCTGATAGTCGATGGAAAACTTCCGTAGTATCAGACCGATTACGTTAGCTTGATGTTACCTATCCTGGTTAATTTTTTTTTTGTCCTCCAAGAGATTAGTGATTGTCCATCTATTTGATCAAGTTTAACCTCGGGTTGAATAGTTGTAAAAAGTAGAGTTATGTAAAAATATAAAATATTTATTTCTTATCATCGTAATTCTTTTGATATCTATCTTTTTATAATAGTTGATGATCCCGTCTGAAAGTTGAGAAGACGGAATGATTGGAATGATGTGGTGGGAATGTTGATCGAGTTGCCATGATCCGGACAGGGAAGGTATGATAAGCTGTCTTCTATGTTGTCCAAGTCGTCAGAAGGCTCAACGCTACCTGCAGACAGCGATCGGATTGCCTCGGTCCCTAGCACCCCGATGCTCGAGGCAGGTCCTAAAAATATATAAGGAGCCGAATAAATAGTAGAATAATGAAGTGCGTAGAGAATAAGTATGGAAAACATACCCTGGCCCGGGGGCGCCCTCTAGTAGACTGGTGAGCTGGTCGTGACGTTGATCCAGTTATCGTGACCTGGAATAGTAGATGAATATGAGTCGGATGTGGAGTTGGATCTGACGGCAAAAAACCGAACGCGACATGGATCGGGAAGGCAGTGCGCTGGTCGAAATATGCCAATGGCATGCAAGCTGGGATATGACAACGACACACAGGCCAGAACACGGTACACAGGTCGAATAGCACGAAGACCAAAACATAGCTTCAGCTTGAAGGTCGGAACACAATATCGACTCAAAGGCTGGAAAACCATATCAGCTTGAAGGCTGGAGACATACCATATCGGAGCATAATGGCAGCAGGGTCATAGAGGTCCGAACAACATTAGAGGTAGACGGCAGTGCACAACTATGCCGGAGATGGTCGGATCTGCGCCGGAGATGGTCGCAGGTGAGGCAACAAGAGAGGAGGTGGGATGTAGCATCTTGTATGGCCGCACAGGTTGATCGTAGCACGAGGACAAGCCCTTGGCGTTAGAGAGGGTCGAGGGCCGCTGGAGGCAGCGGCCGCTGGAGGTGGTGACTGCTAGAGGTGGTGACGGCCTGGTGCGAGCACTGAGGGAGAGAGGACGAAGCCCTACTCAGGTGCTGGCAGAGGTGTTAAAGAGGGAGGTGACACATGAGCCCTCGTGGCAGTGGCTTGTTGAAGTGGTAGCGAAGATCGACAAGCAACGAGGGAGGCAGCGAGTACCCACTGGCGGTGGCCTGGTCGTGGGAGGGAGAGAGAGAGAGAGAGAGAGCGAGAGAGAGGGGACGCATGCTGTAGGGGAGATCGTCTCCGACGTCTTGCATGTGTGAGGGAGCAATTAGAGACTACGTGAGGTGACGGTATGACTAAGGTGGTGGCGTGCATGAGAGGCAACGAGAAGCTATTAGCGTTCCTGTGAGAACATGGCTACTGTACTAGGGCCACGCGGAGGCTGCGACGAGTCCGTCGATGAGGCATCACAAGATAAAGAGGTGGCGTGAGCGCCGACATACGGCGAAGGTGGCGAGAGGAAGTCGCGGAAGAGAGGGAGAGAGAGAGAGAGAGAGTCGGCGCTGATGCTGGGGGTAGGCAGCCATGGCCTCTAGAGGTCGCCACCGAATCTCATGTATGAGACCGCCACTGCGGCGCCTCCCTTAACCAGTGCCGCCTACCTCCAACATCAACACTGACCCTCTCTCTCTCTCTTCCACGACGAGGTCGTTTCCAATGGCCGCTGACTTCCTCTCTCCGCCTTCACCATATGTCGACGCTCACGCCACCTCTTCTTCCTACGATGCCTCGTCGACGGTCTCGTTGCACCCTCCATGTGGTGCTAGCATAGCAACCGTGTTCTCACAGGAATGCTGACAGCTTCTCACCATCGCCACACCCGTCGCCTCTCATGAATGTCACTGCCTCAGGCATACCGTCGCCTTGCGCCGTCTCTTTGCTCCCTCACACATGCAAGACGCCTGAGACTATCTCCCCTACGACACGCGTCGCCCCCTCTCTCTCTCTCTCCTACGACCAAGCCACCGCCAGTGGGTACTCACTGCCTCCCTCCTCGCTCGTCGACCTCTGCTAGCGCTTTAACCCGCCACTGCCACAAGGGTTCATGTGTCGCCTCCCTCTTCCACACCCTCCGTCGAAGCTTGAGTAGGGCTCCGTCCTCTCTCCCTCAATGCTCGCGCTAGGCCACCGCCACCTCCCGCGGCTACCGCCTCCCACGGCGGCCTTTGGCCACCCTCGACCCTCACTAGTGTCGAGGGCTCGTCCTCACGCTCTGGGGTCACTGCCCTCGCACTACGGTCAACCCGTGTGGCCCTCTAAGACGCTACAACTCACTGTCTCTCTTGCTGCCTCGCTGTCGACCATTCTGGTGTAGATCCGACCATCTCCAGCATAGTTCTTCACTATCATCTACCTCTGATGTTGTTCGAGCCTCCTTGCCATTGCTGCCATTATGCTTCGATCTAATCTATCTCTAGCCTTCGAGCTGATATGGTGTTCTGGCCTTCGAGCTGAGGCTATGTTCCGGTCTTCATACCATTCGGCTTGTGTGTCATTGTCATATCTCGTCTCTGGTTCCATGTCGTCAGATCCAGCTCCTCATCCACTCTTCCGAGTCACAACGACTGGATCAACGTCATGATCAACTCACCAGTCTACTAGAGGGCGCCCCCTGAGCCGGGGTATGTTTTCCATACTTATTCTTAGGGTTGTAAACGAGCCGAGCTGAATTTTGGAGTGTTCAAGCTTGTTTGATAAGATAAATGAGGTGAGTCGAGCTGAGCTTAAAATAAATCAAACTTTTAAAATGATTGTTCAAGCTGGACTTGGTTTATGTTTTATTAGCTTGAGCCTTGTTTGAAGCTTGGTTTGAACTTGATTCGTTTAGATGTTATCGAGCTCTCAATTCAAACTTAGCTTGAGCTTAGTTCAAGCTTGGCTTGAGCTTGGCTTGAGCTTGGTTCGAGCTTGGTTCGTTTAGAGGTTATCGAGCTCTAAATTCAAGTATGTTTGATTGTTTGAAATTTTTAGTTGTTTGATTGGTTATTGAGTTTGATAATTTAAATTTATTTGATTATTTTATTTTATTATTTATTTAGCTTATTGAAAAGAGTTTTATTAATAAATATGATTCGTAAACATTGCTCACGAATATTGTTCACAAATGTTGTTTACGAACATTATTCACAAATGTTAACGAGCTAAACATATATGTGTTCAAGCTTGTTTGTTTAGTTTAACTAGCTGTTCAAACTTGTTTGTTTACTTAATCTTATGTATATTGAACGAACATAAACAAGCTCTTATTAAGTCGAACATCAATCTTGTTCACGATACTTAATTTATTTACACTCCTACTTATTCTCCATGCACTTCATTATTCTATTCTTTATTCGGCTCTTTATCTATTTTTGGGATCTGCCTCGAGTATCAGGATGTCAGGGACCAGAGTAACCTAGTCGCTATCTGCAGATACCGTTGACCAGAGATCTTCTAATGATTTGGTCAACATAAAAGATAACTCATCATACCCTCATCCTTTGGATCATGATAACTCGATTAATATTTCAACTATATCATTCTAGCCGTTCCATATTCTCCGCTTTCAATCAGATCAGTTGCGCATTTATCAGAAATTGATTGTGACTCATGTTATTTTATTTTCTCTCTATTTTCTTGCTAGTTTGGTTTCAAATGATCCATAATAGCCTTTGCTAGCTTAACTTTTCACAAATGATTTTGTTTGAAAAATTCGTGAACGGATTTTATATTTTAATTAACCGTTTAATAATTAAAGAATGGATTAATTATAGATTAACTAAGCAGCTGGTGCAGTAATAACCCTCAAGACTTGGACTTTCAACCGCCACGCGGAGGTAGAGCTGCGTCACCGTCAGATCCCGACCGCCTGGCACCAGCCTCTGCAGATCCTTGACCCTCCTTCCCACCTTCGCTGGCGCGGTCGCTTTGATTCCGCCACCTTCACCGCCACCGCCACCCTGAGCAATTTGCTCTCCCCGTGGGTCATCCCGAGATAACATGGGGTGGAGATTGTTGCAATGAGATCATCGGGTCGAAACTCAGTGACAATAGGGAAATAAATCCTCTATCCATGTATCTCACACGGTCCGTCCCATGTTAACTCGGGTGCTACGATTTACCTCCCTCACAATGACCGTGGGTCCGATCGGTGGAGGCCCTGGGGGCGAGGGTTTCGCCTTTTGCTGCAATCTTTTGCAGCCTCCACCGATACAGTTGTGATCAGTTCATCGTAGATTAGTGATCGGAAGTTGATGAATCCGAGGAGGAGAGGAAGAGGAAGAGGAGGAAGAGAAGGAGCATGCGAGTTGAGTTGCAGAGAAGGAGATGAGTTCGTTATATAAACAACTGTTAGACACAAACAATATGTAGCCGAAGATATACGGGGTATTAACTAAATTTAAATATTCGAATTAAATTCAACTTACAATTGAGATAACCTGAGCTGATAATCTCAGGTGGTTGCAGGGGCTGATTTTGTCAAGTGATGAAGACATTTTGCACTGTATTGACCGGGCGGACGTAGCAGATCAGAAAGGTCGACCGAGCAATAAGGTCGACCGGGTAAAGTATTCGTCAAATCAGAGAGGCAAGTTGGGCAGACCGCGAGGTAGGTCGGGCAGAGCAGACCAGCCGAGTGAGAGGCAGACAGATCGGGAAGATAGGTCTGTCAGGAGGTAAACCGGGCAGTAGACAGGCCGAGCGGCAGATCGGTCGAAGCAACCAGGTCGAGCGGGTTGTCAGAGAGATCGACCGGGTTGTCAGAGAGATCGACCGGGTCGAGCAGACAGGTCGAGCGCGGGCTGACCGATCGGGCGAAGCAGACAGGCCGGGCTGTCAAAAGACTGGCCGACCGGACGAGCTGACAGACCAAGCGAGAATCGAGGCCTGCGAGGTGCAGTTTCCTTGAAACAGATTCGCCCACCTCCGGTTGTGCTTCGAGGCTTACAAAAGACGTCTGTTTCCCAGAATACAACGGTCGACCGTGAATCCGACCAAGCACTGGTGGTCACGACGAGTTGAGTGGTACTCGAATGCTACCACAGACACTCCGCCGAGCAAGAGGCACGACAGAGGAGGGGAATGAGGAGGAGAGCTTCTGCTTTCTTCGCTGTGTCTCTCTGCCTATGATCGCAGTCTCTTTATATAGGAGCTCAGATCAAAGGCAGCGTTTCACAACAGTAAAAAGATCAACGTAGTAAAATGTTGGTTGTTTCATTTGAGCAAATTTTTGCCCCGACCGGTCCGACATTCATGTGCGCAGGTCGCGCTCGCACATGAGTCAACTTGGTTCTGTGCAAATCTGGGCCCTGGATTTGCACCCCCTACATACTCACAAGTGAGAGAGAGTCTTTCCCTATGTATTTGTTCACAAACTCAATATATGTGAATCAATATAAACCAACAAAAATACCTTGAAATTCTCAATATAGGACTAAAGCCTCATTCATAATGAAACTTCTTCTCTTCCACCTCTTTCTCCATTCACACTTATTCAACAACAACCTGGCGAGAGAAAAAATTGAGTGTGATTAGGTGTTTTTCAGTTTGCTCCTTAGATTTCCAAAAAAAATGTTACAGTTCTGTAATGCAATACTCTCTAGATAGTAAATTGTTATTTTCTAAATTATAGGGAGCAAACTGAAATGCCTACTGGTGTGTCTGACAGCATTGTTATACCTTTGTCAGACGACTATTGCATTCAATTGGTACCACCACTTTAGCGGCATTGACGGCTATTCCATAATATTAAAAGAGAGTTCAGTAAAATTCCAAATCCTTAACTACATTCCACTTAAGTTGCGATGATACGAGGACATCAAAATCTTAGGACAGGATCTAATTTGGGGATGGTCATACATTAATTAATCGCGCGCATAGAAATTTTGATGGTCAGAGGTCATAAGTTGATTCCTCTCATAATCATTTGTAGAGAGAGGTGATGACTGATGACCTTTGTAAGCTCGTACAACTGTATCCTTAGTGATTTCTCAACAGACAATCAAGAAAGAAGAGCAGCGGTGGGTGCAGAAATCGGTCGCACTTACTCCATTGGCTCAATATAACAGGCAAAAGACAATGTAACGGACTTTCCGGTTACCTCCCTGAGTCATGTTACAACGGCCGTTACGTTGTTAAATATCTATCCCATTCGTTTTCATCTTCTCCACTTTTTTTCCTTCTCCGAAAACAGAGCGAGGAAGAGCCAGAAACGAGAGGGCTTCGGCATGGCCGGCTCGAACACCGGAGGAGGCGTCAAGGTCAGTTCCATCGATGTCTACTTTCTCCTAAATCTTCTCATCTAAACAGTGTTCATCTCTCCGATCGCTTCCCTCGCTCGCTCGGTTGCCCTAGAACGATCGAGGAAATCAATTGGCCTCTTTTACTTGCTTTTTCTCTTAAGATCTCGTACTGTGTGGTTCCATGTTTGCAATCTCATTGGGGGTTCGATTTTCTTCGAGTTTATCTCAATAAAAATGGTTAGGTTTCAGAAACGGAGAAGATTATAAGGATGACTAATTCCTAATAATTCCATATATAAATTACTCTTAATTTTATAGTTAGCCTAATTGCATTGCCATATTGCTCGTATTTGGGGTTTTCGTTTCTGTAAATGTTACATTTTGGTACCTGATAGCGTTAATGTCATTTGTTGTGGGCTTAGTAAAGTATGATTATGAAATGTAGTTCAGAATCGTGGATTCATTCTTCATTTACTATACATATTTATATATATTTGGGTTCAGCATATTCTTTTTAATTTCAGGTCGAACAAGATTCAGAGTACCCAACACAAAGCACTGCTGACATGACTGCATTTGTGAGTTTATCTGTGTGTCTATCTTCGAATTTCACAGAGACAGTCATTTTTCCAGCAAAGATGTTTATACATTCCAATTTTATTAATGTAGCAGTTGATCTTCTACTCTATATAAACTTATCTATTTAAGAGGAATGGATGTGTGAGGAGAGGATAAAGTCCATCCCTTTAACCCACATCTCCAATTGAGAGATCTTTAAACATACTTAAATGTCAAAAAATTCTCCAGCTGGTGATTTTGCATTTGGGATTGGATTGTGCTCTTTCTTAGGCTTTAACATATCATAGTTAGACCTTCAACCCTCATCTTTAGAAAATAATATTGGGTCTAAGAGGGCATGTGAAAAGGAGCGGATGTGAGAGGTGAAGATAAACTCCACCCCTTAATTACCAAGAGACCACATGTTAGTGTCTTGGCAATTTGGGTTGAGATTGGGGCTCATTCATGGGTTTTAACAGTTTAAACTGGACATTTGCATATACTTTTAGTAATCTTAAAGTAAAATTGGTGTTTTGTTAACCCCTTTCTTTTGGGCTTTTGCAGGTCCAAAACCTTCTTGTGCAAATGGTATGATCTTTTTTTCTTTGTTCAGGAAGATTTTTGCTTACTTAGCTGATAAGTTTCATTTATGTTGTATGTGATGGTTAAATCTCCTTTTGCAGCAAAATAGGTTCCAGGCTATGTCCGAGGGCATTCTTTTGAAGAATATCCTGTTTCTTAGTCTGACAAGAAGTATAACTTTAAGAAGTATTTTTTTTTTTCTTTTCTAGAACTCTTGAAGACAAAATCATAATGAACATGTGGTTTACACCAACATACATGTTAATGAGTTGAAGATTGTTGGCAAGGTCTATTACAAGTTCGTTTGCAAGTTAGGATTCAGGTGGAAGATCCTCCATGACCCAAGAAGTTTTGTTAGCCCGTTCCTCACTTCCTCCTTCCCCATTGATTCCTTTCACTGATGAGTGCCAATTTGCATCTTACTTTGGTCAGGGATCAAATCACAAATACAAAATGAGACTTCAATCTTTGATTAACTGTAGTGCATTCCACCTATTTACATCAGCAATTTTGTTCCTCTCTTTGACTTCAATACACTAGATGAAATGGGAAGCAAGATTGATGAGCTGGAGCAGAGCATCAACGACCTCAAAGCTGAGATTGGGGTGGAGGATGCAGCAAAACCAAAGCCACAGGAAGACAAGCTCTCTCATGATGCTGCATGAGGTAATCAACCATGGCTCAACTATTTTTAAGAGTGTGATTTTGTCATTAATATGTTACTTATACTTTGGCAGTGTTTCTGGAAGACTAATTAATCATTATGAACAATTAATTTAATTACATTATTATGGTTTTCTTACCACTATAGTAATTAAGTTCATAATTTAATTCGATTTTAAATGGAGTAGAAGGGATAAGGCGTGGGAGAAAGAAACAATCAAATAATTACTCATTGTCTTAATAGTCTTGTTTGGTCGTTATTTAATGATAATTCATTAGGAAACAAAATCTATTTCTCAAAAAAAAAAAAATACATTTATATCTTTCCAGTATATTTTTACTCTTTCACCTAATTGCCGTAGTTGTCATCTCCATCACTATAATTGATAATACACTTTAAAATATCAACTTGGATTGTAAACATGCTGAGCTTTCACAATGTAAAAGCTCTAGTTGAATATCGATTGAGTTCCATATTTCTGTGTTAAAGCTTGTGTAAACCTTCTTAGGTTCGATTTGTCATCGATCCTTCTACTAGAAATTGCACCAAATATGTGGGTGTCAATCCTAATTTCCGGAAGCAATTTTATAATGTTTTTAAATTTACCCCAGCGTGCAAGTCCTTAATCTAACCTTAATACACACCATTGAGTCACTACTTAAAGGTCCCTCAATCTCAATGGGCAAATCCATCATGGATATATATATATACACTGTTTGAGCTAAGAAAGCCTTAGATCTATCATAAAGAATGCTAAATATGAATGGGTCAAAGCTAGATCCTCTAGAAGTCCTTGTACCTTAAAATGTGCTAGAAATTTGCTCAGCCTCTCTAATAGTTAGAAAAGACCTTTGATTTCAGTAAGTGTTCGTTTACTTGGGTGGAAAGTAAGGAGGGATGTGAAAGAATGATAATTTGATTGCAGCACAAGGTGATAACTTTCAGGGGCTCTTCTAGGACTGTCTCATATGATCTGGAAGGGAGGTAAATCATAGAGAATTTCGTCCAGGCCTTTTGCATACATTAGGAATCGACTTCATAATCAATTATAGCAACACTATATGTAAATATTAACTGTGCTAGCTCATAGGGGGCAAAAATGATAATGTGATGATGTTATTATAATAGGACTAGTTCAGACCCAGAGTATCTATCCATTGTGCCAAAGGTGGAACTTATCTTTCTCTGTCACCATCTTTATCAGCTTTAAACATGAAGGAATATTAAGGTGGATTCTACCTTAATCTCATCTGATTAAAGACTACTCCCGGTCAAACCAAATCCCAAGAATTTGCTGTCCCATGGCAAAAGGGTCTTAATCTGGCCGGTTCGATTGGGCCAATCCGGTTCAATTGGGTCTTTAATCAGGTGGATGCTATTTTTTACTTTTACAATGAATCGATTTATTGCCACTTATGTTCTCGTTCACGTGACTGTGGCGTGGAGGAGGGAGGCATGAGATTTGCTTTCAGTAACGACAACGCCACCTTTCGATTCCATTCCCACTCCTCACTCCTCACTCCTCACTCCTCCGCTGCCTGCAATGGAGCTCCTTCCCAGACTCCTCCAATTCCATTCTGACGTTCTGATTGTGTTCATCATCCTACCACTACCACTCTGCTCCGCCCTAGCCTCCGCCCCTTCTCCGGTGGCGGCGGCATTGCCAGAGTCACACGCAAACCTCACAGCCATCATGGCCCGAAATGGCTGCTCCACCTTCTCCCGCCTCCTTTCAGGGGTACCTGATGCAGTGCAGTCCTTCGCAGACAACCTCGGAAGCGGTCTCACCGCCTTCTGCCCTGTCGACGATGCCATGCGCCCCTTCCTGCCGGCCTTCAAGAACCTCACAGCCGACGCCAAGCTCTCGCTGCTGCTCTACCATGCCGTCCCCATCTACTGCTCCTTTGAGATGCTGCAGGATGGCAATGGCGTCGTTTCCACCCTTGCCAGTGGTGCCGCCACGGACTACAAGCTTGCCGTGCAGAACGACGGGGATCAGGTCACTCTGCGGACGGGGGTCATTGTGGCCACCATCACCGCCACGCTCGTCGACCAGAACCCCCTCGCGGTGTACGCGATCAACGGGGTGCTTGAGCCGGTGGAGCTGTTCAAGCCTGCTCGGGCGCCAGCACTGGCCCCGGCGCCAGAGGTGGCGGAAAAAGCGGCGCCGGCCAAAGCATCGTCAGAGACGGCGGAGGCGCCGACTAGTGCTCAGGAAGCGCCGGCAGACGAGAAGGCCGCTTCTAAGAGCGCCGCCACGAGTAATAGTGCTCACTTGTGGTTGGCAGTTGGGGTGGTCGCCATGGCAGCGGCGGCTTGACCGACGTTGCCTTTCACCGCGCGTTTATGTTTTCTTTCTGTTTTTTTTTTTTCGTTTTTGGTTTTATTTTTTCCTTGTGCACTGTTTTTATTCGGCGAGGAGGAAATTCATTGTGCTTCTTGTTGTTTAATTTGAATTCGTGTGCTTGTCGGATTGCATTTCGCGTGAACGAGACTTTGGATGTGATCGTTAAGATTTTTTTCAAAAAAGCAATGTTGCAATTGATTTTTCTGAAGAAAAAAAAAAGCATCTGATGCTCCAAATCCAGGCTAGAAAATTATCCAATTACGATTTTTACTGATCGAACTAGCAGTCCATTCCACATCAAAAATATGGATGTAATAAGTAGACACTTATTCCTTCGTGAAATAAACAAGAAACACTATTTAATTTAGGTTCCGTTCCATGAAACGGACAATGAAATCCTTCAATGTGGCACGACAAAGCTCTGCATTGCATAGTTCATTATCACAAAATTTCTGGAGAAGATACAAATAAAAGTGACAAGTCAGCAAATTGTGACTTCATGAACGAAGTGGATTTGTTTCAGGAAGCCAAAAATATTTTCGTTGGCGTCGGATTTTTGTTGAACTCGAGGAACATTTCACTTGTGTGAGTGTAAGCATGCAATCGCCTTCAGCCAATTAGTTTACTCAATCTCTTTTCTGCAGCAAGTGCAGTCTTGTTTTGTGGTTCCAACACCGAGGCATGTTTAAAATCTACAAACACAAATTTCATAGGAAAATACATCATGAAAGCCAGCAATCTGCAAATGATCATTCGCAAATACATTCGACTAAAGTTTCAATCTCGGGTTCTTTGGGAGGAAACACACACTGGTAGCTACAGATGTGCCTTGTTTCATGAAGGAATTAAAATGCCAAAAAAAATGTTCATTTTCTTAAAATTCTGATGTAAAACAGAACAATTACCATAGTTTGCATCCTGCTCTACCTACAACGAATCTAAATGAGACATCCCATGGAAAGTTTGCAAGTTATCAGAACAAATACTAATAGGCATGATTTAAAGTGGTCCACTGGCAAGAATAAAATTAATTGAAAAGATACTAAGATTCTCACCTTGAAGAGCTTCTTTGTAACACAATAGCATTTCCCTGGCAGTACCTCTTCTTAGATACGCTTTAACATTCTGGAGAGGAAGTATTTTAAAGTTAGAAAAACAGCAATAGACATGGTTGAGAAAATACTAGAGTTAAGGGGAGTCTTGGCTCAACAGTAAAGTTACTTTGTGACCAAAAGGTCACGGGTTCGAATCCTGGAAACAGCCTCTTGCAAAAAGCAAGATAAGGCTGCGTACAATGGATCCTTTCCCAGGACCCCGCGTAACGGGAGCTTCGTGTCCTTTTTTTTTTTTTTTTAAGAGTGGGCATCACCGAAGAGATAAACATAGGCTTCAGAATTAAAATGCAGTAACAAAAATACCACCCGAGTCATTCAAAAAATAATCATAGAAACCTTGAATTGCGTGGATGGTTTGACCAATATGCGCTTGAAAGAAAAATAGCCAAGTACTAGCAAACATGAGTTCGAAAAATCTGTCCATAACATGACTAGGAACTCATGTGTCTCAGCAAATTTCCATCACTGAATTGAGAGAGAAATACTAGAATTCGAGCTGTGTCAAAAATATGGAAATAGGAAAGCCGACTACATGCAAAACTTAAATTGCTTCATCAACTGAATTAATTGTGAGATTTAGAACCAGCAATCTCATATCAAACATCTAAAGATGGGCAAAAAATAATAGGGTTACGAAGGGTTTATTTATAATCAGACATCACTATCATCATCATCAAAAGTTATATTTGTCCTAACTCCTAACTATTCGGGGATACGAGCATGCATCATGTCATGCAATGCTATATCACTAATAATATGTACACCAATAGAATCACTCCTTCACACCAAGGCAATTAGATCAACTTTTGTTACATTAAATCACTTTTTTTTTTTGGTATCCCTCCAACATTTGCACCTTCAACACTAATTAATTTATTTTTGTCTAAACTATAGAATCTGTTAGCCATCTCTAAATGTCTCTATCATATATTGACTATCAGAGCAACACTTGTTCCCTGATCATAATATTTTTATTGTTTATTTTTAATAATCCTACACATCAAATTTACCACTCTTTCTAGCTAAATTATCTTACTGTAGGTTGCTTCCTAACAAATCAGCTTTCTAGTCCATAATGCACGACCAACTATATCTAGAAGAATTTAGCACACGCAAGCATGTAATCTCACAAATACAATTGACATGGAAGAATAGTTCACCAATTTAAAGAAATAGGAACGCATACACAAATTGAAGAGAAAAAATGCACAATTCTGTATACACACGGAGAGATGGTTGTAAGAATGTGTTCACCTTCTTGTCCAAGGAAATAGCTTGGCTGCAATCAGCTTCAGCCTGCTGGAAGCTGCAATTCAATGGTTTGTTATGAATGCAATTGTTTTGTAATTCATACTGTGCCAATTAACCATTCCTATAAAAATATACCAGCCCAATTCCAAGTAAGCTGCTGCCCTGTTGCAGTAATATGTGGCATTTGTATCATTCAGTTTAATAGCTTCAGAGTAGAAGCTAGCAGCCTTGTTCCACTGTTTTCCTTTGTAAGCAGCATTTCCCTGTAATACAAGCACCAAGTTTCACCAACAAAAGAAATTTGAATAGTAATTTCTAAATCACAACAAGAGAAAATATCAGCCAGTAATTTGACAATTACTGGCAATGTCGAGCATGTTCTCCATTTGTTTAAATTATTTGCTGACAAGGGAAAAAATAATTTGATTTTGAAGTGGCTACAGGATTAATGATTAATTACCGTTTACCCATAAGCCTTAAAGATAGTTATGTTAGACATGGACATCTCTGACAGCCAGTTTGGTCCATCTGAGTGAGATAGACATTGATCAGAAAACATTTCCAGTTGAACCAAGATCTTAAAAGGCATATGGTATATGTGTCTGTACAGTACACAGAGCATATGCAGTGCATACTAATAAATCGTGATAATTATTTTTACCAACAAAAATACTAAAAATATGGCAAAGAATACTAATAATCCATACAATCAATAATTCCATATACAAATAAATAATACAACAAAAATAATAATGCATAACAATCTATACTGGTCGACTATGTAGAACATTTCAAATACGTAGAATACATATCACTACAGATCTGCAATATGAATGTTGAGTTAACAAGTACCACTCCAGAAACTTAGCTTAATATATAGTGTTTCACAATCCCCAAAAACTAAAAGATAATTCCACCTCTCAGACAAGGTTGCTAATTTTGTATAAGAAACTATAAATATTTATTCTGCAAACTTAAATAATTTATTAACAAAATCAAATATGCTGCTATGCTTTTTCAGCAAGCCATGTGCACATTATTAGGCAATTTGATCATATACTACTTAAACATTTTTAAAACTATAAGTGTATGATATAACAAGACCTATGAGGATTTATGGCACTACATAACATCTATCAACTGAAGAAGCAGAGGGGGAAAAAGTACAAATGGAGTCTAGCTGCATTGACATTAAATACATAGTGAAGGGAAGTGAGAAGAAACCTTTTCTTTTAAAAGCTCAGCCGCATCCATATCCCCATTGATATATGGTATTGGCCCAGAGTTGGATGCAACACTAATCTGTTCTTGGAGAGAGGGGTAGATATCCACTATAGTATCAAGCAAAAGTTTATCTGCTCCATGTGCAGCTATAAATGAAATAGAAATGGGGCACTCCTCATACTTTCCTAATGGAACCGTAACCTGCGAAGTGCAGTAAATAACATGTTATGTCACTCCAATTTGACGATAACTGACATGCAACTTTACTGCAAAATGCATACTAATTTTAGATTTCATTTTTTTTCTCAACAAAAGCTATGGCTTTCATAATTAATGTGCAGTATGATGCAATCAAGTACCTGACAACAGCCAGACATTCCAGCAATGCTCAACAGTGCATGTAGTCTATCTTCAATCTCACAAGTCAATTTTTTTCTCAAATCACGTTTGAATGGAAAGTCTGCAACTGTTGGAATAACCAAAATTCCATCATCCTACAAAATATCTAAGGAATCAAAATTCCAAGTAGGAAAAAAATAGAAAAGAGAGATAAATTTTAATCAGAAGATCATTATGCAGGATGTGTTTTGAGAAGAGAAATTAAGCAGAGTAACTTTAGCAAAATCTATCACCTTAGCAAATTAATCAGAAGATCATTAATCAGAAGATCATTATCGGAAGGTACATGCATTCTACCAAGATGCAATCTCAGGTGCAACATTAGAATTGCAAAGATTCTTTCCTGTTTTCAGTAGGCAGCTTAAGACTAAGTGGTATCATGAGACACCTATCACTACATGTTCAGCCTTGAAAACACAAAATATTCATTCAGTAAACACATTTTTCTGACTTTCATAGATGCAGAATATTGAACCTGGTAAAACTAATGATAAGAACAAGGTTACACAATGCACAACAATAAATGATATAGCAACATGTAACTGAAGGTGTTCTTTTCTATTTTATGGGTCGGGCAGGTAAATATCAGACACAATCCTATGATGACAATACCTTCAAAAGAGAATACAATAAAAAAAGGGTATTCATAAGCAAAGAGGAAATGGCATGATTGTCACTAGTATCTTACAGGCTATTCAAAAATTATGTAAACGGTAAAAGCTAGAGAAGCACCTTCAAAAGACTGTTCAATGCACTTCGCATTTCTGCCCTCACTTTGTACAAAGATTTTGTGTTGTCCTGTGTAGAATTCACAGCTGCAAGAACCTGAGAGGAATTACGAACTCCTATTCTGGGTTTCACTGTATTAAACCACTCCTCATGGTTTAACTTGAATTCACATCTGGAAAGGTGAATAACATTTCAGACCATATAAACCATTTGACAACTAGTTTCAAACATACTAGTGTAAAAATGTAATAACAAAAAGAAAAGGATAAATATCTACTTAAGAAAACTGAGGCAAAGACTATTAGCTAAATCCTGTCTAAAGGAAACAGTGAACACATGACCACAATATATCAAAAAATGTGTAATGACTTCATTGCAGTTACATGTATAATAATTAAGGAACATAATATCCACTAGCAGTGAGCATTTATTCCTGCAAAACTGGAATTTATTGGCCCTTTATGCTATGTTTTTCCAATGGAAAATTAGAAAGGTGTGATTCTTAATTTGAGAGCCTTAAATTCAAGTTCAGATTCATGTCCCATAATTAGATTCAGTTAACAATGCAACACCACATGATGATTGTTTACCTTTGAAGCAATACCATAGCTGAAGATACTGCCTTCAAAATGGATGTTCCTTCTTTAGGTGTTGGTTCAGTGAATTCCTTCAAACTCAAAACATTTGTCATCAAATATTGACTGATATTCATATGCTTACAAGGTTGGTCTGCACAAAAATAGTAAATGACTACTTAATCCATAGCATACGGTCACATTTTCCCCAGTAAGAGACATTGAAATGAATTCCAACAACTTATCAGAAGTCAGAGCCATTATATGAAAAACAGAACTAGAAAGACATTTGCTTACATCCAGACAAATTCTCGATAGCTTTGCTTAAAACATCCACTGTCCTCTGCTTAGGAACCCTTAAAAGCTGAAAACAATCATCAGCTAATATAAACCTCCGTGTTCGTTTAAGTCCCAATGGTGATGCTTGAAGTAATATATGCCCAACACAGTGAAGGATAGATGGATCCCGTGCAAACCATCCTGAAACAGATTGTATTGCAGGTAGAAAGAGTTTTCAAATTTCTAGAGCAGATAAACAGTATTACATAACGAGTTATTTTGGTTCAACAAGATCATCAAAGATAAGTTATCAAGCAACCAAGTATGAGATGGAACAAATTTTCAGTAAAAAAATTAGTCCAACTGATCATTTAAATTATAAAAATTGAGATATATAATCATGCAGAGAACAACCACAGAAGCAGGGTAGTGTCCAGAACAAGTTAGCATGGTCATCAGTCATGGCATACAAAACTAGCCATAAAAAAAATCTCTGCCGTTCTAGTCTGTGACTGCCTGCTTATCTAATTTTATAGAATCAATTAGTCGCCTTCTAGATTTTAGTAGTATATATGCTCATTTCTATACTTATATGAAAAATTTGTCAATGCAACTCTGCTCAGCAAATACTGGACAACAGCAAACATAACCATCATAGAAAACATAACAAATTTCTTTGGGTACCATAATGATCAAGATATATCAATCTCTACTTCAATTTTTCACAAAGTAAAGTTCTGGACTAAGAGAACATGTGCACTACATGACAGACTACTCACGTGCATCAAAACAGGATAAAGCTTACAAGTTAGATGTAACCATACCAATGGTATCCAAGGTTTGTGAATTTGCTAAGATGCCAAGCATAGATAGAATTCCATGGGAAGGTCTAAACCCAAATACTCCACAAAAAGCTGAAGGAATTCTTACACCTCCTATAGTGTCAGTACCTGCACGCCACAGACTTATCAATATAACAATGATATTAGTCACATGATGAATACAATAATACACCATAATTTCTAAATACTTGAGATCTGGTTCATGGGCATTTGCTGCCAATGAGCATGCCATCGTCAAATACACTCAAAAGCATTGTTTCCTACAAGGGAGGGGAAGTGCAGGAGAGAGTCTATGTAGGGATAGAAGTATGAATGGAAAGGAGAAGGAAATTGATATCATGACTGTGTTTCTCTGGACAGTACGATACTAGGAGGAAATCTAGGAAATCATTTCCATTGTTCCATGAAAGGAAAGAAAGAAGAAAACAATCTTCATTAGGTGAAATTCAGTTTTAAAAAACATTCCAAATCAAAATTAAAAATAGGATAAACAAATTTTTTGAAAATTGCCAGTTTGAATCCAACAAAATCTCTTTCTACAGGACCTGGGCAGAAGGTGATTTGCGAGAAAGCGGTGGGTAATTGATTCCCCTATTGTTTCCTTCCCTCTGCATGTTTCCTACCAATGAACGGAGAGAAAGACAACTCCCATCATCCTTTTCCCTTATCCCCACCTATCTCTCTCCTTTCTAGATAGGAAACACGTGATAAAACTGTGAAATTCACCAAAAGTTACTTGTAGTTTAAGAGTGAATGTCATGGGATACATATATAACTACAGTCCAGTCATCCCCCAACACCATGAAACTTCATGTTTTTTTCATACCATTCTCACTCGAGTCAAATGAAATGACAGAAGTCTGCAACCAAATCTAATGAATTCAATGTCAAACATGAGCCATCTATGCTATGCTGTCTTATACAGAAAATTTAAAACTAAGTTAAAGGTGGATAATCTTACAAATCAAATAACATAAAAGACATAAAAATATCTTATAATCCTTGGATGAGTACAATCAGAAAAAACTTCAATTGGCCAATAAGCAGTAAAAGAAGCATAAAAGGACATGAATGAGAAACTAATTATTATTCAATATTTCAACCTAACAATGCCTCAGATCAATTTTCAGGTTAGTCATGCAACTAAAAAGTTGAGCCAAGTTATGAATAAAGATAAATAATTTTATTACAGTTAGAAACATAGTGGTTAGTTGTTTTAATTGCTGAAAAACCAAACACTAAATGCTCACATACCCAAGGCAAAATCAACCAGCTCAGCAGCAACGGCTACAGCTGAACCACTACATGATCCCCCAGGGACCAGAGATGGCAGTTCTGGGTTGTATGGTGTACCATAGTGCAAGTTTTCTCCTGTAACACTGTCAAAACATTAATTAGATCATTCTCTTCTGATTAAATTAGAGGCAGCTTACAATAAGATATGGACAATTGCAGGTAATAAGGACCTAACTCAATCCCTAATCATTAAAGCTTGCAAACACCAACCTCAATGTTACATCAGAAATCCCAAAGAACTGAACAATTTTTTCCAATTTCACAGTAGATGTTTTACAGAAGCAAAACATATTAAGCAACAATACAAAACGAAAATGGAAAATAAATAAAAGACAATATTTTCCAGTTCATATATCAAAATTACACATCTAACTTTTAAGTTATATTCAGAAAATTCTAACCTTAAAATCATATATTATTTCATTCTAAACCAATTTTAAGGTCTAATGTCACAATCTAATTCTTCAAACTCCCTCAATCTTTCACTAGATTCATTGGTCTCTGTTGGTTTCACTAATGATCAAAAAATTGCTAACGATCGCTACATTAAAGTTAGAAGCTCTACTATAATGGCCAGCATTAACACCTCCCATCAGCCTACAGAAAAGTAAGCAAACCTAAAGAATGCAAACTTCTGCTCAACGAACAATGTTGTTGAGCCACATAAAAAAAAAATTTAAAAAAAAAACACATACATAGATATGTCAGACAACTAATACTAGATTAACAACATGAGTGATGACAATGTGTCCGTATAATTGTATAATCCTCTTCCGTTAGCCAACTTAATTTACATAAATTTTTTGGTTTCTCTACAATGTATTTATGTATTACATAATGATTTGAAAGCAGATAGATAATACATGTATTCGTAAGTATCCGTGTGGTTGCTCAATGTGTATGTCAAAGAATTTTGTTAATAAGATGTCCAATAAAGGCTTTTTGAAATAATACATACACACACAAAAACGTCATATTGTACTGGAGTGCTAAGTGCTAACCCAAATGCAAATTCATCCAGGACTGTCCGCCCAACACAGGTTGCCCCGTTCTTTAGAAGCCACGACACCACTACCGCTGTCTGGCTACCAGGTTCATGCGTCCTCTTCCAATCTGGATTCCCGTATCCAGCAGCAACAAAGCCCTCGATCTCAAAGCTTCAGATGATAAACACACACAGCCCAAAGCCAAATAAAAAAAAAAAAAGGAAGTATCAATAGAAGGTTGAGGGGGGGAGGATATAAACACAAATAGAGACTGACTTGTCGCTGACGGCGAACTTGAGGTCAGACAAACGGTGGCGAGCGGCAGGAGGCGGAGGCTGGGGGGAGGGATATATCTCGAATCGCTCGACAAAGGCTCCGAAATCCTTCACATCGAGATGCCGCGACCTTCTTCGGCGGCGGCGAGCAGCCTCCGCGACGATCAGGACGCCAGCGACGGTGATCCCCACGACGATCGCGACCTTGGCGGTGGTGGAGGCGCCGCCCCTCCCCAGACTCAAGCCCTTGGGAAGCTCCATCTCGAATCGGCCGAAAGAGATGCTCGATCGGATGGAGGAGGAAGGGAGGCGTAGGGTTTTAGCAGGGTTCAACAAAGGGAAAGAAAAGGCGTGCCTTCCTCTTTCTCTGAAGCCGTGGATTGACATTTTGAGATCCCTATATATATTAAAAACCAAAAAAAAAAAAAACGACAAATTCCTTAACCACGTAGTTTAAGTTTAGTATTACCAATGCAACTTTAAAAATATCTAAATTACCTACATAACTTTAAAACAAGCTAAATAGCATACTCTGATACCCATACTCATTTTACCCCTCCGTTCCGTTTGGTTACTTTTGATCGTAAAATTGATTACTATAGTATAACAATCGATTCAGTATAAAATAAAAACAACGATTAAAAAATCTTATATTAAATTGATATTTGAAAGTATGAATCAAGAGAACTAGATAAAATATATAAGACCTGATTTCATATCATTCTGAATTTTCTAAATCGATGTACTCTAATTCTTCTAATTATATTCATATTCTTGAAAATCAATTTGATAGATCATATTAAGGGCAACGAACTTTGAAACACGAATCAAATTTTTCAAATATATTCATGTTCAAATCGACTGATGAACGTAAAGAGCTCGGAATGACATGGAACAAAGTCATATGTAGTCTCTTCATTATATTTATGCTCTCAAACATCATTTTTCATGTGTTTTTTTAAATACAGATCACACTTTATTTAAAATAAATTTATGTGACCATAAATAATAACTTTATTCGATTGCAATGGAATAAAAATCTTTTTTTATCATAGAAATATATTGAATCGATTGCTATTGTTAGACGAGTGAAATCGAACCAGCGAAGGGGCAAAATGAATATCGGATACATAATTTAGATACTTTCAAAGTTGACTAAGAATTTAGAGAATACGAAACTTAAATTGTTCAATAATTTGCCAAAAAAAAAAAATACTAATTAATCTAACGATCTATTTTCTAATATTTTTTACAAATAATAAAAAAAATAAAAAATAATGATAAACTTAATTATTTATTATAAATGATAATATGTTAAAGGAGTTATTTGAATGTATATATAAAAATATATTTTTAAAGGGCTCAGACCTTCTCCACTGATGGAGGATGCTCCTTGCATTCATGGCATTCCCCAGCTGCAAATTGGTTTTGCTCCGAGAGGATGTAACTTTCCGAGTCCGCGGCTTGCTTAGCTCGATCAACATTGAAGGCGACTGCCTGCTGAATACATGAAGAAAGGTTTGGAAGAATGAGGACCAATTTTCCGATGATCTTGCCTGTACAAATGGGGCAAACTTCTTTGTTGGGACCAAATATGTAGCTAGAGCGGGTTGAATAGTTCGGCGCGATCTCGTGCTCGTCGTTGTTTGTTTCTTCAAAGATATATAGCGGAAAATACGAAGAAACACACACACAACGCTAACTCTAGGATTTACTTGGTATCCACCTTAAGAAGAGGTGACTAATCCAAGGATCCACACACTCACGCACCCTCCACTATAAAAACACTTCTTCTCGGTAACTACCGAATGCGGAGAAACCTTACAACCTCACAATATAACAATGAGAAAGAAAGAAGCAAAAATACAAATGAATCTTACAAGATTACAATGAAAACTCTAGTTTCTTCTTCTTCTTGTTGCAACTCGCCTCTTGACTTAGATGAGCCTCCAATAACCTTCAAGAACTGGCGGTGAGGAAGAAAACTCGCTGTGGAGAAGCTGTCGTGATCACCTGTGGAGAAGAGAGGAAGAAGTACGTAGAAAAATGCTCGCCGACGGCTTTATCCACGCCAACGGTCGAATCTCAATCGATCGGATTGCTCCCAATCGATTGGGGAAGCTTTGGATTGATCGGTCGATCGATCGGTTGATCGATCCAGGGCTTATCCTGCATAATCGTGACTCTCAATCGATCGACCGATCAATTGGAGGCTCTGAATCGATCGGCCGATCGATCCAGAGCTGTTCTATGCGATCGCCACTCTCCCAATCAATCAACCGATCGATTGGGCATGAGCCAATCGATCGGTTGATCGATCCAGCCTATGTGGACTCGCTCAATCAAGTCCAAGAGTCCCTAAAACCAGCATCCGGTCAACCATGACATGTTGGTACATCACGCCTAGCATCCAGTCATCCTTAACATGCCAGGTCTCCCTCACCAAGTGTTCGGTCAATCCCTTTGACCTACTTGGACTTTTCTCCTCGTGTCAAGTATCCGGTCATCCTTGACCCACTTGGACTTATCAACACCAGATGTCTGATCAAATTTGATCCATCTGGATTTCATGTGTCTGACTTCACTCACCAGGACTTTCCTTCTGCCTAGCTTCACTCACTAGGACTTCTCATTTGTCTGGCTTCACTCACCAGGACTTTCCATACTGCCTAGCTTCACTCACTAGGTCTTTTCACCTGGCTTCACTCACAAGGATTTTCCAGCTGCCCGGCTTCACTCACCGGGACTTTCACCTAGCTTCACTCACTAGGGTTTTTTCTCTGTCTGGCTTCACTCACCAGGACTTTCACCTAGCTTCACTCACTAGGATTTTCTTTCTGCCTGGCTTCACTCACCGGGACTTTCCAGCTGTCCGGCTTCACTCACCGGGACTTTCACCTAGCTTCACTCACTAGGATTTTCCAGTCGTCTAACCTCCCAGTTAGGACTTTGACCTGGCTTCACTCACCAGGATTTTCCAGTCTAGTATCCAGTCAATCTTGACCTACTTGACTCTCATTTACAATATCACCACATGAACAATTGCACCTGCAATCTCCATGTCTTGTCTTCATGTATTGTCAAACATTGAAACTCAAACATTAAGACTCGAGCTTGAACCAATTCAAGCACAGTCAACCAGGTCAACCTTGACCTAGGGAATATTGCATCAACAATCTCCCCCTTTTTGATGTTTGACAATACCACTTGTAAGTTAGGTTAATCTCATAGTCTTAACCTCCTTCATGTCAATATGAGAATGATGGTTTCCTTCATTCTCCTCCTTTTCTAGAGGACAAACTCCCTCTTAGGTAAAGAAGGTCTAACTTAACCACACATTCTCCCCCTATTGGCACACATCAAAAACTCTCCCCCTGAAGAGTTACCCAACGTTGTTGACAACTTCACTCGTTGTTCACAACACAATAACGAAGGTCTCATACCCTTCATTATTCTAAACGCTCATCCTTGAGCATACCACTTGGTATACTTACACACGATACAAATGAATGTCTCATACCCTTCATTGTCATCAAATGCTCACCCGTGAGCAAACACCTCATAAATAATGAAGATATCCACTCTTCATTACATTCAAATACCCAATCTTGAGCATTTTCGCTAAAGAAGATTAACCACCTTCCAAGGTGTATGAAAAATAAATTTTCATGTCCTTAAAGAGTGACTCCCCCTAAAGACATGCACGTAACTTCTATCATTGCACCAACAATGACTTGGAATCCCTAAACATTTACAAAATCCAAATTTAGAAGTTTTGAGGTTCAATAATTCAATATTGAAACCAAACCTCAACCTAAACCTTTACTTAGTCTTCCTTAACCAATCCGTCCTTGTTTTCATCATGAAAACTCCTCCTAAATGTATACAAATGTGTTTTGAGGGGTTAAGAATGGTTACCTAGACTAAAGGTGGTTCAAAATGCTGAAATCAGGCTTTTCCAGCCAAAATCAGCATTCCCAATCGATTAAACCCTACTAAATCGATCCACTAATTGATTCAGACTGCATGGATCGATTGGCTGATCGATCCAGCGAGCTTCTGCTTGCGAGAAAACTCCTCTCAATCGATCGCCCGATCGATTGAGGCACTTCAATCAATCGGTTGATCGATTGAAGCTCTGAAAAGGCTGAAATTCAATTTCAGTCAATTTCAGAAACTCCCCAAAAATTCTACAAAATTCAAAAAATTATGAAAATTCATGTAGACATTCCTTAGGGCATATATTATCATGGAAAAATAGTTTTCTAAGAAAATACTTCATATTTTTCAAGATTGACACAAACTAGAAAACTTGTAAAAACTTTAGTGTTTTCTTCTAGTTTGTGTCTAACTTTTCAATGATGAGTACTATCAAAAGATAGTCTTCACCAAGGTTTTCCAAAACATATTTGAAATCATTTTCAAAACCAATTTCCAACCATGTTCTTTGGGCTCAATGCATATGATTTGTACATTAGTTTTCCCAATGATTGGAAAACACATAACTATGTGTTTTGATGAACTTAAAACTCAGAAGAATGCACTAAATCAACATCTTGAGTTTTGTTTATCATCTTAACATCTCACTTGTATCTAATGTGCACTAAAACATATACAAGACACCTTATAGTTCTTTTGTGAGATGTAAAGTTTGATTTTGCCCTAATCTAGGGATCATGCATATCTATCTAGGCATCTTGAGGTTATGAACATCCACCAAGGATGTTATTTGTTAATAAATGTCATTTGTCCTTAAATTACAAGGAATTAAAATAATGCATGATATGTTATGGCATACATCAAAAAGAAATAATTTTCAAAAGAAATAATTTTCAAAAGAAAATTTCCTATAACTACATGATGTATGTATGACATGACATGGTATTTTTGTGTTTTTCATAATAAGACATGAATGCAAAAATAAATATGATGTCATGACATATGATGGGCAAACAAAGCATGGCAAATTAGCATAAGTAAAATACCTAGAATAATTATCTAAGTATTCTTAACCCTTAGCTAAATTAAAATTTAACCCTAGATTGCCCAAAATGCCCTAAGAAAATGCCAAAATCCAATTTTGACATTTCTTTTGTTTTTCCTAATTTTGTGCCAATTTAAATTAAGCATATTCCTCAAATTTTTGGCACAAATTACTCTTTTAAAGAGTAAAAAATTAAAATAAGGCTTAGACTTGCCTATAACTTCCCAATAGAATGCCAACATCCCAACTTGACATTTCTTTAGTCTTGATTTCTTGTGTCAATTAAAATTATATCCAAATACTCAAATTTTTGGCACATCTTACTCTTTCCAAGAGTAAGTCATTTATCCTTATCATTTTCAAAGGTTAACAATAACCTTGAAAATGCTCTTAGAGTGTCAACTTTATCATGATTGGGTTAACTACCCTTTCAATTAGAGTTGACACTCTCTAACCCATCTAAGGGGTAGAGAAAATGCTCCTAGGAACTCAAAACCTATTGGTGCTCCTTGGATGCTCTAGGTATTCACTAGGGATAACTTCCTTAGATAACTTCCTAGTGACCTTGTTAGCTTCTTAGAAGCCTTGGTCACATTTTCTAGATCAACTCTAGGGATTTCTTCCCTTGTGACTTTCTTGGACTTCTTAGAAGTCTTAGTCACTTTTGTTGCAAAAATACTTTTAGGAATAACCTTCCTAGTATTTTTTGTTGGAGCAATCTGGGTACCCTAGGTTTTGATGTTTGAGCAAAGGTTTAAGTTAGGTTTATTGTTGTATTTGATATGCATTGTGAGTGTGCAGGATACAGGTACAACAAGGAAAGTCCAAGGGTGAGTCTTGGCAGTGTAAGTCTAAGCATGTAGTCTTGGTAACGTAAGTCCAAGTGTGATCTTGGCAAAGGAGGAAAGTCCAAGGATGAGTCTTGGCGGTGTAAGTCCAAGCATGTAGTCTTGGCAACGTAAGTCCAAGTGTGACTTGGCAATGGATGAAGTCCCGGAGGCGCGACCTCTTGGCAAAGGAAGACCCGACAATAATGACAAAGCCGATGGAAGCTCCAGAAGGCAAGACATGAAGGATGGGGAGGCATCCGAGGGACGCAAGGCTGATGGAGGAGGCTAGAAGGCTAGGTCTAGGTTGGTCGGGCGAAAACGAGTGCTGAGTGAATGTACTCGGGGTAAAACCCCTAAATTAGGATTTACTGTAGCAGTACTGTAGCAGTCGACTGATGGTTTCATCAGTCGACTGGTGCAGTCGACTGGTAGCGAACAGAGGGTTGGTATCGAGCCGTTGGACTGCAACGGTCGAATTTCTACGAAGGGCAGTCGACTGCATGTTTTGGAAGTCGACTGGTAGGCGGGGTTTTCTAACCCGTGACCTATATAACCAAGCATTGGAAGCTTGGTTGAAGTTGACGAAATTAGTGGTGGTTAACCCTAATTAGAGTCTCCAAGTGCCCAAGTGATCTAGCGTGCTTGTACGAGGTTGTGGCGAAGTTTCTCCACCCACGAGGAGCTACGCGAGCTAGCCGGAAGTTCTCCGGGGAATCATCCACCGACGGATCGGGATCGTCCACCTTACGGACAGCCGTGGAGTAGGAGCTTTATCTCCGAACCACGTTAAATCAACGTGTTAGGTTTGCTTTCTATTGTTAGTGTTTATCTTGTATTTCCGCTGTGCACACTAACCATTGTAGGAAGTGACGATTTGGGTGAAACGTTATTCACCCCCCACTCTAGCGGACGTCAAGGTCCCAACAAGTGGTATCAGAGCGAGGTCGCTCTTCTACGGACTAACTGCCAAGAGAGCAAGAAGCTAGAGGAAGAAGAAGATGGAGTCCGAAGGACCGCTCGGATGGGATATCCGAATTCCACCTCCGTACGACAAAGAAGACTTCAATTATTGGAGGAAGCGGTTGGAGACATGGTTCCAAATGGATTGGAACCAATGGGTTGTCTTGAGTGACCAATTTGAAGCTCCTACGGATAAGAAGGGTAAACACCTCCGACCTCGGCATTGGACCGAAGAGCAACGAGAGCAATCGTTGGCGGACAAGGAGGTAACGAGAATTTTACATAATTTACTACCTTCTAATATTTTATTGAGTGTAGGTGAAACCACAAATGCAAGTGATCTTTGGAAAAAGATCATTGTCTATCATGAAGACCCAATAAAAATCCAAGGAGTGGAAGAGCCCAAGGAGAATGACTCATTGATCCAAGAAGAGAAGGACCAATCCGATGTTGACAAGAGGTCAACATTCGAGGAGGAAAAGGAAGAGGAGGAAGAGAAAGAGAATGAAGAGGTGGAAAAGGAGAGATCTTCCACATCCTCAAGAGATGAAGAAGTGGAAGAGTCCACATCTTCAAGTGAAGAGGAAGAAGAGAAATCCGAGGAAGAGGAGATCTTGGAAGCTCAACCCTCTACTTCAACTACCAAGAAGAGCACAAAGGACCACATCAAATGTTTTGAGTGTGGTAAGATGGGGTACTACAAGAGTAGGTGTCCTTCGCTCAAGAAGGTAAAGAAGGTAAACCCTAAACTCACTAAAGTTAATTTAGAAACTAATGTGAGTTGTAGGAAGAACAAGAAGAAGAAGGAGAAGAAGTACATTAGGTGTTTTACATGTGGTGAGTGGGGTCACTACCACACAAAGTGCCCAAGGAGAGGAGAGCTCAAGAAATTGGCGCACTTGAAGAAGTGGGAGAAGAAGGGAGCTTCCAAGGTAAAAACCAAGCTATCATTTAATGAATCCATTCCGTTGACACATGATAAAAAGCATGCTAGAAATAACTCTTATCATCTTAATGCTATTTATCATGAGAATAGGAGGCATAATAACCTTAAGGATAAATATATTCCTCCTTATGCTAGATTTATCACACCTAAGGTTAGGAAGGTAAATAACAACTTAGGCAATAACACCAAGGATTTTAGATATAAGCCTAAAAATAGAAATGCTCAAAGATTAAATGAAACCCCAAAATCTAGGGATTTATGGAGTGAAAATCAAGTCTTGAGGACAAGACTTGATAATTTAGGAAGGACCTTAGCAAGAATGGAAAACATGCTTAGGGGTCAAAATGAGCATAACCTAGGAAAAGTTAGACAAGAGACATCCAATGGCGATAGGGGTTTGGGATACAAACCTAAAGCCAAGAAGGATGTGACTTCTTTTCATAAGGCTCCATATAACTATGGGGTCAACCCTAGGTTTAGAGGTCAAGTCAAAGATACTAGAGAAGGAATCCCTAAGAGTACTTTTGACAAGACAAATGTGGCTAAGACTTCTAAGAAGTCTAACAAAGTCACAAAGAAGGTCGCAAGGGAGGTCATCCCTAAAGTTGATCTAGTAAAGGTGACTAAGGCTCCAAAAAGACCTAATAAAGTCACAAAGAAGGTTACAAGGGAAGTTATTCTTAGAAGTGACCTAGTAGAGGTGACCAAGGCTTCTAAAAAGCCTAGAAAGGTCCTTAGGAAGGCATCTAGGGAAGTCATCCCTAGTGAGTACCTAGAGCATCCAAGGAGCACCAATAGGTTGTGGGTTCCTAAGAGCATATTCTCTACACCCTAGATAGATTTAGAGAATGTCAACTCCAATTCGAAGGGTATTTAATCCAAACTTGTTAAAGTTGACACTTGAGAGCATTTTCAAGGTTATTGTTAACCTTTGAAAATGAAAAGGATTGTAGGGTTACTCTTTGAAAGAGTAATATATGTGTCAAAATTTGAGGAGTTAAATATAATTTAAATTGACACACTAGAGAGAAACAAAAGTAATGCCAAATTTGGAATTCGACATCTTCTTATGGAATTAAGGGAAATGTAAACCTTAATCCAAATTGTCACTCTTGGAAAGAGTAACATGTGCCAAATCTTAAGGAATTATGTTTGAATTAAATTGACACAATGTGGAAAAACATAAGAAATACCAAATTGGGGTTTTGGTATCTTCTTAGGGTAATTAAAGGAAAATCTAGGTCCTAATGTAAGATGTTTACTCTTTAGAAGAGTAAAATGTGTTAAACTTTGAGATTTTGAACTTAATTTAAATTGACACATTTAGAAAAGGATAATAAATGCCAAGTTGGAGTTTTGACATTTTCTTAGAAGGTTAAAGGCGAATCTAAGTTTTAATTTGATTTCATTTACTCTTGGAAAGAGTAAAATGTGTCATACTTTGGGAATTTGTTTAACTTAAAATGGCAAAAATTTAGAAAGAAATTAAGGAAATGTCAAGTTGGGGTTTGACATTTTCTTGATAAAATTAGGCAATCTAGGGTTAAATTTTGAGTTAGCTAGGGTTAAGAATACTTAGATAGGTAATCTAGGTAAATTGTATTTATGATAACTTGCCATGATTGTTTGCCCATCATATGTCATGAAATCATATTTAGCATTCACATTTTATTATGAAAAATATAAAAATACCATGTCATGCCATACATACGTCATGTAGCTATAACATGCTTTGCTTTTGAAAATTGCTTATTTTGATGTATGTCATTAATCATCATGCAGTATGTCAATTTCCTTGTAATTAAGGACAAAAGACATTTATTATGTATGGAAGTGTTCCAACAAGAGGGATCATATCAAGTGACATCCTAGATGGATGATCATGATTTTTACAATGCCTAGATAGAGATGCATGATCCCTTAGTTTAGGGCAAGACCAAATATACATCTCACAAAGAACTATAAGGTGACTTGTATGTGTTTTAATATACGTTAGATACAAGTGAGATGTTAAGATGGTGAACAAAACTCAAGATGATGATCTAGTGCATCTTGTTGAGTTTTAGGTTCATCAAAACACATAGTTATGTGTCTTCCAATCATTAGGAAAGCTAATGTACAAGTCATGTGCATTGAGCCCAAAGAACGTGGTTGGATATTGGTTTTGAAAATGATTTCAAAATACTTTTGAAAAAACCTTGGTGAAGACTATCTTTTGATAGTAATCATCATTGAAAAGTTAGACACAAATTAGGAGAAAACATTGAAGTTTTCAAGAGTTTTCAAATTTATGTCAATCTTTGAAAATAGGAAGTATTTTCATAGAAAACTATTTTTCCCTGATAAAGTATACCCTAAATAATGTTTATATGAGTTTTCATGATGAAAACAAGTATGGATTGGTTAAGAAAAACCAAAGTGAAGTTTCGGTTGAGGTTTAGTTTCATTATTGAATTTTGAACCTCAAAACTTCGAGTTTTGGTTTTCCTAATTATTTAGGAACCCCAAGTCATTGTTGGTGCAATGATGGAAGTTTGACCATATTTTTAGGGGGAGTTACGCTTTGGAAACATAAAAATCTTTTTTAAGACCAAAAGGAGGTCAAGTGTTAAAGTAGCACATGACATTGGTATGAAAGGTGTTACCAAGAACAAGGGAGAGTCATCCAAGGCCAATAAGAAGGAATATGCTAGGGTAGCATATAATTATAGCAAGGATGAGGTGTCCAAGATTAAGGACAAGAAGAAATTAATCAAAGACAAGGTGTCTAAGGTTAAGAAGGTGAGTTTTGTAGGCCAAGTATCACCCGAGGTGCACCGAAGTGGCCTAGCCATAGTTGATGAGTCACCAAGGGAGGTGACTAAGGTTAAGATTCCTAAGGTTAGGAAGAGCCTTTGGGACCCATGGTAGATGGGTTATCAAATGTGCTAAGTGGTTAGGAGACGAACTTAAGTCTCTAACATAGTGGGTTGACACAATTGAGTTGAGTTTCATGCATAGAAATATGAATTGGGTTTATATTGCATGAAAATTAGTTTTTGATGTATAGATGCCATATAAACTAATGCTAGTGATGCATTATGGTTTAGTATGGGTAAATACATCAAGAGGAAGCCAAAACTAGGACTTTAGGTCAAGGTTCAATTGAACTTTTTAGCTAGTTTTGTGTTTTGTGTCAATTTTGGGATTGGTGATAGATATATTTTTATATATATTTTTCCCAAGTAGATATTGATATAATAGACCTCTTCACAAAATTTGGAGACTTTTGGAGGTCTGTGGAATTTCTGGCGCATTTCTGAAGTTGGCCAGAAAAGGCTGATTTTTTCATGAATAGTGTACCAGTCGACTGGTACAGTTACCAGTCGACTGGTAACATTGTTCACGAGCACAGAATGTCTCTGTAAGCTCGTTTTCATGGGGCCAGTCGACTGGTACTTCTTGCAGTCGACTGATACGGTCTGAAAATGTTTTTCAAGCATTAGAAAATGACCAAAAGAGTGGTGAACATGTATGTAATCTTATGGGGGATTAATACATGATGTTTATGGTCATTAGAGGTCAAAGAGTCCAATAATTGGGATATTGTTGGAGCTTTTTTTTTTTGATGTATGGCAAAGGGGGAGAAGTTTAGGTTTAAGTGGGAAACTTACATACCTTTGCAAGAAATCCTAACTCCAGGGGGAGCTTAGGTGAAAGGGGAGCGATTGCTCATTTATTAGCAAAAGGGGAGATATTTACCTTTGCAAGAAATCCTAGCTCAAGGAGGAGCTTAGGTGAAGGGGGAGCCTAGGATTAGGTTTCATGATTTATGCATATGTAGATTACATATATTTATTTGCATATGTATTGTTATATTGTTTCCCTAACTTAAACGAATTGCCAAACATAAAAAAGGGGGAGATTGTTGGAGCAATCTGGGTACCCTAAGTTTTGATGTTTGAGCAAAGGTTTAAGTTAGGTTTATTGTTGTATTTGATATGCATTGTGAGTGTGCAGGATACAGGTACAACAAGGAAAGTCCAAGGGTGAGTCTTGGCAGTGTAAGTCCAAGCATGTAGTCTTGGCAACGTAAGTCCAAGTGTGATCTTGGCAAAGGAGGAAAGTCCAAGGATGAGTCTTGGCGGTGTAAGTCCAAGCATGTAGTCTTGGCAACGTAAGTCCAAGTGTGACTTGGCAATGGATGAAGTCCCGGAGGCGCGACCTCTTGGCAAAGGAAGACCCGACAACAATGACAAGGCCGATGGAAGCTCCAGAAGGCAAGACGTGAAGGATGGGGAGGCATCCGAGGGACGCAAGGCTGATGGAGGAGGCTAGAAGGCTAGGTCTAGGTTGGTCGGGCGAGAACGAGTGCTGAGTGAATGTACTCGGGGTAAAATCCCAAAACTAGGGGTTACTGTAGCAGTACTGTAGCGTTACTGTAGCAGTACTGTAGCAGTCGACTGGTAGCGAACAGAGGGTTGGTATCGAGCCGTTGGGCTGCAACGGTCGAATTTCTATGAAGAGCAGTCGACTGCATGTTTTGGCAGTCGACTGGTAGGCGGGATTTTCTAACCCGTGGCCTATATAACTAAGCATTGGAAGCTTGGTTGAAGTTGATGAAATTAGTGGTGGTTAACCCTAATTAGAGTCTCCAAGTGCTCAAGTGATCTAGCGTGCTTGTACGAGGTTGTGGCGAGGTTTCTCCACCCACAAGGAGCTACGCGAGCTAGCCGGAAGTTCTCCGGGGAATCATCCACCGACGGATCGGGATCGTCCACCTTACAGACAGCCGTGGAGTAGGAGCTTTATCTCCGAACCACGTTAAATCAACGTGTTAGGTTTGCTTTCTATTGTTAGTGTTTATCTTGTATTTCCGCTGTGCACACTAACCATTGTAGGAAGTGACGATTTGGGTGAAACGCTATTCACCCCCCCTCTAGCGGACGTCAAGGTCCCAACATTTTTGACTTGACCATTTGACCTAGGGTTGGTTCCATAACTATATGGAACCCTATGGTAAGAAATTACATCCTTCTTAGCTTTAGGTTTGTATCCCAAACCTCTATGGCCATTGGATGGCTTTTGTACTCCTAGACCTAGGCTATACTCATTTTGTCCTTTTAGGATATTTTCCATCATTTTTAGGGTCTTTTCTAATTTATCAAGTCTTGACCTCAAGACTTGATTTTCCACCATTAAGTCCTTAGTTTTTGGGTTTTCATTAAATCCATGAGCATTTTTGTTTCTAGACACATACCTAAAATTCTTTGTTTTCTTACCTAGATTTTCATCTACCTTCCTAACCCTAGGTGTGGTAGTTTTAGCATGAAAAGTTACATGTTTTTCCTTAATGCTATCATGCTTCCTATTTCTATGGTAAATAGCATTAAAATGATAAAAAAATTAGAATTATCATGATTTTTACCATTATTTAAAGGGGCAGACTCAACAAATGATACCTTTCATTTTACCTTAGAGGCCCCCCTTGAGTTGTGCTTCCTCCTTGAGCCTTGACCGCTCTCTTCCCCTTGGGACATTGACTCCGATAATGTCCCTTTTGATTGCAAGAGAAGCACACAATGTGCTCCTTGCTCTTCTTTGTTCTAGGAAAGGTCTCCTTAGGCTTCTCTTTGCCCTTTAGTGCCACTTGGTCCTTCTTCTTGGCCAATTTGGGGCATTTGCTCTTATAATGCCCATGTTCCCTACACTCAAAACATATAATATGATTTTATTTTTAATTGAAACACTTATACCTTCATGTGTAGGGATGACACTTGATCCTCCATTTGATTTGGCTTGACTTGTGGAGGTGGAAGCTTCTTCATCCTCTTCTTCTCTTGACCCGGATGTGAAGGCTTCTTCTTGCTCCGGTGTCAATGTTCTACACTCCCCCTCAATCCTAGAGGTGGAGGCTTCTTCATCTTCATCTTGTACATGGAACAAGGAGTATGCCCTCTCCTTGCCCTCTTCATTGCATTCATTTAAAGATGAAGCTTCTTGGACTTCTTCTTCAGAAGATGAGCATCTCTCACCTTCGAAATTCTCCTCCTCTTGATCTTGCTCCATTGAGTCTCCCTCTTTGGATGTTTCGTGGATTGGTACAGTGGAGGGAATCTCATGAATCTTGACCAATTTGCTCCATAACTCTTTGGCATCTTCAAAATCTCCAATTTACTCCAAGATGTTGCTTGACAATAAATTGACCAAAAGCTTGGTCACTTTGTCATTGGCCTCACATCTTTGGATTTAGTCTTGACTCCATTTGCTCCTCTTGAGAATTTTGCCCTTTGAATTCTTTGGAGCCTTAAAGCCTTCCATGAGAGCAAACCATTGCTCTATCTCCATCATAAGAAAATTCTCGATTCTTGATTTCCAAGAATCGAAGCTTGCCATGGTGAACGGTGGAGGCACCCTTGTATCGAATCCAAGTCCATCTTGAATTCCATTTGAAGTTGAGCTTCTTGAATGAAGTCTTCGACTTGTAAAATTTGCTCCAACTTCTACACCCTCTAGCTTTGTTGCCCTTCCAGCGATGATTCCGGTAAAGAGCGGTCTCGCTCTGATACCACTTGTTGGGACCAAATATGTAGTTAGAGGGGGGGTGAATAGCTCGGCGCAATCTCGTGCTCGTCGTTGCTTGTTTCTTCAAAGATATACAGCGAAAAATACGAAGAAACACACACACAACGCTAACTCTAGGATTTACTTGGTATCCACCTCAAAAAGAGGTGACTAATCCAATGATCCACACACTCACGCACCCTCCACTATAAAAACACTCCTTCTCGGTAACTACCGAAGGCGGAGAAGCCTTACAACATCACAATACAACAATGAGAAAGAAGGAAGCAAAAATACAAATGAATCTTACAATATTACAATGAAAACCCTAGTTTCTTCTTTTTCTTGTTGCAACTCGCCTCTTGACTTGGATGAGCCTCCAAGAACCTTCAAGAATTGACGGTGAGGAAGAAAACTCGCTGTGGAGAAGCTATCGTGATCACCTGTGGAGAAGAGAGGAAGAAGTACGTAGAAAAATGCTCGCCGACGGCTTTATCCACGCCAACGGTCAAATCCCAATCGATCAGATTGCTCCCAATCGATTGGGAAGGCTTTGGATTGATCGGTCGATCGATCCAGAGCGCCTCTGTGCTCTCAGGAAATGCCTGGATCGATCGGTTGATCGATCCAGGGCTTATTGTGCAGAATCGTGACTCCTAATCGATCGACCGATCGATTGGAGGCTCTGAATCGATCGGTCGATCGATCCAGAGCTGTTCTGTGCGATCGCCACTCTCCCAATCGATCAACCGATCGATTGGGCATGAGCCAATCGATCGATTGATCGATGCAGCACATGTGAACTTGCCCAATCAAGTCCAAGAGTCCCTAAAACCAACATCCGGTCAACCATGACCTGTTGGTACATCACGCCTAGCATCCAGTCATCCTTGACCTGCTAGGTCTCCCTCACCAAGTGTCCGGTCAATCCCTTTGACCTACTTGGACTTTTCTCCTCGTGTCAAGTGTCTGGTCATCCTTGACCCACTTGGACTTATCAACACCAGATGTCTGATCAAATTTGATCTATCTGGATTTCCTGTGCCTGGCTTCACTCACCAGGACTTTCCTTCTGCCTAGCTTCACTCACTAGAACTTCTCATTTGTCTGGCTTCACTCACCAGGACTTTCCATACTGCCTAGCTTCACTCACTAGGTCTTTTCACCTGGCTTCACTCATTAGGATTTTCCAGCTGCCCGGCTTCACTCACCGGGACTTTCACCTAGCTTCACTCACTAGAGTTTTTTCTTCTGCCTGGCTTCACTCACCAGGACTTTCACCTAGCTTCACTCACTAGGATTTTCCTTCTGTCTGGCTTCACTCACCGGGACTTTCCAGCTGCCCGGCTTCACTCACCGGGACTTTCACCTAGCTTCACTCACTAGGATTTTCCAGTCTGCCTAACCTCCCAGTTAGGACTTTGACCTGGCTTCACTCACCAGGATTTTCCAGTATAGTATCTAGTCAATCTTGACCTACTTGACTCTCTTTTACAATATCACCACATGAACAATTGCACCTGCAATCTCCATGTCTTGTCTCCATGTATTGTCAAACATCGAAACTCAAACATCAAAACTCGAGCTTGAACCAATTCAAGCACAGTCAACCAGGTCAACCTTGACCTAGGGAATATTGCACCAACATTCTTGTTCTGTAACTTGCTTGAGCCTAGACTAGTTCAGCAGGGCCTCCATTTTGGAACTATCGCAGCAATTTGATCGATGAAAGGGATATGATAGGTGAGGCGCATCTAGTCTACCTCCCCGTCATTGAAGTCAAAGACGGTGGAGGTATACCAAGGCCTATAAATAGCGACAAGAGGAGCGGGAGCCATAGGAAAGGAAGAAAGTTGAACAAATAACGAAAGAAAACAAACTTACGATGAAAACACAGAGCTAGAAGAAATTGTCAGCGACAACACGAAGGAGAAGGTGAAGAAGATGACGCTTGAGAGAACGATAAAACTGTGTCAAAGTCTGAACCTTAAAAACCCTAGTAACGGTCACTCACAATCGTTCGGACAAGGAGATGACGGATAGAGATTTAATCTAGATAGTTGAATTTGAACTGCCAACAATCATATCAAATCTCAATAGTCACCTGTTACATCGGATATTCCTGATCACAGGCATGTGACGCATGATAGCAAGACACATGCTGCATTTATAAGGGATGGGAGACAATGAGCAAGCTTATGATAAAAAGGTATACCGATCGCATCGAGCATTAATTAGTAATGACGTGCTATGTTTCCTAAGCGTCATGTTTCCTAAGCGACAGAGTGACGTCAGTTCAAGCCGAGTGACGGTATGGAGAATAAGCGCTCGGTCGGGAAACAAGGAACGCTAGAAGCACCATCAACTAAGTATAACATCAGATAGTGTCGAGGCATCAGAACAAAGAGTAGACGTCCGATCGGAGGACAAGGGACACAAACAACGAAAGTGTCTAGTCAATCATGTTGGATCGAGACGCGCTAGAGGGGGGGTGAATAGCGCTCGTGGCTATTTTCAACGATTATCGGAATCGTAAGAGTTAAAACGCAGCGGAATAAAGAAAACAAGCACACAAAGACAGGAGAATTTACTTCGTTCGGAGCCTTGATCGACTCCTACTCGAAGGCCCGCGATCCTTGATCGCTTTCCGTGGGCAACAACTATAAGCTCGCAAAAACTATTACAAACTAATTACAATTCAAAGCAGTAAAAGATTATACCGACACCAAAAGACTAAATCTGAAGCTCCGGGGTGTCGAGGTGTCGTTGCAGCACTTCGGGATCGTCTCGTAGGCAGCTTGTAGCAAACAGTTCACTTGGAAGAAGATGTGGAGAGCTGCTGGTCGAGACCCCTTATAAAGAGGGTTCAAGGCGCCTTATACTATTCACCAAGGCGCCTTGAACGAGCCGAGTCACCCGCGTGGATCAGCACGGACCTGGTCGAACTCTATCTGGTTCAAGGCGCCTTCAGCCTATCCAAGGCGCCTTCTACCTCCGGTCCAAGGCGCCTTGAACTCCATTCAAGGCGCCTCCAGTCTGCTGCGCTGGCCTTTTCCTGGCTCGCACCCGAGGCGCCTCCAAGCTCCATGGAGGCGCCTCGGACACTGTTCATCCGAGATGTAACTTGCTCCTTTGTTCCTGCAAAATGTGTTAGTCCCAAACACATACCCTGCAAAACAAAGTTAGCACAGAAACATAGTGAATGATAATAATAAAAGTTTTGACAGCATTCGAACTGTCCGGGTCTGACTTCGGGTTTTCCAATCGGAAACCCTAGGTCGACCCGACGCCTCTTTCCCTCTACGGGAACGCGTCCTCACCTACTCCACTCGGAGATTTACCTTTGCTCAGTGTCCGGTCCGATGCTTTCGGTCTTCATGATGCTTGGGACTTCTGCCGAACATCCGCTTCACCGGCCGATTCGGACTTTCACCTGGTTCGCGACACGGGACTTTCCACCTAGGGTTACCACCCCTAGGACTTTTGCTCGAAGTCATCGACCGCCAAGACTTTCCGCGTAGGGTTACCACCCCTATGACCTAGGGTTACCACCCCTAGGGTTTTCACCTACAGCTAGGACTTTTGCCTAAGTATCACTTAGGACTTTCCCAAGCTCCATGAACTTTGTTAGATAACACCACCACTTAACTTTGAGCCCTTCCATAATCAAAACTCGGGTTCGATCATCGGTGTTCACTTTGCACCAACAATCTCCCCCTTTTTGATTATGGCAATCTTGGTTCAAAGTTAAGTAAAACATAACTTTTAAATAAAGGAATAAATAATGAAAGTTAACCAGAAGCATCAATGCATAAATAAAATTTAAAGTTTATGCTCCCCCTTTCATTCTTGATTTCTTAACTTTGACTTTTCTCTCCCCCTTTGACATAAATCAAAAAGAATTAAGAAGAGAGAAATAGTCTAGTTAATTTAAGCTCCCCCTAAAGGGTAGCATAGTTAAGTACTCAGACTTAAAAAAATTTAGGTGAAGTACTTAGCTCAATTCATAAGGTGTTTGAAAAGAATTGTTGCATAGATAATTTAAATTTTAAGTTAATGCCTTAATAACTTCTTTGAGTTTAGGTGTCCAAGCATGAGTCAAATTAAATTATTTAACTTGATTGGGTATCAGAGCCCTAAAGGAATTTGTTTAGCCTTAAAGTACTAGCATGACTCTGTTCATTCCCCCTTAATTAATGCCAAATTAAATTCTTAGGGTCTTAGAGTACAAGCATAAGAAGAACTTTATATTATCCTAATTCCAGCTCATCCATTCTAGATTATCAAACCTGTGCAGCTTATGAATGAGTTTGAGATGAGATTATTTGAAAATATTGAAAATTTAAGTTCCAAATGAGAAAATGCTAAACTTTTGAGAATCTATTGAAAATTAATTAGAGTTAACTTTAGCAATCAGAATTTGATAATTAAATAATTTTAAATCCTTTTAAATTAATATTTTGACAGTGATTGAATTAATTTTAAAAGATTTTGAAAAGAATTTTCAAAAGATTTTTGAAATGAATTTTCAAAGGATTTTTAAATAAGTTTTTCAAAGATTTTTCAAATCATTTTTAAATAAGTTTTTCAAAGATTTTTCAAAGGATTTTGAAATTAAGTTTAAAAAGATTTTTTATTTAAATAAATTTTTCAAATAATTTTTAAATAAGTTTTTCAAAGATTTTTCTAATAATTTTGAAATGAATAAAAGAATTTTACAAACAATTTTGAAATGAATTTTCAAAGGATTTTTAAATAAGTTTTTCAAAGATTTTTCAAATAATTTTTAAATAAGTTTTTCTTTTCAAAAGATTTTTGAAATGATTTTGAAATTAAGTTTTAAAAGATTTTTGAAATGATTTTTAAATGATTTTGAAATTAATTTTCAAAATATTTTTGAAATGATTTTTAAATGATTTTGAAATTAATTTTCAAAATATTTTTGAAATGATTTTGAAATTAAGTTTTAAAAGATTTTTGAAATGATTTTTAAATAATTTTGAAATTAATTTTCAAAATATTTTTGAAATGATTTTGAAATTAAGTTTCAAAAGATTTTTGAAATGATTTTTAAATAATTTTGAAATTAATTTTCAAAAGATTTTTGAAATGATTTTTAAATTAATTTTTAAAAGATTTTTGAAATAATTTTGAAATTAAGTTTTAAAATAGTTTTGAAATTAATTTTGAATTAACTTGATTTAAGTTAATTTTAATTTTAATTTCTTAGTCATCTCACCCGATCTAAATTTTCAATCAGGTAATCTTATAATTGTGGTGAGATGAATTGTGGTTCAGTTTAAGGGGTTGGTTTAACTTTGTGTTAGATTCAGGTTTAGCTTTGGGTTCAACAAGTAAGCATTCTTTTGATAAACTTCTGGGCTATGGTGAGTCACAAGGAACTCATTAAAGTAACCATGCCTTCGAGGTTTTCCAAATAGTCTTACCCATTGAACTTAATACTAAAACTTGGTCTAACTAGTTAGGATCCATTTAAGGGTAGCTTCGGTCAGTTCCACTTGGCCAAATGCACCAGGTCGAAGTCATATCTTCCTAGACATGCGATGCCCAAGCTTCCCTAACGTACTATCATCCAAAAACTTCACCAGTACTGTTAGTAAAGTTAAACCTAGCCTATTTTATCTAACCTTAATTACCCTGCCGGGTAGTCTACTCTTGTTTACCCATTTCGGGTAGATTAAGTTCGGTTACCCAGTCGGGTAATTTAGTTGGGAGTGCCAGCTATTCTGGATCCTCCTTCTATTGAATTTTAAATTTCAAATTTTGAATTTAATTTTGAATTCGAATTTTGAATTTTGAATTTTTGAATTTTAATTTAATTTCGAATTTTGAATTAAATTTCAAATTTTAATTTTTGAATTTTAATTTAATTGTGAATTTTAGATTTATGAATTTTAAATTTAATTTATTAAAATTGTTTTCCTTCTTGCTCCCCCTGGATCATAGCCTCGATATGGTCTATCGAGGTAGTGGACCTGATCCTTGGGGACCCAATATTGTCCAAGTCCAATTTGATTAACGAGGTTGGACTTGGGGACCCATGCTTGAATTATGTTCCTTTTATTTCTATTTACCAACGACAGATATGATCTATATTTAGTTTTGGGCTTGAATCCAAGTCCGGATTTGTTGTAAACGGCACGCTGTTTTCCAAGAATCAGATCCAAATTCTTGGAACCCAACGTAAAACGTTCTAACGTATCCTTGAGTTCTTTAATTTGAGTTTTCAAATTGGAATTTTCTTCCTCAAGTTGTTGGACTTGAGTTGAACTTCCAACTTGAACTGACTCAGTTAAAGAACTCGAGTCAGTCGCTTCCTTAAGGGCTATTACTTCCTTTTGGAGCGACTTAACCCGGATGTTGGATTTAGCTAATTTTTTAAGCAAATAAGGAACTAAATTTCTTAAGTCATCTATTTGAGTTTCGGCGAGAAAAGAACTTACAGTGGGGATCGGGCCTTCGGAAACGGATGCGGATCCGTGGCTTCGCTCGGACTCTGTTTCTGACTCGTTCTCGGCTTCGGACTCGAGTTCGGACTCGATTTCGTCAATTATGTTAGCCTGCGCCGGTAATGCGAGAAAGCTCGTTGGTTCTTCTTCCTTGTCAGTCTCGGATTCGTCTGACGACTCGGACCAGGTTGCTTTCAATGCCTTTCTTCTTTTCTTCTTGTTTGGGCAATCTGGCTTGTAGTGACCTTTTTGGTTACAGCCGTAGCAGGTGACATCTGATCTGTCCTTTGTGTTCATTTGAGTTGCCTTCTTCGACTTGCACATCTTCCGTACGAGTTTTATCAACTTGGAAATAACTTCGTCTTCGTCTTCGTCTTCTGCGTCTGATTCATCGTCTTCGTCCTCTGTTATTTTGGATTTGCGCCTTGACGTCGGTTCACGCGTTCTGCTAGTACCTGCAACCAAAGCAACACCTTTCTCGACCGGGCGTGCATTAGTCTGCTCATGCAATTCTAATTCAGAAAACAATTCATCTAGTTTTATTGAGGATAAATCCTTGGAAACTTTGTAAGCATCAACCATGGATGCCCACAAAGTGTTCCTCGGAAAAGCACTTAGCGCGTACCTTATTACGTCGCGGTTTTCCACCTTTTGGCCGATCGCATGAAGCCCGTTGAGTAGGTCCCGGATGCGTGCGTGAAGCTGGTTCGCCGTCTCACCTTCCTGCATTTTAATATTATATAATTTATTTAAAATTAAATCACGCTTACTTACTTTAGCGTCTGACGTGCCCTCGTGCAGCTCGATTAGTTTGTTCCACAGCTCCTTCGCACTTGAAAATGGTCCGACTCTACTCAGTTCTTCTTTTGTCAACCCGCATTGCTGCATACAGGTTGCTTTGGCATCAGCTTCGACCTTCTTTCTTATGCTGGTATCCCAGTTAGTGCATGAAACGAGTTCTCCAGCGCCGTCAAGTGGTAGCTCGAGACCGGTCTGGATGATGATCCACATCTCGACTTGCGTCTTGAGATGGTAGATCATCCGGTTCTTCCAATAGGTAAAGTCTTCGCCGGAGAAGAGCGGGGGGCGAGAAGTGCTAAAGCCTTCTTGGAGGGCCATTTAAAAGAACCTTGCCCACAAAAAAATAGCAAAAAAAATGTACCAGGACTTGATCCTGGATTAGCAGTGCGGTATGGAAGGATAGAAATAGAAGTTCACCAGTTTCGAAAAAAAAAATAAAATAAAATATTATTAAAAAAATATTTTAAAAAATATTATTTCAAATTTTGCCAAATTCAATATTTTATCAATACTAATAAACCGTGAAGGGATGAAAATGAATTTTTCGAAAATAATTTTGGAGGGAAAAAACGCTCTGATACCAATTGTTGGATCGAGACGCGCTAGAGGGGGGGTGAATAGCGCTCGTGGCTATTTTCAACGATTATCGGAATCGTAAGAGTTAAAACGCAGCGGAATAAAGAAAACAAGCACACAAAGACAGGAGAATTTACTTCGTTCGGAGCCTTGATCGACTCCTACTCGAAGGCCCGCGATCCTTGATCGCTTTCCGTGGGCAACAACTATAAGCTCGCAAAAACTATTACAAACTAATTACAATTCAAAGCAGTAAAAGATTATACCGACACCAAAAGACTAAATCTGAAGCTCCGGGGTGTCGAGGTGTCGTTGCAGCACTTCGGGATCGTCTCGTAGGCAGCTTGTAGCAAACAGTTCACTTGGAAGAAGATGTGGAGAGCTGCTGGTCGAGACCCCTTATAAAGAGGGTTCAAGGCGCCTTATACTATTCACCAAGGCGCCTTGAACGAGCCGAGTCACCCGCGTGGATCAGCACGGACCTGGTCGAACTCTATCTGGTTCAAGGCGCCTTCAGCCTATCCAAGGCGCCTTCAACCTCCGGTCCAAGGCGCCTTGAACTCCATTCAAGGCGCCTCCAGTCTGCTGCGCTGGCCTTTTCCTGGCTCGCACCCGAGGCGCCTCCAAGCTCCATGGAGGCGCCTCGGACACTGTTCATCCGAGTTGTAACTTGCTCCTTTGTTCCTGCAAAATGTGTTAGTCCCAAACACATACCCTGCAAAACAAAGTTAGCACAGAAACATAGTGAATGATAATAATAAAAGTTTTGACAGCATTCGAACTGTCCGGGTCTGACTTCGGGTTTCCAACCAGAAACCCTAGGTCGACCCGACGCCTATTGTTCCCTCTACGGGGAACGCGTCCTCACTGAGATTTACCTGTTGCCAGTACGATCCTCCAGATCGACTGGACTTTTGCTCGGCACTCGATGCTTCCGGACTTTCTGCTGAACATCCGCTTCACCGGCCAGTTCAGACTTTCACCTGGTTCGCGACACCAGGACTTTCCACCTAGGGTTACCACCCCCTAGGACTTTTGCCTGAAGTCATCGACCTGCCAAGACTTTCCGCATAGGGTTACCACCCCCTATGACCTAGGGTTACCACCCCCTAGGGTTTTCACCTGCCTAACCGCAGCTAGGACTTTTGCCTAAGTATCACTTAGGACTTTCCTGCAAGCTCCATGAACTTTGTTAGATAACACCACCACTTAACTTTGAGCCCTTTGCCATAATCAAAACTCAGGTTCGATCATCTGGTGCTCACTGCACCAACAAATCAGACGTGCAGTCTCCTTCAATTAAACATGAAAGGGAGGCTTGCGATACGACGAATAAGGTGGGGCCCCTGAGTCGGGTCAAAGTCTAGGAGACCGACTGACATGACAGTTAAAGTCAAGGAGAGCCTAGCACACGGGCCAACGTAGTCGATTGTCTTTACCAAGAGGTTATTCGATTGGACCCTTGGGTCGGTCGGATCTCGAGTCCCTCCAGGGGCGGATTTACACGTGGACCGGGGGGGGGCACGACCCCCCAGTCCATGTGTAAACCCTATTAATAATAATATTAATTATTAGTAATATTATTAGTGAATATTAAATATAAATTCATTTGGGAATTGGGATAGAAACAAATACGCTTGTAGCCTTGCACCGCTGCAGACGACAGACCCTACTCGTCATGTGGCAATTGCTCCGGTGCCTTCGAACGAGCAATCGGACGTTGGATGTGGAGGTCTAGTGCGACGAAAATATTCTTGAGCCCGGTTCGAAAGAAAGGTACAATTTCATTCTTCTCCTTGCTCTTAGTCCTTGGGGTTTTGATTTTTGAAACCCTTAAAACTGAGAACTGAGAAGGGAACAAGAGAAAATTATTTTTTTAGTATTTTCCATCTTCGTTTCTACTTTCTACCCCATAAGCTAACCTCACTATGAAGCTTACGCTGCTTATCACAGATTTATCATTTATGATATACCTAATACCTTTATTTATGAATGAGGCGAAAAGAACACATGAGACAAAGTCAGAGGACCAAACAAAAACAATTCCATACATTTTGTTAGAAAAAAATTATAATAATTAATTTTACATGGCCCTCCTTGTCCTTCTTGGTTTCTTGCTGTTGATTGTTGAAAGTGAAGACTGCTTTAGATTTATTTTTTTACCTATAATATATGCACACTCAAACAAACATACTATATTGTAAAAGGTATCCATCAATGGTCCTACCATTTAGTTGTTGTGAGCCTGTGACTTTGAAGTAACCTATAGATTTATCTCTGTTATGACTTTTTACTAAGAATAGAACTATGTAAAGCCCATAATTTTATCAGATTCTTTTATTTTGTTTGCTTTTCTCCTTTTTGCTAGATTCTTTTGTTTGCTGTTCTCCTATGAAATGATTACTTTTAAGCATTTTAATTAAATCTTATGATTTTAAAAATTAAAGTGCCTAAATGATGAAATAGTTAAAGTTGGAATTGTTGATTTAATATTTGATTAAAAGAAAAAAAAAGCTTGGTGTTTTTTTTATTGTATAATGTTGTTATTATTCACTGACTTAATGTTTGGTTTAATATTATTATTATTATTAATTATTATTCACAGATTTGAAATAATTTGAGTTTTTCATTGTTAAAGGCTTCATATATTTTAAATGGAAAAATCCGTTACGATTGATAAGTTTTTTCAGAGGAAGAGAGCAAATGAATCAAATCCGGCTACTGCTATAACCCCATCGACAAGATCAAATAACAATGATCTTCGATCTTAATTTTCTCCTAAAAGATTCAAAAGTACAGAAATTGAACAGGTTGATCTCGATTCTTTACAGCATGTTTGGAATGATATGGAATTCAATTCCTTTTAGAATTGGAATTGAATTGATTTTTTTGCTAAGAATGGATATGGAATTCAATTCCAATTCCATCAAACAAGGTAAAAGTAAATCACACCTCTTTATGTGTGATTTAAATAGGGAATTCAATTCTCCATATTATGTCCATTGTGCCCTCATTCTCTCTTCTTTGTAAAAAAAGAAAAGAAAAAAGAGAAAAGGATAAAATGGTAAAACATAAGAATTCCATAACTTAAGTTGCAATTCATTCCAAACATGATAATTGAATTCAATTCCTTATGGAATTCAATTCATAATGAAATTCAATTCAATTCCATGACTTAAATTATTTCCAAACAGGGTGTTAGAGCGTGATCCAGGATTGCGTCAACAAATTTGGGAATATCATCCTAACTAACGAGAGAAAATTCGTCGAGCTTATTTGAATCTGAATGCATACCAACCTATTCTTCAAGAATATCCACTAAATAAAAATATTAAGCACCCACGAAGATTTCAGTCTACTTGGTATGAACAATTTCCTTGGTTGGAGTATTTACCAGCTAAAGATAAAGCATATTGCTTTCTATGTTTTATCTTCAACAAGCCATCAGGATGCTCAAATCAAACTGCATTTACTGTTAATGAATTTAATAGTTGGAAGAAAGTTCGAAATGGAAAAACTTGTGCTTTCCTCAGCCATATAGGGAAAGATAATGTATCTTCACCCATCGTAATACTAAAAAGGCATATGAGGATTTGATGAACCAACCACAACACATATCAAGGAGATTCGACAATTTTAATGATGAACAAATCGCAACTAATCGTCTTCGATTAAAGGGTCACATACATGTGGTGTTGTTGCTTGCACTTCAAGGAATTCCATTTAGAGGTCATGATGAGAAATCTAGTTCATCTAATCGGGGCAATTTTCTTGAATTTTTGAATGTGCTAAGCATGTACAATGACGAACTTTCAAAGGCAATTGCGAAAGCTCCAAAAAATGCCAAGTATACAAGTCACGATATTCAGAAACAAATACTTCATGTGCTTTCAATGAGAGTGAAAAATGTAATTCGTGAAGAAATTGGAGTTGCCAAGTATTGCATAATTGTTGATGAAGCCCGAGATGAGTCAAAAAGAGAGCAAGTGTCTATAGTATTGAGGTTCGTGGATACTAATGGATTCATTCAAGAGCGTTTTTTTGGGCTTATTCATGTATTTGATACTACAACTTTGACTTTAAAGGATGCTATATATTCTTCTTTGGCTCACTACAATTTGGATGTTCAAAATATTAGAGGTCAAGGCTATGATGGTGCTAGTAATATGAGGGGCGAGTTTAATGGATTGCAAGTTTTAATCATAAAAGATTGTAGAAGTGCTTATTATGTTCATTGCTTTACTCATCGGTTACAATTGGCTTTAGTTGCAACATCAAAAAATGTGACACTTATTCATCAATTTTTTGATAGATTAACTTTTATAATTAATATTGTTGGTTCTTCGTGTAAGCGTAATGATGAATTGAATAATGCTCATACAGATGACATTGCACATTTAATTGTTATTAATGAACTCAAGATAGGGCGTGGACTTAATCAGATAGGTACTTTACAACGAGCTGCTGATACACGTTGGAGTTCTCATTTGAGATCGTTGAAAGGCTTAATTAAGATGTTTAGTGCATCGTGTATGGTATTGTTTAAGGTTATAGATGATGGACTTCCTTCTCAACGAGCAGATGCAATATCTGTTTATGATGAAATAAAATCATGAGAATCACATATATCCTTTGTCAAGCTTTACAAAGTAAGTTTCAGGATATTATAAATGCAATGGAGTTTGTATTATCTGCTAAGAATTTACTTCAACAAATGAGGGATAACAAGTGGAATGATTTGCTTGCAAAAGTGAAATCTTTTTGTGAACTTCGAGATATTAATATTCCTGATTTCAATGCTTCATATATTAATAGACGAGGTCAAGCCCGTGCTCGTCAAGACAATTTCACCATTGAACATCATTATCAGGTAGACCTTTTTTATGCTTCAATAGATTCACAGTTGCAAGAAATTAATGGGCGCTTTAATGATGATGCTATGGAATTACTTATTCTTAGTAATGCCTTAAATCCTTAATATGCAATGGAGTCTTTCAGAGTTGAGGATATATGTAAATTAGTTGAAAAGTTCTATGTCAAAGACTTTACAAGAGATGAAAAAGAGCAATTAGAGATGCAATTGAAACATTACGAGTATAATATAGTCAAAGGGCCCAACTACAACAATCTTACAACTATTTCAGAATTATGTCAATGGTTGGTGAAGACTAACAAGTCTGTTACATACAATCTCATTTTTAGAGTGATTGTACTTGTGTTTACTCTTCCAATTTCCACTGCTACTATAGAACGATCATTTTCTACGATGAATATCGTGAAAATAAGATTTCGGAGCAAAATAGAGGATGATTTTCTCTCAGACGCGTTAATGATATATATTGAGCGAGAAATTGCTAGAAATGTAAACATAGAATCTATCATTGAAGACTTCAAAATTTTAAAAGAACGTCGAATTCCTTTTAGTTAGATAATTGTATTTGATACTTAATTGAATGTATAGTAACTTTATGTTTGTTCTTTGACTATGCAACTATTTTACAATTAGTTATACTATTCTGTATTTCTGTTTGAAAATAACAATATGTTGCTCTCTAAATTTAGCAAGCTCGTAGCTTTTAAGTCTCGCTGCTATTGACTTCAAGGTTATTTAGCAAGCTTTTCAGATGTGAGGTTGAAGTAGGGATGTCAGAATGATTCAACATTACATTTGTTGATTATTTGTGCTTATCTCTGTAGTTGAAAAAGAATTATCTGATTTATTGCCCATATAATTCTCATGTTAACATGGTGTTTGTGAGTTGAAAATCTCTTGAAGAAATCTTTGCCTTCCCGACCATTATTATTCCAATCAATACGATACATGTCATCTTCAAAAAATTTTATTAGAGGTTTGGCAAAATACATTTCAAAATATCGCTACTGATTTGCTGTTACACAACTTATGATGTTCTTATTACTTCATAGGTCTTTCATTTGACACTAATGATGAGTTTAAAAGAAGCATTTATTGTGGTAAAAAAGACGAATACGCTCGCCCCCAGTGTCCCTGCCAACCCGTCCCACGGTCAACACGGAAGAGGTAAATCACGAGCGGCTACTAGTCTTTGGAATAATAACTAACACATAAGGGAGGTATTTACCTCGGCTTTGCTGAGATTCGAACCCCAGACCTCATTGTGGTAACACCTCATGCGCTAGCCATTAGACCCATCCGAGATGACGAAACATTTATGAATTATGGTGAAGTTGTTGATGGTAAGTCGTTATTGTCTTTTTGATTTCTTTTTAATCTTTGCAATACATGATTATACTCACTGGTATTTACCAATGCTGCTAGAGTCCATCATTGGCAGGGAAAGTAGAAGGTCTAGAGGGTTTTGGTTTTGTGATTTTTATATCTAGCGAAGAAGCTTCAGCTATAATCAATGGCATGGATGGGAAGGTAAATATGCTTTACTCTTCTTTGTGTTTATTTTATATAATGTTAATAGAATATGTAGATGTTGTTGCATTATTCATTTTAAAAAGCATGAAAGTGTCACACTTTATGGGATGCATAGCACAAATTAGTAATTTGATGCATGGAATTTTATGTAGTGATTATAGTATGGTATGTTAGATTTATGTACTAAGGACTATAGACTATAAATGCTAATTTAGTCTCCTGTTTTTTTTTTAATCATAAGGCTGTGCTTAGGTCCTTGATAAGTATCTTTAGATAGTTTCTAGATTTAAAGGAGTGGAGGATTTTCATTATACAGCCCCCAAACTTAAAATCATAGATCCGCCCATAAGTCCCTCAATACTGGCGAAGCCCCGAGCTGAGTCAGTATCTTCCAGAGCCAAGTCTTCTTTATCACTCGAGGATACATGATCAACTATTCCGGCTAAGTGGTTTAGCTGATCGGACCATAGGTCTGATCGGGCATACTGGATACCTGATCCGACCGGATTCTCAACCAAACGAGCGAAGGTCGAGTCCCTGATAGCATTCATCCGACCTGGTCGTTCCTGAAAGCGACAGTCAATCGGACTATAAAAAAGGGCTCGATCGTACACTAAAAGTTTCTACTCTGCAAAACACAGAGATCGCATATTCATTTTGAGAAAGATGTCCAAACATCTTTATGGTCTATCCTTTTTTGGCATGCATCGAGATTCATGTACATAGGAACAATAATATTATAAAAAGGGGTCTCCATCTACATGTACAGGACCGTTTTGATATGCTTGCATTACGCAGACACTATACACAAACTACATTATACATCCACTATTAATTGATTGTATGACTTCAATTGATACTTAAGCGTCGGAGTGTCTATACCAAGGACCTCTCCCTGAGTCAGTTGCTGACTTTCTTTTTGACACACAAGGTTGCTCACAGTCATTTTTTGTCAGCTAAGAGTCCTCGCCTAGTCAACATCAGAGTCATCTACCAGTGCTAGACCCGACCCCGGGCCGGGTCTGGCCCGGACCCGGCCCGGGCCCGTAACCGGGTCGAACCGGAACCGGCCCGGCAAGTTGCCGGGCCGGTTCCGGTTCATTGGATGTAAAACCGGCGGTTCGTAGCCGTTGGGAGGGTTTTTTAGGTATTTTTTCAACGGTTAGGATCATTTGACCTTTTTGATCAATGGCTATGATTTAGTGTCCTTATTATCAAAACTCTATAAATAGAGAGCTTATTTCATCATTTTCACACACATCTTCTCTACTCTTAATCTCATTTTCGTATTCTCTACACGCTTTCGCTTTCAATTACAATGGAAGGAGGCCGCAGAGGTGCATCATTTCGAGCTCGGAAGGGAAAGCAAATAATGAATCCGCGGGAGGAGGACCCCAACATTCAATCCACCGATGATGAGATCGAGCATCTTCTGAATCCGACACCCGAAACACAAGGAAGTACCGATGCAATTACTTCTAAGGTTCGGGAACTTCCTCCTCTAAAGTCTTCTATTTTCACTAAACATTTTGAGAATGTCACTCTTCCGTCGGGAGAAATGTGTGCAAAATGTAAGCACTGCAATGCTTCCTACAAATTCCAAGCCGGCGGCAGCTATGGGTCGTTGAAACGACATGTAGAAATGAAGCACCTGACGGAATATGGACTCGACCGTTCTCAAACACAATTATCAAGATTTTCTTCAACTAGCGGTAGTACCGATTTCGGTTTATTTTTATATTCGGATAATAAATTAAGAGAATCATTAGCTAAATTTGTTTCCGTAGAACATCTTTCTTTTAGTTTTGGATCTAAATGCACATTTGAAGATTTTTGTAAAGAATCTCTTAATCCATGTGCTAAACGTGTTCCTAGGACTACACTTACTCGTACAATTAAAAAATTAGTAAAACAAGGAAAAAAGAATTTAATTGATGAATTTAGTAAATTAGATAATAAAGTTTCTTTATGTTCCGATATTTGGAGTGATCATTGGCAAACACATTCGTATATGGGTGTGACTTGCCATTGGATCGATAACTCTTGGAATCTCCAAAAAAGATTATTAGCTTATAGAGTTTTTGATGAATCACATAATGCTCATAATATCGCACAATTATTATGTTTAATTTTAGAAGAATATGGTTTAACTCATAAAATATTTTCAATATCATTAGATAATGCTAGTTCTAATACCACTTGTATAGATCAACCTATTATTGGAGGTTTATTTTTTCATATTCGTTATGTATGCCATGTTTTAAATTTATGTGTTCAAGATGGTTTAAAAATTTTAGAAAGTTATATTAAACCAATTAGAATTGCAATTTCTTATTTATGGTCTCATCCATCTATAATGAAACAATGGGGTAGGTTTTGTAAAATTAATGGAATGAGACCTAAAAAATTTCCACGTGATGTACCAACACGTTGGAATTCAACATACCAATTATTACAAGATTCATTTCAATATAAAGAATTATTATGTTCATTTTTTGCACAAAACACTAATACTAATATATATTTATTTTCACAACAATGGAATATTTGTAGTAGTATTTGTGAAATTTTAAAAGTATTTAATGATGCAACCGAACAACTTTCCTGTGTTTATTATCCCACTGCTCAATTAGTTTTAGAAAATTTTTCTAATATAGTATTAGTTTTAAATGAACATATTAATAATGAATCTTTATCTCCTTGCATCTTAGCTATGAAAACTAAATGGGAAAAATATTTTTATTTAATTCCTGAAATTTATTTAATTGCATTTGCTTTAGATCCTAGATTTAAATTAGAAGTTTTACAAGAAATGTTAACTTTATATTATGATGCTTTAATTCCAATTAAAGATTCTTCTTCCCCTGATCCAATTAATATTATATATAATGTTAGAATTTATTTATATGATATTTATAATCAATATTATGCAAAATATGGAACACAAATTAATATTTCTAAATTCAACAAACTACTAGTAGTAATTTAAAACTTACAAAAGCACAACTCTTATTAAAAGAACGGACAAAACGTCCACGGGATCCTCAAGTTCCACACAGAACTTGAGAATTATTTTACGACTTCTTTTGATTTTAATGAAGCAGATAGCGAAAACTTCGATATCTTAAAGTGGTGGTCACAGAAGGCTCAAAGCTTTCCCGTTCTCTCCGTGATCGCCAGTGTCAACTGTTGCTGTGGAGCAGACGTTCAGTGCCGGCAGCAACATATTAGATGAACGACGATCAACTTTGTCTCCGACTCATTGGAAGCCCAAGCATTACTGGACGATTGGACCAGAGCGGAGAAAAGAATCCAAGGAATGCAACTTTCAGATGACGAAGTTGAAGATTTTGATACTGAAGGAACAAATACGACAGGAACAGGAAATGGAAGTGAATGAAAATGTAAAAGGATAAAAATGTAAAAGAACTACGTGGGCTTTGATTCCCCTAAAGGGATACGTAGGCAACTTAAATAAGTGCAAGCCCTTTTTTTAATAAATTTTAATTTCTAATTTTTAATGTTTAATGTTTAATTTTTAATTTTTAATTTTTATTAACATATTAATCTTGAACCGTGACGAACCGTGACGAACCGTGAACCGAACCGTGAACCGGCGGTTCTGAACCGTGAACCGTAACCGTCTTGGGCGGTTAAGGTTAAGGGTCGACCTGCCTGGAACCGTCGAACCGGCGGTTCCGAACCGTCGAACCGTCGGTTCCGAACCGTGGTCAGGTCTAACCAGTGCGTCATCTTTCCTACTTTAAGACAGGATCAATGATGATGTCAATCATCTTTTTTCATTATTACACCTGCAACCTGTTTGATTATATGCCTGTGTGTGACTCTACAGCTCTTTAACTGTTGAATCTGAATCTAATTGTTGAAGTTTTTAGTATTTGGCATCTTAAGTTTGTTTGCTTCTTTAGTTTGATATTTTCTCATCTTTCATTGTTAATGAATCTCGCTGAGTGGCTGGCATCCCATTTACAGGGAAAAACATACTTCGACTAGGAAATCTTCCAAAGAGTTTATCTGATCCATTTGAAGAATTGGAATTCAGATTCAGGGATTTCAAACAACAAAATCACATGTAAGCATTACTATTGTTGCTATGCAATGAACAGGGAGATCCTCAGTCACTACCAAACTCTCGCCGAATGGCAATCACCCAAGGAGCTATGGCAACTAAGATTTAGATTATTATGGCGTTTTTAGGAAACTAAAAAAAATTGATTAGTAATAATATAATAAAATAAAATTTATTTAAATACAAATGATGATATAGCAGAAGATAGAATCAAATGATATAAAAGGATCTATATAATCGATCTCATCTGTAGAATAAAACTTGGTTATTATTATTGTTGTAGCTACTTTCCTCCTAATCTCACATGCATGAATGGTAATTTATCTACCAGTAGCTAACCCATCTGTAGTTTTTAGCATAAGGCATCAACTACAAATGTGGTTCCTCCTTTTCGGGTAAACAATTTGAAATAATCTTCCAGATATAGGTTTTGTCCCTACCATTTCGACGAGTTTCTTCGATGATTCGTGGAGCTTCTAATACATTTTGATTTTCAGCATACGAGTGTGATACTTACTATTGTAGCAAAGGGTGATTACGCTCACCCCAGACGCCCCTCACTACTCGTCTCCAGATTATGTGAAGAAAGATAAATTACGGGGTCAACATATAGCTAACCCTCAAATGGCTAGAAGGTGAGAGGAGTTTTTTCCTGAGAGAATGCGCCCACCGGGAATTGATCTCTACCCATTATAGTAAATGTGTTACTTCTAGCAAACTGGGCATATCTGTTGGGACATGTGATACTCACTATTGCTCCATCATTCTTGAGTCTTTAGATATTTGATACTCTAGATTGCAGTAGTGCTTAGTTATAGTTTAGCTACTACACTATCTGAATGAATAATATCAGTGCAGAACATATATAAGATTGCTTCAATATTGAGTCATAAACCCAACATTCACTGGATTATCACATTTGGGTATTAAGATATCCATTAAACTGATAAGAGAAATGAGTAAGTTCCATTGGTTCATGTTTGAGGTCAACTATAAGAAAAAATCTAGGCTCTATTTGAGATTCAAACTCATCAAGTTTACTTCTAAACAATGAGAATGTTTAACTTGTGTCCTTGAACTTTTGACAAACAAGCTCAACAACCATCATCAAATTGCCTTCTATTTACATCAAATCCTAGATTCTCATTGGAATGGAGGCAAGGTAACTACTAGTTGAAAATAAACATTCATCATTGTCAAATTACAGAGCTGTACCAAGAAATAGAGAACAAGCAGAGCAGAATCACAATACTAAATCAGCATAAGATTATGTAATGGCCACATGAGCAATAGAACCAATATAACAATCAGTTCCATTCCTAGGATAGTTCAACAGGACTCAAGATTCAATGCCAATTTTTTATTTTTCAAACAAACAAAGAAGAAGGACAGAATTAAAATTAAGAAAAGTAGTAATTACCTCAAACAAAGTTGTTTGGAAGTCATATTTCTTCATGATGGCAATCAACTGAAGCAGCAGCTACACATGATTCCTGTGAACACAAATCTAAGGCATTTTTGGATTCAGGAATTGTTGCATCAGGCAATGCAGTGAGAAAGGTTTCAGTGCCATCTGCAACCATATCGAAAGCAAGCTTTGAGCTTCTTGATCTCCGAGGTCTCAAATCGATTCATTGAGTTTCGATGTTCATGTCGATAGTGGCCGATCTAGCCTTGAGCCTCTCAGAGCTCCTCGTTCCACCATCCGATACCGAAACCTTCTTCGGCATGCTCCCCCCTACACTTTTCTTAGCCATGGTTTTCTTTCTGGAAGCTAAAGGTGTCGCCTTTACAGGGGTAGCGGCCGCCTGTTTTTGTTCCGAGGATGGAGGTTGAAGGACTGGAGTGAGTGGGAAGATTGGCCGGAAGGGCTTCCATCCAGCGCCAAATTCCGGCGGATCGAACCCCAGGGGAACAAATCCCCACGAGCAGTAGTACGTGTCGGTGCCCGGGACTATAGGCGGCTCGGCTTGCAAAGGAGTGGCGCAGAAAGTCCGCCGGCAGTTAGGGCACTGTAAGATCTTGCCTTTGTATTCGCTGCCATACTGGTGAAGATGGAAGCAGGACGTGCACGCCGCCCAGATCGTCGAATCATGACGGG